>NC_022034.1:3695501-3696615 GCF_000317375.1 Microtus ochrogaster
TGGGTAATCACAGAATTGTGAAACTGTGTGTACCTCAGTGCTGTGAGCGAAGTGAGCCAGGAACATAGCCAGACAGGTTTGTGTCTTTGCACAATTTAACAATATTTTTTAGTAATAACGATTTCACAAGTCATGGCAGCTTCAATGGCAGCAATTTCCAGACAATCCCTTCTACCCTGTAATCTAATAGAGAAATCTATGCTGTTTTTTATTTTAAATTTTCTATTAATTTTACATAACAACTACAGTTCCCCCTCCCTCTCCTCCTCTTTCTCCCCACTTTCCTCCATCAACTCCTCAGAGAAGGTAATCCCTCCCATGGGGAGTCAACTAAGCTTGGCATATCGAGTTGAGGCAGGATCAAAGAGCCCCCCCCACCCCCCGCATCAAGTCTGAGCAAGGTATCCCACCATAGGGAATGGGCTCCAAAAAGCCAATTCATACACCAGGGATAGATTCTGGTCCCACTGCCAGGGATCCCACAAACAGACCAAGCCACACAACTGTCGCCCACATTCAGAGGGCTTCCACAGCTGTGTGTCCAGAGTCCCGAGCACCCACTAGCTCGGGTCAACTGTTTCAGTGGGTTTCCCCATCACGATCTTAATACCCCTTGCTCATATAACCTGTCTTCCCTCTCTTTGACTGGACCAGGAGCTTAGCCCAGTGCTGGGCTGTGGATCTCTGCATCTGTTTCCATCAGTTACTGGATGAAGATTCTATGATGACAATTAGGGCAGTCACCAATCTGATTAGAGAAGGCCAGTTCAGGCACTCACTCCACTACTGCTAGGAGTCTTACCTGGGTCATCCTGTGAATTCCTGGGACTTTCCCTAGCACCAGATTTCTCCGTAACACCATAACGGCTCCCTCTATCAAGATGTCTCTTTCATTGCTCTCCCTCTCTGTCCTCCCTCAACTTGGCCATCCCATTCCCTCATGTTTTCATTACCCATCCCTTCTCCCCCACTGCCAATTTACCCTGGAAATCTTATCTCCCCTTCCTAGGGTGATCCATGCATTTCCCTCTTAGGGTCCTTCTTGTTCCTTAGCTTCTCTGGGGCTGTGGACAGACGGCCGTGTGTGCTGGAGGAGCTGTGCTCAGGCTGTGTG
>NC_022034.1:3698152-3703225 GCF_000317375.1 Microtus ochrogaster
CTGTGGTCAGTCTTACTCTGAGACCCTGCTGGCTGTTTGGCTCCCGTCTTCTGACTTGCGTCCCCTCACTGAAATACAGGTTTTTCTTTTTTTCCCATCAGAATTCCCTTGATGATCTTACGCAACAATTCATGTGCTGAAGGCTTACCCCTTGTTTCCATCTGGAGCTCCTCTGAATTCGGCCTCCAGAGACTTCCTGTCAGAAGTTCCTCATCTTGTCTAAGCACTTTAGATGGCAGGAACTGTTGTTCCTGCTCCACAGAGCCCCCTCTCACCATCTTTCTGTCTGGATTCATCAGAGCTCCGTCCTTCAGTCGCTCAGGTTAGGACCTCAGCTCACTCCGTACCCAATCATTGTTGAGTTTCATCTGTTTTACCTTTAAACCCTGTCTCGCATTTAGTCACCTGTCACGCGTCCATAGGTGCTAAAGGCACAAGCTGCCAAATCCTTCTTCTGAATTCTGATTTACTTCTAACCATCTTCTTTTGCCTCCATCTCTCTGTGCCTGTGTTTAATTCTCAACTCAGTAGCCCGAGGGTACTTTCAAAGTTACTCAGCTTCTGCCAGTGTTTCCTCAAAGCCCAGCAACTCCTCACCCATGCAGAGAAAGAGCCATGCATGCGGCCCCACCCTCAGCCTGTTGCAGCCACTGCCAGCGTCACGGAGTCCCTAGGTCTGGACACAGGTGTTGGCTGCACTTGTCCTCCTGCTGCTTGGTCTCAGCTCTCCCCGATGTGCCACGCCTTTATGTGGGCTGCCTCCTCCATGTAACTCAGTCATCTGTTCCGCCTCCTGGGGTTAACTGCTGCGTCTTCTCCTCATGCACGTTAGTCTTCCACAGAGGCAGAGGCTGTCTCTTGGGAGCTGATCCTGCAGATGCTGAAAAGATGCTGGCATAGCATGTGTAGTCCAGGCTGGCATGTGTAGCCCAGGCTGGCATAGCATGTGTAGGCCAGGCTGGCATAGTATGTGTAGCCCAGGCTGGCATAGCATGTGTAGCCCCGGTGCTTGTGAAAGAAGGCAAATCCTGAGTGAGTGGTTTTGTTTGTGACACGCATGCATTCCTTTCTGTAGCATTCAGTCAGGGTTCTCTGAAGGATCAGAGCTGGTAGCATGAAACAGAGAACTGGTACAGTGAATGTGTGTGCGAGTGTGTGTGTGTGTGCACATATGTGTGTGTGCATATGTGTGTGCATATGTGTGTGCTAGTGTGTGTGTACATATGTGTGTGCGCACATGCGTGTGCGAGTGTGTGCATATGTGTGTGCGCACATGTGTGTGAGCGTGTGTGCATATGTGTGCGCGCACATGTGTGCGAGTGTGTGTGCGCACATGTGTGTGCGAGTGTGTGTGCATGTGTGTGCATATGTGTGTGCACATGTGTGTGCGAGTGTGTGCGTGTGTGTGTGCATATGTTTATGCACACGTGTGTGGAGGGGAGTATCAGAGCACCTTATAGGCTGTGTAGATCAATAATGATTGTCTCCTAAAAGGCCAGAAATCTTGCAGTTCAGTCCCTGAAACTGGATGTCTCACCAGTTCCAGTTTGGTGCTGGAGTCCCTTGGAATTCCTGGAGAGCGGCTGGCCTTCCGTCTATCTTAGAATCCCCTCACAGTGGGCTCTGATAGCAAAGGAATGCCCCAGGAACAAGGTAGATGAATTTGAACGCAGGGGTGAGGGCAAGCAGGCAGAGAGTGAAAGTTCCCCTTTTCATGTTCTTTATGTAGACTGTCACTGAAGGTGTGTTATAGACTTAGGGTAAGTCCTTCAACATCAAGCGATTGGATTTAGGGTGGGTCTTCCTTCCTCAGATGGTCCAACCAAGAAAGTCCTTCACAGATGTGCCCCACTGCTTAGGTTCTAGTTGATCTCAGATGTAGTCAGATTGACAGCTTAGCTGAGCCACCACATACAGGGTCTTTTGTTTGCCTGGTGACACATCTGTGGTGATTAGCAGTGGTTTCTGAGGCTCAGGGCAGATGGCAAGCACCGTCTGTTCTGGTTAGCTCCATTCAGTCTTCTCTGCACGTTCTGCATTGCTACTCAGGGCTCTGCAGGCTGCCGTGGAGATGTCGCCTTGGCAGTAAGAGCCTCAGGGGTCAGAGTTCTCATAGCACGCTGTCTGCAATACTGGTCAGAGTTGATCACTGCCAGAGCTGGATGGCAAGGGACACAGGGAAAAGTGCTGGGTTGGTCTGTGCAGCTCTTCTGTGTGCCCGTGGCCATCTGAAGACCAGTTTCTTTATCACCTTGGTCCTGCACTGAGCTGCTTCAGAACAAAGACTGTGCCCACTATCACCTCCCAGCCAGCTGTTCCTCTGCTTGTAGCCCTGGAGCAGAGAACCGTCCAGGACCCATTCTTGTGACATCTGATGACCTGACGCTCGTACCTGGAATTTGCTCTAGGGGTGACTCCTCGAGGGACTGTCCTGGGCTCCCTTTTACAAACAGTGCTCTGTTTGAGATTTAGTCCAGACGATCGTGCTGTTGCAGTGTGTGCTGGAAACAAAATCTCCGTGATGGATGTGGAGGTAAGGACGACACACGTGGAGGTGCCAAGCACACATTGGGTGGCACCTTCCAGGCCGGGTTCCTGTTGGTGAGTATTTCACTCCTCCTTCCCTTTTTATAGTGGCAGTTTGGTTTGATGTATTTTGTAAAGATGTGTGTGTGTGTGTGTGTGTGTGTGTGTGTGTGTGTATGTGTGTGTATGTGTGTAATCCAAAGAAAACATCTTGATCTTGTAATTGATAAGACACTAGAATCATGTTAATGTGAATTTGTGTCAGGGATATTTTTCATTGGCACATTTACCAAAACAGTTCTTTCTTGATGAGTCTCCTGCCTTAGGAGTCCCCCAGAATCTGCATAGCACAGTGCTTCAGCTGTGTACTTGTCAAAACCCACTTCCCTCGGTGGCTCAGACTTCTCACTTGTTTCTTACTTGAGACAGTTTACCTAAAAGTGTATATCTCCTAGATTGGGGATTCTAGCCCAGCATTTGTCGGGCACTGGGCTTGAGCATGGGAAAGCAGTGCCAGGTGTTAGAAGATCTCCCTGGAGAGAGGGAAGGAGCCTCTGCTCCCCGAGTCCATGGAGAGTGCCCAGTGCCTGGAGTGGCTGTCTTACCCGTTGTTGGGTAACACAGCTATGGAGGAGCTCTGTCTGCTATGGCTTTCCTTGTGATCTACTTCAAAACTCTTGGGCAAGGAAAGACGACAGCCAGGAATCATGAGGTGCTTATCCTCGGCCCTAGGATGTGTGAGACATTTGGGGATACGAAATGTCCTAGTCACTGTTTGTTGAAATAAGAGCAGTGGGCTGCGTCCCTGGCACCCGGCCGCCTGCACGGCTAGCTTTACCTGAAATAATTACACGGAAACTGTATTCTTTTAAACACTGCCTGGCCCCATTAGTTCAAGCCTCTTATTGGCTAGCTCTTACATATTGACCTAACCCATTTCTATTAATCTGTGTAGCCCACAAGCTGGCTTACCAGGAAAGATCTTAACCTGCGTCTGCCTGGAGTGGGAGAATCATGGCGACTCTGACTCAGCTTCTTTCTCCCAGCATTCTGTTCTGTTTACTCCTCCCACCTTTGTTTTAACCTATCAGGGCCAAAGCAGTTTCTTTATTACTTAACCAATGAAATCAACAGATAGAAAGATGACCCTCCTCCATCAACTGTTCTACTGCTGTGAAGAGACACCGTGGCCAAGGCCACTCTTACAGAGAAAGCATTTGATCAGGAGCTTGCTCTTACAGTTTCAGAAGTTTCAGAGGCTTAGTCCACTGTCCTCTCAGCAGGGAACATGGCAGCATGCATGGCGCTGGAGCATGCAACTCTAAACCTCGTCTATCGGGGTTGTATCTGTCTGTCTGTGGATCATCTGTAGACCTGTGACCTGTCATTATATATCTTTGTATGCCTGAGTTGTCCTTACAGTCTGCATAAAGCACCGTAACATTCAAGCATCTTCCTGCCACGGGACAGGGAGCCCACTGGGACCAGAGCTGAGAGGCAGCTCTGACTCTCAGGTCCTGTTGTTCTCAGCATGTTGCTTAGGGCTTATTAGAATGTGAGCCAGTCCATTTACTTCTAGGCCAAGCCTGGGCTGTGTGAAGTTAAGAATTGAAGAAAGGGATAGCTCACTCCCTAGTAGCTGTTACCACGGTGTCTTGTTATATTTTGGTTACTTTCTACTGGAGATCAGCTTCAAAGGGAGGTAGAAGATAGGACAGGCACATTCAGATAGGTGTGTGGGGGGTAGGCAGACAGTGATAGAGAAAACAGATGACAGAAACAGAGACATAAAGGAACAGTAGTTGCCTTTACCCTGAACCGTATGGGTTGTTGAGAAGAGGCTGACAGGAGAAAGCCACAGAGAACAGGAAGTCTAGGAGATGCTGGCTCCCTGTTTCCTACAAGGTCAAATTCAGCCTGTTCTCACCTTTCCCTTTCTGATTATGCCCCTGCCTCAGATCTTGGGTATCAGGTTTAACTGTGATATGGGTAGGGTAGGCCCAGATGTGGAAGGAGTGGTATATAAAATGGAGTTTATCCTTTAAATTAAAAACAGTGTGTGTGTGTGTGTGTGTGTGTGTGTGTCTGTGCAAATGCATGCAAGTGCATGCAGGAACGCATGCCATAGCACGTGTGTAGAGGCCAGAAGACACCTATAGAATTGGTTCTCTTCTTCCATCGTGTGCGTTACAGGGACAGAACTTAAGTCTTCGGACTCAGGGGAAAGGGCCTTTACCTGCTGAGCCCTTTGTCTGGCCTTGTAGAATTTACTTCAGCAACTCTCTTTTCTGTGGTGGACTGTGATTTCTTGATGTTGATAATTCTAGGAAATTCCTTGAGTAACCTTTGACAAATCCTCCTAGAAGCAGTCTGTGCTGGTGGAGCTGCAGGGACATCAAGGCTCAGTGACAGCTGTGGAGTTCTGTCCCTGGCAAGCACACATCCTCATCTCAGTGTCTGAAGACAGAACCTTTAAGGTGGGCAGCAGGGGCTCTGGATGTAGGGACACTGTGGACACGGGGATGCTGTGGACACGGGGATGCTGTG
>NC_022034.1:3703815-3710509 GCF_000317375.1 Microtus ochrogaster
ATAGGGTCGCTATGGACATAGGGATTTTGTTGATGACACTGCTGTTGGATTGCCACTGCTGTGCAAGTTTTTTTTTTCTTGTAACACAAGCATGACGGAGCTGAAGGCAAGATGGCCCAGTGGTTTAAGTCTCCACTGTTCAGGACTGTGCTCTCAGCACCCACACAGTGGTGCACAACAGTCTGGGATTCTGATTCTGGGAGAACCAATGTTTTATGTGGCCTCCATGGACACTGCACACCTGTGGTACACATACTAGTGTGCAAGCCAAGCTGTCATACACACAGAAAAGAAACGACTGCAGTTAAAGCACATCCCTGAGGAGGCTGCTTCCTCACCCACACGAAAGCGCAGTTGTGATGCTCTTGTTGGGCTGGGTACCCCTCATGCACTTCCTAGACCTCCAGCAATTAGAGACTGGACAACTGTGGGGACCTTCTCACATTTAAACATAGAGGGGCAGTGTGTATCTGCAGTGTTTCCAAATGACCAGCAGCTGAGGACCTGCGGAGAACTCCTCGACCAGCGAGAAAGAATGACCACCATACGAGGATTTTTCTCAGATCACGCTTTAATTGGAGTGCCCTTGGTTGAAGGAGAGCATGAAGCTAAGGGGCAGGGAACGAGAGGGGCAGGAAGCGAGGGGCAGAAAGCGAGGGAGAGCAGGAAGCAAGAGAGAGAGAGAGAGGCCCCGAGAGCATTAAGGCAGCTGCTTATATCGGGAATTGGCACATGGGTCGCCCTGTGATTGGCTGCCACCATCAGCTGACACCAGACTGCATCGTGATAGGCCCAAGGACCCTTATCCACTGCGCATGCGGGAAGCGGGGGACAAGCAGCTCTCAAAGGCTTAGCCAAATATGGGGTTGTTTATTTCCAACAAGACAGGATGTCGGCGCCATCTTGTAATGGCGATCCTGTCTGGCTCACTACAAGGACCCAGTGTCCCCAGTGAGGATTCAGTAAGAACTAAACTGAGTTTCAGAAAAAAACAAAGCAAAATGCCGGTTCACTTCTGAGCAGCCCCAAGTTAGCTATTATAACTGGTTTTACTGTCAAAGGGTGGACATTTATCACTGTCCTAAAAGCTAAAAGTCACACATGTGTATCAAACCACAGAAGTTATGAAATTCATACTATTGTCATTTAAAAATACCCATCCGATAAGACCCAGTGGGTCCCGACTTCCCCTGGGAGTCAGCAACAGTTGGGGCAGAAAGCCATACTTGGGTAAACTATGTTGCACTCAGTTTTATATTGCAGATAGATACAGTGGGGCCTCTTGTTTCACTGGTGATCATGAGAATGAAGAGAGTTGGTATTATGGAATGTCCTTGGAGGTGTGGCCACCATAGAAGGGATAGCAAACACGTGTGACTGTCATGTTTAGAATGTAGTCCTGTGGCTGAACACCCTCTACATGTCGGGCATAGACCCAGGGACATGCTGGCCCTTCTTCACCGAGTTTCCAATAAAGTACTGATTATGTACCCAGGACTTGCTCTCTCTCTTTTTTTCTTCTTTTTTAAAATTGATTTTATTGAGCTATAAATTTTTCTCTGGTCCCCTCCCTTCCTCTTGCCTCCTCTTTTACCCTCTCCCAAGATCCCCATGCTCCCAGTTTACTCAGGAGATCTTCTCTTTTTCTAATCCCCATGTAGATTAGATCCATGTATGTCTCCCTTAGGGTCCTCTTTGTTGTCTAGGTTCTCTGGGGTTGTGAATTGTAGACTGGTTTTCTTTGCTTTATATCTAAAAGCCACTTATGAGTGAGCCAATGTGATGTTTGCTGTCTCTTAGGTGTGTCTTCAGTCCTTCCAAATCCATAGGTAGTCGTCTTTGGAGTTAGGATGTTTTCTGAAGTCTTGGGTTTTAATAGTGCAGTGATTCATCCACTATGTGAATTTTAATTCTTTAATTATTATTTATACAGATTAATTTTTAATTGCTTAAAATTTAGTCTATGGTTTAGCAATATTAACACCGTTTTATGTCTCTTAAAGAAATGTCTTTCATTTAAAGGTCTGGGACTATTGTGTGGGATCCTCGATATACAACTCATCCATTTTAACAGGTAAATCAAAGACTCTTAAGTTCTAGCCAAGCAGGCTGTGTGAACAAACTGTCTTGGTGTGACTGTCACCCCAGAGTAGAGGGGCGACAGCTGGAGTCACCAGCCTCGTCTGTATGCAGCCATCAATTCTGACTCCTGTTCACAGTTACACACACACACACACACACACACACACACACACACACACACACACGGTGTCTGGGCTTCTGTCCCAGGTAAGTGTGTGGAGTAGGTTAGCTCTCAGATTAAGTGCCCTGTTGTCCTGTGGAGAGGCCCAGAGCTGGCAGAGTTTGGAGGGACACCTCTCTCACCAGTGACCAGAGGACTGGGCAGCGTGCAAGACATTGGTTAGCTTGGATGCTTTCGTCCATCCTGTGAATTCTAGGATAATTGTTTCTTTCATCAAATTGTCTTTTTTGTGGGCAATGGAACTAACACCTTGTACAGAGGAGTGACCAGTTTCTGTGGTCTGGCTCTCTGGGGACCTGAGGCGTTGGGTGTGAGCCAGGGGAATGTTTCACTCGGGTCCCTGTTTCTTCCCTGCGTCTCATGGGTTGATTCTGGGGTTCTTCCCATGGCCCTCCATGTATGCAGCAGTGTTGTGGGAGAGCATGCTGGCTGATGTTGGGACCTTTCCTTCCTTTGAGATGGCTCATGAGAATGCCACTTACGGAAAACAGATGGTTTGGTGGCCTGCTGGAGTTACTGTTGTAGTTTTCCAGGATCGAGCATTTTTAGGTCAATTACCCACATAAAGAATATTGTGTTCTGACAGCCTAGAGTTTTCAGCCAAGCTTGGGCATGAAGTGCATTTTCTGTAAGTTTGTTGGGTTTTCCTGAATATAATCTTGTAGAACATGTTTATTGAGGAACACAATTGCAGACTGCTATAGACTCACCATGAATGCCATTTATAGCTTAGTTAGGACACACAGTGTTTCCTAACCTCTGTTTATCTAGTTGTTCCAAATTCTTGATACTTTAGACTACATTCTAAATAAAATTAAATCTTAGGGAGTTCTTTTGTTTATTTGTTTTTGTATGGCATCTGTTTAACTGTTTTTATTGCCAAGTCTATGATTTCATTGTTTTTAGCCTACAGGAACCACTCTGCCCTGTTTAAAATGCTGGCTGAGCTGTACTTCCTTCTTCCTGGCTACCGACAGTTGTTCTAGACCTGC
This sequence comes from Microtus ochrogaster, assembly GCF_000317375.1. Classification (NCBI taxonomy): domain Eukaryota; kingdom Metazoa; phylum Chordata; class Mammalia; order Rodentia; family Cricetidae; genus Microtus; species Microtus ochrogaster. The sequence continues at coordinate 3,707,071 of NC_022034.1, forward strand.
TCAGTGTGGGCAGATGAGAAGGGGTAACCAGGATATACCAGCAGTCAGCTGGAGCTCATACCCACCGCTTTTTTTTTAACTGAATCTATTTATTTGTTTTTTAATTTTACATCCTGGCTGCAATATATCCCACCATTCTTATTTGGGACAGCATTCCTTTTTTCTTTCTTGCTCACGAATGTTTCCAAATTTCTATTCATTTATAATTTTGCCTCCTGGTATGAAGATTTAGAGTAGTGCTAAGTCAACTAGAAGATGCACTGTCCGTACTGAATGCCCTGTGTTCCCCCTCAGCTTACCCTCTCCTGAGTTTGCTTATCTGTGAAGAAAACAGACAGCTGGTCACTGGCAGTGCGGATGGCCAGGTGAGACGTGTACCAGGCCTCTGCTTTGTGTTGTCTCCTGCAGTGTTAGGACTTTGTCCCCCTGTGCACCTCAGCACTGGGATGGGGTTGGGAGGCCGTGGGTCTGCAGCACTGACCTCGATCTGCACGTTTTAACAATGCTATGCAGTACCTGAATGCAGCAAACGTTAGAATCACTTGCTCAGCCATTAGTATCAGATGACTTTAAAACTGAAGATATTTATTTAAAAAAATTTAATGTAAACACTTTAGTCTTATTTTATAAAGACACTCGATATAAATATGATGAAGTCGTACATTCGGAAGGTAAGATAGTTTATTATTTTGTTTTCTTCTTCATAAGTTCAGCTGTCATTATTGTGTGTGCTAGGGCCAGTAACATTTTAGAAGTACTCGTGGCTCAAGACTGTAGCATGTGCTGCATAGGTGTTAGTGATCTTGGGACCCCATAGGTGACTCTGAATCACAGCCATGTCTGACCTAAGGTTCTGGACAAACTTCCCCCTGTAACCACCTGCTTAGACGTTGTGCCACTTTCAAAGAGGGGCTAAAAACAATATTCAGGGCGCCCAAGTGTCGAGGAGAACCCAGGAGCATATCTGATGTGGCTTATCTGCTCTGCCCCACTTTCCTTTGGATTTTACAGTAAATATCAATTCTTGAAAGAGATCTGTGTCTACATATTTTGTTTTTGTAGCTGTGGATATTTAGTTTGATGGAGAGTCACCACTATCACTGTGTGGCACATGTGGACCTGAGGAAGAAAAGTGACACTTTCTCCACTCGAAGAATGATGGCCAGGCAGTGCAGCCTTCCAGGTGTGCGTCTTGTGCCCTGTAGGCCTCCTGCATGGAGGCAGTGTTTAGAATCACTGGGATCTCCGTGGACAGGGTGGGAGGTCCTGACTTCTGACACCACCGAGCCCCATGGGTTCTGTGCCCTGGGCTGGAGGCTGCATCACAGATCACTGTGTGGAGTCCAAGGACTCAGAGAACCGGAGAACACAAACCCTTGGTTGACATCACAGCAGGGACTCCAGAGGGCAGCCCTGCAGCATCTGAATGGTGCATCTGTGCAAACTGGTGCGTTGTCCCCAGGTTGCTGCTTCATTGTTCCCATTTCAAATGCTGATCCATCTCCTCCTTCAGGTCTCAGACCCTGCCTCTGCATCCTTGCCCACTCCCCTAAGCTCCTCCCCAGCTCTGCTGTCCAAGCTTGCACCAGCTTGTCCACACCTGTCTCCTCCATGCCTCTCGTGCTGCTCTAGGTCCCTGACGGGGCTGGCACTGACTGGAGGAGTGACGGCGTCTTTTCTCAGAGAGGCTGAGAGCTGTTACGGTGTGGTACTAGGTCCCTTGCAGCTCTCCTGCCCTATATATTTGTCCCTACACATAGTCACTCCTCCCTTCGTTTATATTTTGTGTATGGCTTTAAATGATTTTTTAAATTAGGCCAGAAATTATTGTCCTATACCTCTCTTTCTCTTAAAATATCAAGCCATGATTTTTGTCACTTTTTTTTATAAGCAGCTGCTTATTCTTTACTACAGCCCAGATCCATTTTAGAAATGGTGGCATTGACCTCTGCAATGGCCGTCTCTTTCCCCACCCCTTATAGAATCAATATAGGGTTCTCTTTAGATTTTTAGCTTTATTTTTCTTAGTACTCAAAGTCTAAATGCCTTTTTGATTCACGATTCATTCCGTAACATGCATTTCTGAAGGGTCCTTGTGTCTGTTCTTTTCTATTAGCTGACCGCTGAGAACTTTGTTGTTAGGTAATCAATAATAACTCTGTTCCCTAGAAGACAGTCAGTACCACTCCACACCTGAGGTGGATAAAAGGGAAGAAGCTGAAGCCACATTCCCTGTCCTGAGCCTGGCACACTGTGACCTCTGCCTGCCCGACACCCAGAATGGAGCGTGCGTATGATTGACAGGGCCAAAGCCGTAGGTCACGAACTTTCTTAAGTGGACCTAAGTTCAGATTTGTGAATGGTTAAAGGAAACAAGTGTTGTGTCTCTTATTGTTACTGACTGTAATTGTTCCAAAAATCACATATTTTGTCTGAGATTTAGTAAACTTTGCCGGTTTTATTTGAGAGATAACTTTTCTAAGCAGATGCAGGCAGATAGAGCCTCTGTAGCAGGACTTTTTCTTGGGTGTGACACATCAGTCTTCGCCCACTCTCTGTCCTCCCAGTGTTCCACGCTAAAACTGATCCCAAGTGAGTTTGACTCAGTTATTTCTGAGCATGGTAGAAATATTATGGATTCTTGGGAACACAAGGAAGCATTGTCTCAGAGCCTGCCTCTTCCCCCGAGAAAGCTCAGCAGCTCTAGCATCTGCAAATTCAGCTCTAGATGGGAGAGATTGTTTACAAGTGAGGAGAGCTCATTTCACTGCCTGGGCCCTGGGAATGGAGGATTCCTTCCTAGTCCATGCTGTGCCGGCCAAACAGAGGCTGGAGGAGGGCTGGTTCCTGCCCCGAGTCACAGGAGAGTTCCTGCAGGCAAAGCCAGGGCCACGCTACTGAACCCTGTCCACCTTGATTTGTCAGGTGATGTGGGAAGTGCTGGAATGTGTACTGTGGGTCTGAGGAGGGGGTGCCTGCTGCCTGTGTACTGTGGGTCTGAGGAGGGGGTGCCTGCTGCCTGCTCTAGTGAGAGGGCTCAGGGACTAGTGTTGGGGGGGATGAAGGGACAGACAGTGCGGATGGCAGAGGACAGTTAATGCAAACCAAGCTTGAACGAGGCTGATTGATAAAAAACAGACGCATGTTGGCTTTCTGATGAGCTCTGCCACTGTGGACCAGAGCTCCTCTCTGAGCTTATCTTTATTTTCACAAATGGAACTGGCAGCATCTTGGTGACATTGTGCTGCTGAAGGGTCAACACTCAGTAGGGCAGAGAGTCTGGAAAAGAGGTGTGGTGTTAGTGGAGCTGCACACACACAGGGGACTTTTCTGAGGGCCAAAGCTTAGTTCATTTTATGTTTCTATCGCCTGCTTGTGCCTACTCTGCTCTTTCTCTTTTCTGTTCTTCTTCCTTGTTGTTATCCTTTCTCTTCCCTAC
>NC_022034.1:3712217-3715045 GCF_000317375.1 Microtus ochrogaster
TCTTCTCTGATTTTGCTTCTACATTTTTCTTCTACCTCTCTTACTTTTTCTATCCCTTTTATACCCCCTAAGACAACAATTTTCATGCAAGAAAAGATAACCTCACAACCATAAGTTATATATTTTCCAAAAACAAATTAAAATCTTTACACAGGAAGAAATTATATTATGATCACAAGTTACATGTCTTTCTTAGAAGCCCACAAGTAATTAAACATTTTTCTTTGTTTTAATTTTCCCACTATAACATCTTCACCCCAAATCAGTACTTCTTTTATAGTTGGTTAACAAAGTTTTAAGCAGGCCAGGTACATGTCAGCAGTTCCTTTGTTCTGGTGGGTAGCTGTTTGTGGTTTCAGTGTCGCAGATTCCTCTTCTTAGTTCTAGTCTAGAGAAACTTCAGAGTGCTCAACTAACCGTCTATTTTTCTCTACACACAATAAGTCATTTAATTTCCTTTCACAACTTTGTTTTTTCAAGGTGCATACCAGGGCCTGTGATTAATTCTGTAAGGTACATGACCAAGGAACTCAGGCCTTTCCTTGAGTGTGGGGACATAATTGATTTATTTGATTATCAGCCTGTTTTTACTACAGGCAGAATTCATGTGTCTATTAAATGCATGAAACTTCCTTGTTCTTATTTTCCATCTTCTGCAAATATCACTTCCAACAAAGGGTAACTAACTTCTAGCCTATTTTTATGTTTTTTGTATCTCTTATTGGAGCAATTTACAGAATTACCTAAGCCATTTCCCTAATTGTCTTTACCAGCTGTCGTAACCACCTGAATCTGTTAGATTAACTCAGAAAATCCAATTAAATCATAGGTTTAACTAATCATCATTGGTTTTAGAAAAATCATCTTCATTATGATTTTCAAGTAAATTGTGCAGTGAGGAGTGGGTTTTCCCAGGAAACAACCACACTACACAAGATACAATAGGATTCCTTCATATAGCAATCACACCATGCCAAATACACCAGGAACACAGCAGCAACAAGCAGGAGGGAGCGCAGCAGAAGCAGAGGGCGTTCTGGAAACAATCTTTCCAGGCTTTGCCCCTTCGAGATGTACCCAGAGCAGCTTTGTTATCCTCTGGGCTGTGTTCCGTAAGCTCCATTGATGCCCGTGGCTCCTCTGACATGGCCACTGGCAGCGTGGATCTGAGCACTTGCCTAGATTCTCACATCGGCAGGCTTTTGGTAACTTTGCCACCAACTGCTCTTGACAACTCAGGAGAAGGTATAAACCACGGTTGTCAGAACTGAGCCATGGCCGTGCTCTCTCTTTTGGGGATACTTGTGTCCAATAGACAGGGGTGGCTTCTTTGAAGCTAAGCACCTTTCCCGAGTGTGACTAGCTGAAGTGTCGGTGGAGACAGCGTTTGCGTTAGTCACACAGATGTGGTCCGTATGGAGGACCAGGAATGCCGGGGGATGCTGTGGCACTAACCTGAAGGAAGACTGTTTGTTTCTTTCTAAGATTAGTTTTTCCTCTGAGTGCACCAATTGCCTGTGGATTGGAAGCTCGACAGCTTTATTCGTATTTAACCCGACAAGCGTTGAATTAGAAGCTGCTTTACATTTCAAGGGTGAGATCTTGAACTCAGTAATCTTTGATGTTACTCTCTTATAACTTCATTTTCTTAAAAAAGATTGATGGGGAGTACAAGTTTAGGGTAGAAAGTCTGAGCATTTGAATTTGAGGATAAGTTTATCAGTGGCCACACATGGCCACCTACTCAGACTGTCACTAAGCTCCATGCTGCAGAATCTGAAGGACAGAGCTTCAGTTCAGCACTTCCATCTCCCAAGTACGCCTCTCAGGCCTCTGTCCTGTATGTCAGGACTGTGTCAGGACTGTGTGGGGCCCTCCTCCATCCTGGTGTGTCAGAATTGTGTGAAACCCTCCTTCATTCACTCTCCTCCCATCTTTGTGTGGGGAACCATGAGGCTCTCCTTCCCCCCGTGCATCAGGACCACAGGCTCCTAAGGGTCCCCCCCCCCCCCGCCTTGTTCTTCTGTCAGTACTGCTGGCAATACTGCAGTTCACTCTGAACACTTGGCGTTGGTCCAGACAACCTACAGGAGGAGCTGTCCTCTCTAGCCCTGGGACAAAGACTTCCCCATGTGTACCCACACTTCCTCCTGCCCAGAAGCCCCAGGCTCTTGTGTTCCTCAGTTCTCTTGTGTCTGTTCTTTAGATTCTGGGGCTTGCCTGCTGTTTGTGGTGAGCAGGGTTGCTGCTTGGTCCTTTCCCTCAGGTCTGTTTTCCATAACACCCCGCTCTCGTTAGGTATTCTAATCTCTTGCTTCTCTATACCTCGGCTGGATAAATGTATGTTCAGCACAAAATTCCCCTTCCCCTAGGCTGTCTTTGCTTCTGGTCCCAGAGGTTCAGTGTCCCTGCCATTTGTCATTTGTATTTCCTCTCCCTTACTCCCTTGCATGCTTGTGCTCTGGCCTGTGTCTGGATTCCCTCCCAGCTGACTGTGTGGAAAAGAACCCCTCTCTTTCCACCCTGTATCCCCATCTGTGGGCCTCTGTCCAGGCACACACCTTACAGCACATGAACACTTATGTGGTAGTTGTAGCTAGGCCGAACAAATGAGCAAGCTATTTATCTTCATTTATTCACCTCTCAAATGTTTATTTTGATGAAAATTAAGAATTTCAGAGCCTGAGTGTCCAAGTCGCTGGGTCCTGTGCAGTGATGAGTGAGTCCATGAGCACCAAGGTGAGTGGTGAGACTTGTGCAGTGGGCAGTTCTGTCTAACACACTTCCCCGTGCTCTGACCTGTACCTCTTCATTGTGACAACAGTTCT
>NC_022034.1:3715513-3723001 GCF_000317375.1 Microtus ochrogaster
CAGATCTCACTGTGAAAGCTGTGTTTGCGACTGGAGAGTTGGGGTGCACCCACGGGCCCCCAGCCCAGCGTGCTGCTCACCTTCGGAGTGTCCCACAGGCACTGTGCATGCTCTCATCTATGTTTGGAAACAAGATCGCCGTGTTGGACGTCAGCCTGGCTGCCCTGCTGAGCTCCCAGAGGAGCCCCGGTGCCCGGAGAGTGCTTTCCGTGCTGCCAAGGTACAGTCTTTCTCAGGTTGCAGTTATGTGCTGCTCACCGCCTGGTTGCAGTTTAGATCTTTTTTATGTGAAGAAATACTGGAACATTGGCGACTGCAGCAAACTATGCTCTCTGAAAGGACAAATGTTTTATGCCATGATTTTTTTTTTACTCGAACCTAAATGCTTCATAGTTTAACATAAAATGCTAGTTTATTTCAAAGTAGAATGTAAATAATAAAATAGCACTTTCATTAAAGCATATCAATATTTCTCTTATAAAGATAAGGACCTTGGTAGTTCTAATTTCCAAATATTGTAAATCTACATTTGAATGAGCTAATCTTACATTGTTCTTAAAAATGTATGTTGCATTGAAACAGTTCTGTTATATCACTGATCTCACCATGTGACTGTTCTTATTTTAGCTCCTGTGTCCTACCAACCTCGCCACTGTATTTTGGAGTTGTTAAGGAAAGCCTTCCTAAGCCTACCAATAGCAAACGACATGGTTAGTACAACACGCTCTGAAACATACGTGCATTGCAGCCACCTCCCCTGCAGCTCTGAAACACACGTGCGTTGCAGCCACCTCCCCTGCAGGTCTGAAACACATGTGCGTTGCAGCCATCTCCCCTGCAGGTCTGAAACACACGTGTATTGCAGCCACCTCCCCTGCAGCTCTGAAACACACGTGCATTGTAGCCACCTCCCCTGCAGGTCTGAAACACACATGCATTGCAGCCACCTCCCCTGCAGGTCTGAAACACACGTGCGTTGCAGCCATCTCCCGTGCGGTCAGCATTGCTGCATCACTTTGGGACTTGAATTTGCCAAAAGATAAATCGATATGGGATGTCCTTCTGTATATGTGCTGCTTTTGTTTGTTGATTAATAAAGCGGTTTGGGCTAATGGCTGAGCAGAGTAAAGCCAGATGGGAAATCACAACAGACACACACACACACATACACACACAACACACACACACACACACACAGAGAGGGGGGTCAGAGTTGAGGAGACACCATGTAGCTGCTGAAGGAGAAAGATGATAAAATCTTACCAGCCACAGCCTCGTGGTGATACATAGATGAATAGAAATGGGTTAATTTAAGATGTAAGAGTCAGCTAGAGATATGCCTGAGCCATCAGCCAAGCAGTGTTGTAATGAATAGAGTTTCTGTGTGGTTGTTCAGGTCTGGGAGGCCAGAACATGAATGAACAGTCTCCGCTTACAGTAAATCCAGTGTGGCTTCTATGTCTCTCAGATTTATTGCATTGTCTTCGCTTCCACACCTCCCCCTGAGTTGGGCGTAATTCATTGGAGCTCCAGGGCCTGTCTCAGTTCTGATGTGAGTCCTTGAGGGACTTGCCATGGTGCCTCTGCTGGACCCTGAGTAGTCACAGTGTATTATCATATCATGCACACTTCAGTGTATGTTTCTGAGACATCTGCCAGAATCACATCCTGTCACAACTAGAAATGGGTTCTTGTATTAGCAAGGCCAAAATAAAATTGTATTGGCTATTAAAAAATAGGTTTTGATTGGTTTGTTGTAAACTGTAGCCAACTAGTCCTCATGTTGATTTTTTCAAAATATAGTTTAAAATCAGTTTTCATGTTAGAAGGCAGAATTCATTGTGTCCAAGTTTTCTATATTGTAGGAATCATTGCCGACTGAGGCTCCCTTGTTTTCCTTCATTTTCCAGTGTAAACTCACAGTCCCTTAAAGTCTACTGACTGACTTAGTTAAGAAGATTAAGCCCCTCCCAGTCAGATCCATTCTGTATATATGCCACATCTACATGTTTCCTGCCTTTTACCCCCAGGCTACTGGCTTGGCCTCTTCCAGATCTTCAGACCTGGTTAGATGAGTCACTAAGCCTCCCTTGTGTTTCTAGGGCCCCCATCAGCTAGGCCATGCGCCCATTCTGAGGAGTAAGTCATTAAACCCTTGAATTTGATCTGTAAGGCGGGCAGCCTGTCCCTGTTTCACCATGGTTCTTCCTGGTTGTCCCCTCAGTGGAATTCCTGTCAGGTGGAGTCTGTGTGTTGTCCATTTCTGTGTGTTCTTCGAGCAGGGACTCTGTACTGGCCTGTAGTCCAAACACATCTGAAATACATGCTGTTGGCTGGGCATGGTGGCACATGCCTTTAATTCCAGCACTTGGGAAGTAGAGGCATTTGAATCTTTGTGAGTTCAAGGCCAGCCTAGTGTACAAAGTGAGTTCCAGGACAGCCAGGACTGTTACACAGAGAATTTCCATCTCAAAAGCAAGCAAGCAAGCAAACAAACAGAAACAAGAAAGAAAATAAATGCACGGTGTCGCTCGTGGTATGGTGTAATATATTTTCCATTGCTTTCTTGCACCTTTTGTCGCCATGATGAATTTTTGGCTGTTTTTTTCTTTGGCTTCTGTATGGAGCCTGCATTTCATTAGGTCAGAAGGTCATTTTGTTAGACTCTTCCTGGTTTGGGGAGTCTAGGACAGTGAAATTGCGATGTTAAATGTGTGCTGCTTCTTTTGTATCCTGTCATATAGCTGTGAGGAGTGTCATGGAGGACAGGCCCCTGGTTTTCCACAATAAAATCAGGTCATCTGGTTATACATCGGCACCGCAGTAAGTACCAACCATCACGCCTTGTGTCAGTGGCAGAACTGTCTGCAAGAATACCACTGAGATGGTGTTCTGTGGACAGGGCGCAGGAGGAAAATGTGAGCCAGACCCCAGAGTGCACAGCCACCATAAGGGTGGCAGCCGAACAGCCAACTCTTGTTAAATGCCCACTGGCTGTTGATCTCGGCTCAGCTTCTTTGTGATCTGATGCTGTCAATCAGAAAGTTGGTTGTAGTGAGTGAGAAGCTGGAGGGTGGAAAGTGGATGAAGGTGATGCATGACCCCATCATAACCTGACTAAACATCTTCAACTTTTTGTGAGCCTAGTCTCTCTGAAACTTTTATCTCTCTCTCTCCTCTCTCTCTTTTATCTCTCTCCTCTCTCTCTCCCCCATGGGCTCCATGCACTTAGAGCACGTGAGTGACAGAGTTTTGGTCTCTGTCATCTCCCTGTTGGTGTTCTCACCTTTATCTGTGCCCAGCCACTCACCTCCCTCAGGCCTCTCCAAGGCCTCTGACCTTGGCCATCCTGTGTGTAACTGCAGCTCTAGCGCCCCTCAGCCCTCAGTATCTCACCATGCCTTTTCTTTCCCCAATGGCAAGAGCTGTGGGTGCTGTTTCCTGTCTATTCTGTAGACTGTGCTTGGGTCAGTGCCTGGCTCTTAAACTCTTGGTTAAGACACTGATAAACAGATGGCAGGCAGATGAAAGGAGGGACGGGTGGGTAGAGAGATGGGAGAAGGAGGGAGAGATCACAGATGGAGAGGAAGGTGAATAGATAGAAGGGTGAGTTAGTCACAGGTGTGTCCCAACTGTGGCCCACTGGATACAGGATAGCTACAGGATAGCTATGACCGCAGCCAACACAAAACAACATGAGATTTTTGTGTGTTAAGTTTTAAAATTTGATTGAATAAAAGTAGTTTTGAGCATGAACTTCATAGATGACAATATGACACAGAGAACATACCCTGAATGAATGATGGCAGATGGATGGATTGGAAATTCATACAGTAGAAGAACAAAGAAGCGTTTTAATCTGTGAGCTTAAGTGTGGATTCGGAGGATCCACACTGGGTGATGTGGGAGGCTGTGGTGGTCCTGATGCTGCCCTGGAACTTTGAGCTGAAAGCATTAGATAGGGTCCCTGAAGAGGAGGTGTAGCACTGTGGCATCTCTGGGTCAGGATGAGTGACTGTTCTTGGATTCAAGGACAGAAGGCAGCTGAGAAAATTATTTAAGTTTGTACATGTTTAATTTTCCTTATAAATGTAAATAATTGTTGAGAGTGATATATGCATATGTATATGTGTTTTCCTCCCAGTGGGACCATGTTTTCCCCAAAGACCAACATCAAGCATATTAACAAAAGAACTGCTAAATGCAAGAACAGTCACAAGTGGTATGTAATTGAGTGCGTGCATTAAATAAATCTGAACAACTTAGAAACACTCTTAAAGTGCTCTTTTGATTTCTGAACAGAAATATGACCATATGTGCATAAAAATGAGTACAAATATATCACTGACATGCATCCTTCAAACAAAATATGTTCGTCTCATTTTGGTAAACCTTTGGGTATTCTGCTCTTTTTATTATGTTGCTAGTTTTGAAATAGTGAGTTTTTGCTAAAATGCAATTGTAGGAGAGTATTGTGTCTCTTGCTGACCACACCTGAGACACATTTCAGGTCTCCATAGTGACAGAGGGGCAGTTGCAGAGCCAAAGTTGCTTCTTTTAATGTTCATGGCTGGGTTCATTGACCTGGACGTGCTGAATGCACAAGGAGAGTTTGGGGCCTTGGGCTTGCTTCAGGCAGAACTGTATGTGACATATAATGAACGTATACTATAGCTGATGAAAAAGAGATCGTGGACTGCCTAATGTAAGATTCATCTTCACAAATCCCACACATACGTTTGAACAGTGAGTGTTTTTACAGAAATGCTGACTGGAACATGGAGTGCTTGTGATTGACTTGGACCAGTTGTACCTATTCCTGGGGCTTAGCATGATGCTTTAACCCATATGTACAGTGTTCCTTGATGAGACCGACCTCACTCTATCACTTTCCTGGTCTCTAGAATCATCACTAGTCTATGTCCAGGTCAACTTTAAAATATTTTTGAAGCTTACAATTATGAGAGAGAACATATGATATTTGAGGCTCTGCATTTGGCGTATCTTACTCAACACCTTTCCCTTCCCATGTAGTTTGCTATAAATGGCAGAATGTTATTTCTTAATGGCTGGATTTCCTTTTATAAGATTTATTTTAATTTTAGTGTATATGTCTGTGAATGCATGTGTGTGTCCACAGAGGTCAGCAGAGGGCGTCACACCCATGCCATTGAAGTCACAGGCCAATGTGAGGGGCCGCATGTGGCGGTCCTAGAAGGACAGCAGGTGTTGTCAACTGCTGAGCCCGTGTCTGAATCTTTTTCATGGTGCATATATACCACATGTCTTTTCATTCCCGAGTTGATCAACCTAGGTTGATCTGTATCTTAGCTGCATGAACACAGACTTAGCCTCAGCTTGGCCTCAGTGAACACAGACAAGCAGGAGTCTCTTGGTAGTGATGTTGTTTCCTCCGAGTCTGTGCTCAGGAGTAAGATGGATCATATGGTCGTGTTCATTTTAGTTTTATGAGGCGTCTCCCTTAGTGTGTTCCGTGGCAGCTGCTGTAATTCACAACTCCTCAACAGTGGGTCAAGGGTTTCTCTGCCTTCACATCCTGGCCAGCATTTGCTATTTATTTTTTGTTTTCTTGGATGGTAGTCTTGGGTGTAGTGACACTGTAACTCACATCAAGCTGTATTTTCCTGTCGTCAGGACACTGGGTCTCTATGTACTTACTGGTCATTGCATTCCTTTGGGGAGCCTATGTTCAGAGCACTTCTTCAGGGTGTTTGATATTCTGGGTATGATTTGAGCCATACATATTGGTATTTTTCTTAAGCATTATTTGTTCTTTTTTTTTTTTTACCTTTCCTGTCAATTTCCACTAGTTTCCTCATCAGTAGGTGACCATGTATCCATAGCATAAGGTGTCTGATCCCATAGAGTACTTACTTGGTGTTCCCAGTGATACTGGGCCCCGAGAGTGACCTGAACCCTGTGCTCCTCATGGCATTTTCTCCTATACGGAGTCCAGTTCACCCACTGGGCTGTTTTCTTCTCTGACGACTCTGTTCTATACACTGAGCAAGCCACTTCTTGTACAGTTTTGGCTCTTGTGGGGAGAGGAAGCAAGCAGGCATGGATCTGGAAGGGCCCTGGGATTTAAGAATGAAATCTCCCCAGGAAGCAGTTTCCAGATGCCGACAGGTGTGGGGAAGGAAGAGCGATGCTCGTTTTCTGGAGGCATCACCAGCTCCTACTCAACATGAATGTATAAACAATAGCCCTACCTTCAGAATAGCATCCAGGCAACCAGACAGACCCCTCCGAGGTGACTGATTCTGCCATAACCATGTAAGCTCATGTCCCCTTCACAGTGTGGGAACCTAGAAGGGAGAGGATGCCCGGATCAACATGCTGGTCGGAAGGTGGGTCTTCATGGCTCAGTGAGTCCTTAGACATAGACTGCTGAGAGCCTCGCAAACTCTGCTCAGCGGAGCCCTGCGTGTCTCTGGTTAGGGATGCAAAGTGCGTTTCTGGCTTAGGGTTTATCAGGCCATGACTGTAGTTAGTATTATAATACCAACCCATAGACATGTGAAACTAGGGCCTTGGAAGACAGCTTCATGGTTAAGAGTGCTTGCTATGAAAACAAGGATCTGATTTTGAATCCTTAGCACCCACATAAAAGCTTGAAGAATGACATCTGCAGATGACCGCTGGTCTCCTTATGCACCTGCCCACATGTGTCCCTGCACATGTTTATACTACACACAAACCCACAAAGATTTGACAATACACAATATAAATCTGTTTCAAAGAGTTGTTCATGAGTGTGACTATAAGATTTTATATAGATTTTGAGCTTTAATAATATAAAAGGATCTATCTCAGTAGAATGAAATATACTTAATTTTTAGTTTATTTCTAATCGCCCTTGAATTTATCTCTTGGTTTTCACTATGACCTTCCTTAAAGTAAGGAATACTCTTTGGAGCATTGCCTACCCAGAAATCTCAGCAGGCAGGTTGCAGTGGCTCAGGAGCCTGTTGCTGTGAGCTGTCTGCAGTACTCAGGTAAGCCTCGGAACCATTTGCCCTTCTTTCCTGTAGCTGGATTCTGCCCACTGTTGTGGGGTAAATTTGTTTTTGAAGATCTTAGTTATATTGGTCAGGATTCTCTAGAGCAGCAGACCACATAGAATAAAAATAGACATGGGAGTTGAGTGACTTGCAGACTGTAGTCCAGCTAGTCCAACAATGTCTGAGTGACTTGCAGACTGTAGTCCCGTTAGTCCAACAATGTCTGAGTGACTTGCAGACTGTAGTCCAGCTAGTCCAACAATGGAAAGGCCAAGAATTCAGCAGTTGTTCAGTCCTTGAATCTGGATATCTCAGCTGGTCTTCAGCTGTGTTGGGATCCCGGAGAAGTAGGTTCTAACACCAGTGAAGGAATGCCCCAGCATCAGGATAGGGGAACTTGTCAGCAACAGTGAAGAGCAAGTAAGCAAAAAGCAAGAGCTTTCTCCTTTCACATCATTTTGTG
>NC_022034.1:3723101-3725002 GCF_000317375.1 Microtus ochrogaster
ACCCAGACTTAGGGTGGGTCTTCCCACCTCAACTGACCCGGACTTAGGGTGGGTCTTCCCACCTCAACTGACCCAGACTTAGGGTGGGTCTTCCCACCTCAACTGATCCAGACTTAGGGTGGGTCTTCCTACCTCAGCTGATCCAGACTTAGGGTGGGTCTTCCCACCTCAACTGATCCAGACTTAGGGTGGGTCTTCCCACCTCAACTGACCCAGACTTAGGGTGGGTCTTCCTACCTCAGCTGATCCAGACTTAGGGTGGGTCTTCCCACCTCAACTGACCCAGACTTAGGGTGGGTCTTCCTACCTCAGCTGACCCAGACTTAGGGTGGGTCTTCCTACCTCAGCTGACCCAGACTTAGGGTGGGTCTTCCTACCTCAGCTGATCCAGACTTAGGGTAGGTCTTCCCACCTCAGCTGATCCAGATGTAGGGTGGCTCATCCTACCTCAGCTGGTCCCAACTCAAGTGATGCAATCGAGAAATCCCCCACAGGTGTGCCCAGCTTGGGTTTTAGTTGATTCCAGATGTAGTCGAGTTGACAATGAAGATAAGTCATCACATTGTGACTGATTTTCATAAGCAGTGGTTGGCTGTAGAGTGAGGTGAGGCTCCAATTGTACTTGACGAGGGCCATCACGGGACACTTCTGTCCTTCATTGCTGCCACGACGATACACATAAGTTTTCCATGATGACCCCTTCACACAGGAGCCTGACAAGATGGCCTTTCATAGACAGAAGCTGGATATGTGACCACAGAGGGATCACAAGGTGGCCGTGACACTGGCCTGTGAGTTGTGCCTCTCCCTCAGGTGGACCCTGTCTCACAGGGAAGAGCAGCGCTCGACCTCTCCAGGTCTGCTGTGTTCTCAAATGTACCCCAGCTGCCTTCCTCCCAAAGCTCTTTTATGGGCTCTCACGTTTTTCTTGATAGTGTTTGAAGGGGGTGAAGTGGCCGTTTGTGAGTATCTGTGGCTCTGTGAAGGTGCCCTGACCTCCTTCAGATAGAAGTTATGACAGTTTATCACTCTGGATAAAGGAACTCTTCAGATAATTCTAGGCAAACACCTTTGACGATTGAGTGTGCACTGCTGTCAGTGAGCTTCTTTGATGTTTGCTGTGCTCAAGATCCCCACTTTCACTGTCGTGCTCTTGCAGCTGTGTCCCTTTGCGTGTCTTCTGTGAGAGGAAGGCTGCAATGGTCCCAGAGACAGCTGCTCTGTGAGGGTTCTGCTGAGGGCTGGCTCAAGGCTGGATAGACCTTGGGAGTCTTGTTATGTGTTCTTTCAGATGCTTCACTACCTGAGAAATGACCATTTATCTTAATGTTCTCCACGTTAACAGTCGGTTGATCAGTGGGATTCCCATGTTACGATTTTATTGAGCTGTTTACTTAATTTTTTTAAACAGGGGACGGACAGCGGTTGGCCTGTGGCTTAGCTAACCATCTTTCCCTGGTTTTTGATGCTAGCCTTTGTGGAAGACCTGCTGCTTTTTCAGGTATCCTAAATCTTGATGAATAGGAAGTGAGGGAGGGTGGGTGTTGTGGGCTGTGTTTGCCAGCAGCAGACTAAGCTCCAGTTTAGTACACAGTAGCTCTTAGTGGGCTTGGGTTTCTGGGACAGATCACTGCCAGCTACTAAACCAGGTATAGCCTGTGTCCTCCCCAGTGCATATGTTATGTAATACAAAGCAGCAAGCTATAGCTGGAGCCCTTGTGAACGAAAGTTATAGCATTTGAATGGTTTGGGGCAGTAAAGGAAGTCCACTTTTACAGAACTATGTTTAATTTAATAAAATATTTTCATTGAAGTTATTTTGAAATTTGGTATAATTTATAATGGATTAGTGTGGAAAGTCCTTCTGTATATGTGTTGCTTTTATTGGTTTATGAATAAAG
>NC_022034.1:3725337-3728965 GCF_000317375.1 Microtus ochrogaster
TCTTTACAACAAATTGGTGTGCTAATGTGGACAACTAAATCCACTTAAAACCTGAGAGAGCTTGAAAAGGAATTCTAGACACAAAAGGATAGAATTAAGCTCAGCTTGATGCTGTGGCTCCTTTAAGAGAAATTTTCCTGATTCAGCAGTAGCAGAAAACAAAAACAAAAACAAAAAACTGCACAGTTTCAAAATGGAATTATCCTATTTCGCCAACACAAACAGCTCTGACTCTTTTGGAAGGTCTGGCTACAACCTTCTTTAAATAGGGTTTGTGAACAGAGTGCTACAACTGTGTGCCTGAAAATGGGGCAGTGAGTATGGCTTGCGCTAAACAGACCTCTGCCCCACCATGTTGGACTGGGCAGAGCCAAAAAGCAAAGCAGCCTTAGTCTTAGTAACAATGTTTAGCTTCTTAACATTTTAAGAAGCAGTCTTGGACAGAAAAGAAAATACACTATGACCCATTTAGAGGTTTATTTTTGTTTGAATCTGTCTTTATTGTGTAGCTGTTATCATTTTCTGACCAGCCTTTTTTTTTTTAAATGCTAAGCAAGAACGCTAAGACCAACTCTGTGACCCTGACTGTTTACTCTGCCCAGTCCAACATGGTAGAGGCATGTTCACTGCCTCTGTGAGCTACGCTCACCACCCCAGCTCCAGGGATCCAACGGATCTGTGTTGCTATTAAGCAATATGTAACACACAACTCACAGAGTTCATTTAAGTGCTCCACAACAGGACCAGCATGAACCAGGAAGCCAGTTCTTAAAGGAGCTGCACAGTTTTTGCTGTTAAAACTGAGTCAGGAAGCATTCTCTGAAAGGAATCTAGCAAACAGAGTCCACCTGAGAAAATGCTGCTACCAAAAAGTCGTGCTCTACTCTGTTCTTTTGTGTCTAGAATTCCTTCCAAGCTCTCTCATGTTTTATGTGGATGTAGTTGCATATTGCATAGTATAAATTGGATGTTGGACACCAGTTTGTAAACAGAGGCTGCTCGTTTGTTTTCCGGCTGCCCAGACCCGAATAATCACACAGAAAATATATTAATTATAATACTGTTTGATCGATGTCTCAGGCATATTTTTAGCTAGCTCTTCCATCTCAAATTAACCCATTTCTATCATTCTGTGTATCACCACAAGGCTGCGGCCTACTGGTAGACATCTTTCTCCTTCAACAGCTACATGGTGTCTCTTTGACTCTGCCTTCTCTCTCTCTCTCTCTCTCTCTCTCTCTCTCTCTCTCTCTCTTTTTCTCTCTCTCTCTTCCAGCCTGGCTATATTCTGTCCTGCCATAGGCCAAACAGCTTCATTCATTAACCAATACAAGCAGCACATATACAGAAGGACTTCACACTTCACTCCCCAGATTCCACCCCTTCCCTACCCACCAAACTTTGTGTCCTTTTTTGTTTTTTTAAAACTCATCAATTCTAATGTGTGTTCATAAACTTTTGTATGTCTGGCCTTCCACTGGAGTTTGGATGACCTGCCAGGGCCACATCCATAAAGGAAACTAACTCTCCCTCCCCAGCAGCTCCCAGTTGCTAATGGCTCTTCATGCCTACCTGCCCTCTCCATTTGGGGAGTTTTGTCTGGTTTGAGCTTGCTCAGGTCTTATGAATGGTCTCACACTGCTGTGAGTTCACAGGCCAAGTGCCCTGCTGATCCTGGAAACTGTTTCCATGTGTCATATACCACCCTGCTCTATAGCTTTTCTGTTCCCTCTGAAAGGACTCCTGGGCCTTGGGAGGAGGGGTCTCTGCACCGTTACCATTCTCTGTGGCAATCACCACCTCTTGAAGAAAGAAGTGAATCTGGTGAAGGTTGAGAGGTGCACTAATTAAGGATATAAAAAAAGGTCACTAGGAGTCAATGTAACACTATGACCATTTATCAGAACAATGGTATTATGTTCTCCCCCAGGACCTGTGCCCTGTCTAGCCACAGATTCTTAGGCCTGGTATTGGTTCCCAGGTTTGGCTTTCAATTGATGGACGGGCCTTCAATGCAATCAGAAAGCAGTTAGTTTATCCCCATGACATCCACGCCCTGTTGTACCAGTGGGCATGTCCTGTCAGGCCCAACATGATTGTGGATTTCAGGGTTTACGGCCAGATAAGATTTATGGTTATTTCTCCTTTGCTAGCGTACATAGCACCTCACAGGACTGTGAAAACTAGCCATCCTGGAAGAAACTTCCAGATGTTTTTCCCAATCGGTTTCTTTACATTATGTGACTTAAGTAGGTGGTGTCTTTTCAGTAGGGTCTTACCATCAATTTCTGGATGGTAACTAAGAACACTGGCAATGGCCTGGAATGTCTGAGGGTCTGTGGGACCCCAGTGGTCACCAGTTCCTGAAGTGGTGACCATTCTGGACATTGGGCCTTTCATTTGTTGGCCTGTGGTAAGGGCTTGTCACCTTCATTTACATTCTTCTTATTTGTGTAAGTATATATTTTAAGAAGCTTCTACAGAAGTAGGCTTCCATGTAATTCTAATTTCCTGGCTTCTGTAGACATTCCAGATGACACACATACATCTAAAGAATCAGAGAAAACATGACACATGGTGTTTCGGGGTCTGGGCTACCTCACTCAGGATGATTGCTTCCAGCCTCATCCATTTACCTGAGGGCTTCATAGTCTCCTTTTTATTAACAGCCGGATAATATTTTATTGTGTAATCGTACTGCAATATACATAGATGTCCAGGCTATTGAATAAATACTGGAGAACATGGATGAGGAAGTATATCTGTAGTAGGATACGGAGTCCTTCGGGTATAGAATGCTGTAGCTAGATAGCATGTGGTAGGTTCAATCCTAGATTTTTGAGAACCTTCCACACAGATTTCCATAGTGCCCACTTTGTGCTCCTTTGCACTTTTGTGAAAAATGCCGGAACTCGACACAAGAGGGCAGCAAAGCCATTTGACATAACTTTTCTGCACGGCAACTTTGTGCTGTTTTGAAGCTGTTCAGAGCGTCATCCTACTTACGATTTTCTTCTGACTTTCCATTTACTTGGGTGGTTTTCTGGCTAGCATGCTCCGGTGATACTGATTTACTGACTGCCCTTTGAATTGCAGTGTGCAGTTCTTGTGCTGAGATGAGCCTGAGTAGGGTCCTGTTAGCTAGATTCTTGTCAGCGTTGCGGTTCCTTACTCTGCAGTTTTCAAAACACAGCCCTCTGGGGCGAAATGTGATGGTTCAGCAAGTCTTTGGTTACTGATACTCTGGCGCACGCCTGACACTGCAGCCTACAGCTCCCATCTGCCTGTATCCACTGGCTCTCCCAGGGAAGAACTCATGGTGTTGTCTTTAAGTATCTGGCTCCATGAATCCTCAGGCTCTTAGGTTTCTCAGAACACTCAGGCAGCCGTGGTTTCAAGTTTGCCTCATAGAGACGAGGAAGGCAAAGATGGAGTTAGGAGGCAACATGTTTCTTGTCAGAAAAAGACTGGAGTAGGGAATGCATCACTGAAAGATTATGGGGACTGAAGGGCAGTTCCATCTGCCTGTGGGTTCCCTAGCAGGTGCTGTCCACAGGTGTCCTAGCACCTGTGGGTTCCCTAGCAGGTGCTGTCCACAGGTGTGCTAGTGCCTGTGGGTTCCCTAGCA
>NC_022034.1:3729590-3745795 GCF_000317375.1 Microtus ochrogaster
TGTGTGTGGGGGATCAAACTCACAGAGATCTGCCTGCCTCTGCCTCCCAAGTGCTGGGATTAAAGGCATGTGCCTGGACACACAAAGTCAGAACTTCATCTTTAAGAAACATGAGATTTTAGAAAGGCCTTCTCTACAAGCCCCATCAATAGGCCTTTAGTGCAAGGTCGTCTGACACTGGGCCTGGTCCACCTGCCTCACAGCGAGAAACTGCGTCCCTTCCTCCTCGAGAAGAGGGAGTTGTGGCCTGTTGTGGTGAAGGCAGCCATTCTCCTTGTTCTCCCTTTATCCTGCATACTTAGGTCACGATGGAGCTGTGAGCACTGTCTGCTGGAGCCACGACAAGAGATGGCTGCTGTCTACAGGCCGGGACCGGACACTGAGGGTGTGGTTAGTTCACAGGACAGAACTCATGCTGCTTTTGGTAATATATCCATGAGCACATATGTCATGGCGGGTTGTGATGTCCCAAGCCGTGGACAGTCACAGCCGTCTGCCTCCCTGTAGGGAAGAGCAGCAATAGGTAGAATGAGGAGCTGTTTCACTGCCAGAAAAACACGATGGTGGGGCAGTTTCTTATACTCATCCACATATGAAATGCATGCATACATAACACATGGGAACACACTCTTGGTGTGTATATGTACATTGACAATACATTTCATATATATATATTTGCATTGGTAATGGTATGAAAATGCCAGCAATACCCATAGTAAAACAGGGATGGTTTTATGTTAGTTCACCATCATATCACAGAGGCAATAATGATGGACAAGATGACTTGCTGAAATGAACTATGTGAGGTTATTTGGAAATAGCGTGGGGAAAGAGAGACAGCACGAAAATCTCACTACTGAGATGGAGAGAGGAGGGGTGCTGGGAAATGCTGCTTCTGCTCACGAATCAGGACCTGACCCAGGAGTGGTGAGCATTTAGAAAAGTCAGAGGGGCTGACTTTTTGACTATAGTATTTAAACTGGTATTTGACTATAGTATTTAAACTGGTATTTAACTATAGTGTTTAAACTGGTGTTTAACTATAGTGTTTAAACTTAACAGTAGGTGAAAGTGATAGAAACTGTGCTTTGAAGCTTGACCTTTTCCAGGACTACTGACCCTGGTCATGCTGGGCTGCACATGCTCAGTTGGTCTGGATGCTAAGTTGTGGTGCTGTATGGTCTACTAGGCACTGAGTGCACTGTCAGCTGCCTAGTCCCATTCATCACCTCCCAAGTCAGTCCTCTGGGGAGGTCAGAAGGGCAGAGGGGCTGCTCAGAGTCAGCACCCTTTAGGGAGGTCTCAGCAGCCCCAGAGGAAGGGGTGGGCTCTACCAGACCTGGGCCTGACTGTCCATGAGACACAAAGTTGGCAGTAGACACCTAGAACCATGTTCCAAATCATGTTCTCAATTTCATCCTTGATACCCCATGTTTCGTTTACCCCTGTTCTCCCATTTTCTGAGCTGCTGTGACGAGACACGTGTTCAGGGTGAGGACAGGAGTGTGAGGAGGGATTGGGGGAGACCGCTACAGTGCACCCCAGTGCTCACGGATGTCTGCTTCACAGGGTCCAAAGTCTTTCTCCAAGCCAATAACGTCCGCACAGTTCTACTACATGGATGCTTTCATGCTGCTGTCTTCTGGCCCTGAACTTTGGCTCCTAAAGTACCACATTGACCTCTGCAGGGATGACATGCGGAGGTAGGTGGCCTCCTCCCTGCTTCTAGCCCTTCTGATCCCGCCCTACCTCTTCATTCCTAGAGACACACACCTTAACATTTTATAAAAGAAGGAAGGCGGAAGTTCCAGTTACTCGCTCCTGGGTTGTTTCTGTGGTCTCACATCGCATCCCGCTTTGCCTGAACCCTTTGGTCCGCTCATCTTTGCTCCCAGCCATCACTTTGCCTCTCCACAGGAGCAGGCACTGGTTCATCTTGGGTGGCACTCTGAGGACGTCTCTGCCTCTGCCTCTGCCTCTGCCTCTGCCTCTGCAGCCCCTGTTCTTTAATTATCTTAAGAAAATAACTGTGGATGAATGGAAAGATGGATGCAAGGAGTGTGTGTATAACGTAGAAATGCTGGGAAACTTAATGCATAGTTGAACAGTGATACTCATATTCTGTAATTCAATACAAACATTCATATATTACTTAGAGGAATAGCTAATAATAGTGAGAATTTTTTGATATTTAAAGTAAATTATTTTTTCGTAAATTTGGGTTTATACTAAAATGTCTGGCAGAATATTCATCACTTACATAAAAAGAGGCATTTTGTTTTCCTTCTATATTTATCACCTTACACAACAGATTTGGCTTCCCTAATCAGGGGACTTGATAGGAGCACAGGCAACAGTGCATCCTGGCGAGTGACTTGCAGATGCCTGTTAGAATCCATACAATTTCTCGGATGTCAGCCACTGTAATTTTTCACAACATCTTTGTCATTATAGGCAGGACACACCATCTCACCATGGCAGGTATAAATGACACAAGTCAGAGTGAGGAGCTCGTTTGTCTGCTGTACCTAGAGCGCATGTGGTAGGCTGAGCATGCGGTGTTAGACCCATCTTTCATTTTTCTGGTCCAGTGTGGGAACTAACCCAACCCACTCCTTTCATCCCTCTCACCCCAGCCCACTGAGCACATTTCCCTTCTCATCCGCCATGTCCCATCTTCCCATCCTATTCTTCATACCATCCCATCTAACCCCAACCCATCTATCAAGCCCACCCTATATCATCCATACCATCTGATGCCATTGCATCAGATCCCATCCCTCTATCCCATCCTACCCACCCAATCCCATCCTACCCCATCCCATTTATCAAACCCTATCCTGTACCGTCCTTCCCTATCTGATCCCATCCCTCCATCCCAATCTACCCCATCCCATCCTATCTCACCCCACCCCATCCTACACCACCCCACCCTATCTCACCTCACCCCATCCCATCTCACCTCATCCCATCTCACCCCACCCCATCCTATCTCACCCCACCCCATCCCATCTCACCCCATCCCACGCCACCCTACGCTACACCACCCCATCCCACCCTATTCCACCTTGCCTCACCCCGTTCCACTCCAACTCATACCATCCCCAAACAGAAAGTACTGCCTGCTGTGATTGACAGCTCCTGTCAGGAACACCAGAAGCTAAAGTAGGGTGATGTGGGTCCCAACAAGGACGTCCGTCATTGGTGAACTGCTCTGTGCCAGACATCTTTGAAGTCACCAATGCTTATAGTTTCTGTGATCACCACTATGGCTTCTAGTCTAACCCAAATTTTACTTATGGTGTGAATGGACTTTTCCTTTTCTGTTTTTTTTTTTTTCTTGACAGTATTTGCCTGATTGGGCAGACATAGGCTTAGAAATAACTAATCCAAAATACAGATGGTGGCAGTGAAGAGTAGGGGCCAGGGCTTCTAACAAACACGCTTTTAATTCTGGAAGCTGATTGAGGACAAGGACTGGGTTATCTGCGTGGCCTTCTTTTGGGTTCTCTTTTCTTCTGCACACCTCTGCCTGGCCACCTTTCAGGAGAGCCTTCCCTCACCCTACGTTTCCTAGTTTTAACACATTTTCCCAGACAAAGTGACTTCTTCCTCAGCCACCCTCCTGTGTAACTGAAGCAGTGCTTCATCATGGCATCCATGTGACTGAATGTCACATAAATAAATGTACTGAAACATTTAATTCTCCAGCTTCCCTCGAGACTTGACGGCACTCCGCTTCTGTATGGTCACCTCTTTTGTGTCCCTTCAGGCTTGGGCCTGCTCTTGGAGTCTGTTGCTCTGAGGCCTGTTCCGGAGTTTCTCAGCTCGGATTCAGTGCTCTTCCAGGCAGCTCTCCCCACCACGGTTGGATAACACGAGAGTGTTCCTCATCCCGGACAGTGCAGCGTCTGCCCGGCCTGGCCTAGCTCCTCTGTGCCACCGGTCTGACCCTGTTGACATTCTCTTTGTCTTGTCCTTGCCAAACTGTGCTCCGGCTGGGCTGAGAATCCTTGCTGGGCTGGCCTACCAGTTATTTTCCTTAGGAAATTATTTCCATGGTTAAGATCGTGTGTCTATTAAAGCAACACCCGATGCTCATGTTACCCTTCTGAAGGGGGTGAGGACTAACATTTAGGATAAGATACCAACACTGTGTAACTGGGTGAGTACTTATAAGGGAATATGTAATTATTTTAGAATTGAGAGACAAACTTGCTTTCTCATAGTTAGGAATGAGTTATTTTGGGCTGTATAATATACTGTTATTTTCATGAGGCATGCTAGAGAAAAAAAACCACCCAGAATTTCTGATAGAAAATTGAATAAATTTCCCAAAGGAATATTGGCGTGTCTTATTCACTCATTCCCTCAGTATTTAAACATATGACTAAGCAATAAAAATGCTTTATTTTCATTTTTATCCTTTTGAACGTAGAATGTTCAGTTGTAGTCAGAAGTAAAAACACTTCCCCTTTTCTTCCAGGTATAAACCCAAAAGCAGGTATAAACCTGTTTTCAGGCTCCCGTTAACCAGTGGGGCAGACGTGACCACTCTGTCTGCAGTGAATGACTTTTATTCCCGTATCCTTCCTCCTACCCAGTGGCTGTGCCTTGCACTAAGCATTGCTTTCTGGCAAAACCCTTTCTGGGCATTTGAAAAGCCTCAGGCATTCTGCTAGGCAAAAAGGACAGACAGATTGTGGAATGTGGGATCTTGTGCAGCAATTGTAGATGACGTAGCCTTATCTTAATAATAGGAGGTGCCTCCAAGGAAAGACAGTCTGGGTTATGACACAGCACGGTGAGTAATACATAATCACCTAGTACATTTTCGTAGTAAACTGACCCACATGCTGTGGACGTCCTTGTACCCTGTCCCCTGCTGTGGACATGCTAGGATTACAGGCACTGGGCTGGCAAAACTCAGCAGATGGCTTTTGGCAGGGCATGGTGTGAGTTCACAACTCGTGTTGGTGACTAGCTACATGGAGGGCTGTGTTCTGTGTCTTCGTCTTCCCTCACACTATGTATGGCAGTTGCTGGTGTGTGTCCCCACTGTGTCTTGTGCTGTCGCCCTCACTGGGAGCTCTAACTGGTAGAGTTGCTCTGACTATTTTCTCTGGACCTTCAGAAATTCCTTACTAATTATCCATTTCTGAACCTTGTGAGGTCCCTCCTCCTCCTCCTTCTTCTTCTTCTTCTTCTTCTTCTTCTTCTTCTTCTTCTTCTTCTTCTTCTTTTTTTCTTTCCTGAAGTGGGTTAGAACTGTGTGCCCATAGGTGAGATTGCTGAGATGATCCCTTGACTGAAACCCTGCAGACATCGTACTCACAGCTGGCCGGGACCGGGCTGTGGAAGTTTTTGACCTCAATGTTGGCCGCAGTGCTGCAGTGATAGCCGAAGTCCATTCTCGGCCTGCCCATCAAATTTGTCAGAATAAAGTAAGTTTGTAGATAGTAGAACTATTAGAATTTTAATTCTAAGCGTAATGTATTTAAGAGTTACACATATATTATGATACAAATTTATAACTACTGCCAGGTCCAGTATTTGCTTTTTCTAATCATCAAATTATACTTTCTTCCTTTGCTACAGATTTCTTAAAGATTTGTTTATTTTATAGTATTTTTAAATTATGTGCGTGTGTGTGTGTGTGTGTGTGTGTGTGTGTGTGTGTGTGCGTGCCCGTGTTCTTGGATGCAGAGATGTTAGATTGTCCTGAAGCTGGAGTTGGAGGGGCTTGTAGGCTATCCAGTGTGGGTGATTGGAGCCACACTCAGGTCCTCTCCAAGAGCAGTGCGTGGCCCACATCTCTAGCCCATACATGGACTGTTTGTTCTTTGTCTTTGATTAGTTGTGGATCCATGTAAGTATCTGTGACTGGCGTACATTCTCAGTAAAGCTGGGTTAGGTCTGGGTGTGTCGGGGTTAGGTCTGGGTGTGTGTGTGTGATGGTGGGGATGAGTGGCAGTCACGTCCGTTGCAGGCTGTGGTGGTCTCTGCATCACAGATTCTCCTTGCACTGTTGGATACAGTTATCCTCTTTGAGATATTGTGGGTTTTAAAGCTGTCCTCAGATGTGCTGAAAGGCAGAGCTAATTGATAGTCTAACGGACCAAGTCCTCTCTTAGATAGGTTTCTATTGCTGTCATAAAATATCCTGACCAAAAGCAACTTGGAGAGAAAAGCATTTATTTCAGCTTGCAGTTTGTAGTCACATCCTGGAGGGGAGCCAGGGCAGGAGCTCAAGAGAGGAACTGGGAGGCAGAAACTGATGCATAAGCAATGGAGGAGTGCTGCGTACTGGCTTGCTTCCCCTTGCTCTGCTTACTTTCTCTTCTTTTCTTTTTTTTTTTTAAAAGATTTATTTATTTATTATGTATACAGCGTTCAGTCTGCATGGATGTCTGCAGGTCAGAAGAGGGCACCAGATCTCATTACAGATGGTTGTGAGCCACCATGTGGTTGCTGGGAATTGAACTCAGGACCTTTTGAAGAGCAGCCAGTGTGCTTAACCTCTGAGCCATCTCTCCAGCCCTCAGCTTACTTTCTTATACAACTCAGACAACCCCTGACAAGGGGTCGCACCACCCACATGGCTGGGCCCTCCCACATTAATTGATAATCAAGAAAACGCCGCACAGACAATCTGATGGAGGTATTTTTTAATTGAGGTTCCTCTTCTCAGGTAATTCTAGTTTGTGCCAAATTTGATGAAACCAAACAAAACAACAATGGAAACAACCGACCAGAGCAGTCCCAAAGTGACTCATCACCCAGAGGCCTTCTAAGACTTGTAAGAAAAGCTGGCTATAAAAAGATGTGTGTATGTGTTTGCGTGTGAGTGTGTACCGTGACACACATAAGGTCAGAGGAAGGCTTTGAGTGGCAGTTCTTGCCTTGAACCTTACTCAGTGCAGGGTCTCTCTCTTGTTTGTCCCTGGCCTGCAAACTTCCAGGAGCTCTGACTCCCATTTTCTTGTAGGCGTGCTGAGATTCTAGGCAGCTGTGACCACAGCCAGTTCACGGGCTCTAGAGAGCTGAATTCAGATAGTCAGGCTTGCAAGGCAAACTTTACCCTCTGAGCTATTTCCCTGACTCCTATTTTTTTGTTTATTTTTAAATTTATTTATTTATTTGGCAGGGTTTCTCTGTGGCTTTCCTGGAACTCACTCTATAGACCAGGGTGGCCTTGAACTCACAGAGATCCTCCTGCATCTGCCTTCTAAGTGCTGGGATTAAAGGCGTGCTTAGTGAGCCAAGCTAGTAGGAGCATGGAAGACAGTGGTGCCGAGTGTGATTTGATGAACTATGAGGGCCTGGCTCAAGAGATTTCAGGAGAAGAATAGTATGTGGCAGAGAGATTGTTTTTGTAAGAGTTTCGTGAAGAATGTACCTGTTTTTTTGCCCTTGACCAAAGATTCTGCCTGAGGCTAAAGTGAAGAGATTTGGGTTAATTCCATTGGCAGAGGAAATCTCAAAACAGCCTAGCATAGATTCTGTTGTGTGGTCATTAACACTCATAGTTAAAAGATTTATAATGAGAAGGAGCAAGCTTAGCAAGGAAAAACACAAAATGAGAAAAGGGGCACCAGGAAGTGGGATGGAGCTAAGTCCTGTGTTCAAGGAGATAAGCTGATTAAGAACTGGAGTAAAGGGAGTGGTGACCTCAGAGCAAGATCCCACCCTGCTAATTTCTAACCTGTGAACAGGCTGAGATGTGAGGAATCCTACTTCTGCTTCCCCGCTGTCCCACAAAGTCGAGTGCTTTCCACCCTGGCAGAAACAGCTCATTCCCCCAACAACAGTGGAACCCAGTGTTTCATATCCATGAATAGAATTAGGATCATTTTGATCTCCGGATGTGCAAACTGGCCTGGCTCTCTTCCCTTGGTAGTGCCACAAGCCCACTCTTTTCCACCCTACCCCAAGCTAAGAGGGTCCAGTGCAGCAGGAACTGAGTAGACCCTTCCTCAAGTCCCCCAGGCCACACTCGGTCTGGGTGTACCTGGTTTTCTGGTTCTTATCCTCCCTTTAGCAGCTAAGCACTTTGTGCAGCCTCTCCTGAAGATGCAGCCTCTCCTGAAGATGCAGCCTCTCCTGAAGATGCAGCCTCTCCTGAAGATGCAGCCTCTGATCACAAGTCTGTCTTTATTCTTGTAACGGGGCTGAGATTGGGACAACAGACTGTGGATGGTGCACAAGTTAGCACTGTCAGCAGACTGTGTGCTCACAGATAGGGACAGCGGACCGTATGCTCACAGGTAGGGACAGGGGACCATGGACCGTGTGCTCACAGGTAGGGACAGGGGACCATGGACCGTGTGCTCACAGGTAGGGACAGCGGACCGTGTGCTCACAGATGGGGACAGGGGACCATGGACCGTGTGCTCACAGATGGGGACCGTGGACCGTGTGCTCACAGATGGGGACCGTGGACCGTGTGCTCACAGGTGGGGACAGTGGACCGTGTGCTCACAGGTAGGGACAGTGGATGTGGGTGGTGCACAGGTCATCACTGTCAGCAGATGGGTGCTCGACAAGCAAAGCCAGCGCTGGCCCAGGCAGACGGTGACATGTCTGTGGGAGGTTTTTTGATTGTTAATTGGCAAAGAGAGCCCAGCTCGCTATGGATCGTACCATTCACTGGGCTTGTGTTCCTGGGTATATAAGAAAGCTGTCTAAGCATGAGACTGCAATCCGTTCTTGGCTGAGTGAGTGAGTTCCCTGGTCAAAGATAAGACTGTGTAATAACAAGCAGGTTTGCCTTCAGGTTCACACAGGAGTTCCTGAGCTGACAAATCAATCTCTCGTTCCTCTAAGCTGCCATTGCCAGTGTTTTATCCATAGCCACATGAAGAAACTAGAACACCTGTGAAGGTTTTTTAAATAAAGAAGAAAGATCTGGTGTTATTTTAAAGATAGCAATAGACCCTAAGACTCAATCTTTTCAATCTAAAAATAAATCATTTGATTTAATAATAGTTAATAGATATTTAGCATTTAATCATTTAATAATACATAGCAGTAGAAAAGACTGGCCACCAACCCAGTTCAGAGGCATTCGTGTTAATACAAAAGAACAATGAATCCAACCCTGCCTGTCCAGCTTAACCACTGGAGGCCTCTCTCACAGCCCTGCTCTAGGTGGTGCATAGGAACACTCAAAAGAAGCCTCGCTGGCACTGACCGGAGTGGCCACATTGGCTCCTAAGCTTCACGGAGTGAGACTGGCCTACTTCATTCTTACTGACATCTGATGTTTGGGTCAAGTATGACCTAAGTGCTCCTGTGCTTGAACTGGAAGGCCAGCACAAACCACAGCACCCACACGGCTGTGGTGAGTCTGGCCGCTCTGACGTCCTCTGCATCAGTGTACAAAAATGTCAGAGTACAAGCCACCAAACACACTGCGAGCCTCTGCGGCCTCGTGCCCTTCCTCACATTCCATCACACCCCTCAGATGTTTACTTTCGGGAATTTAAACGAGGCATTTCCCCATTGACAACAAAAACCCCAAAGCAGAACCATCTCTTCTAACGTAACACCTCCCATCTAAGAGCACAGCACAGCGACTCTCAAAAGATGGGCAGCCCACAAGGCCCTGTGCAGGCACACGTGAACAGAGGCCATGCAGTAGAGCTTAAAGCCTCTGGTCAGTCCACAAGGCCCTGTGCAGGCACACGCGCACACCGTGGTCACTGCACAGAGGCCGTGCAGTAGACCTTAAAGCCTCTGGCGGACACATTTCGTGGGAAGACTCCTAAGAGAAAGGAATGCCTTGGGCTATCACCCAGGAAGAGAACAGCTAGGCCCTGTTTCTTCGTACCTTTGATGCCTTGCAGACCTGCCTTGTAAGATGGAGTGGAAGAGCAAATCTCAGAACTACTTTATGCTGATGCAGACACAATGCTATTTTATTTTAGAGAGCCTGCTTCCGTCTGAGTGTGCTTGGGAGGCAGTGTCATCTTCGGGTCTTATGCACTGTCTGAGGACACACTGACTGCATCAGGAGTCTGCTGCCTGTCTGGGCCAGCACCAGCTTTGCCCGTAGAGCTACAGTCTGCTGACCGGTTCCACCAGCCTGTCCACCAACCATAGTCTGTCCCAGTCCTGGGCAATCCGCCAGTTGAGACTCTTCTGCCAGATAACTCAGGGTTCAACCAGCTTGAGTTTCACAGCTGCGAGGCAGTGAATAGACCACCAAGTATCAGATTTCTTGACCATAGATGGGGACTGGATAGTTTGTTTGCTAAAAGGACGAAGAGCTGAAGAAGTGTGTAGCTGTCTGGCAGTTAATCCTCAGAGTGTGGATTATCACTGGAATTAAACTGAGCCTTTATTTCCTGCTTGTATATGAAGAATGGCTTCTAGGTCCACCTTATATCAAGTCTGTCGTAACATTTCAGGTGATCTTGACATAGCAAGAGGCTGGAATTCTTATGAATTATAGTGTGTTTAAGGAACGATTTGAGCCAAGCGGCCCCTCTGATGATGTTCAGCTGTTTTACACAGCCATTCTTCTCCGGGGGAACATCAGAGTCCTCGGATGTCACGGCCGAGGCTTGCAGAGCATTTGCTCCTAGTGACATGCAGGGTCCTGAGGCCCATAGGACCTTATGTGATTCATCACCAATGCACCCCACTTGGGTGTCTTAGAGGGTGATAACTGGAAAATAACTCTAAGTGTCATTAAGGAATGCTTCCCGTTCCAGATCATGGTCACTACCGAGACACAAACACTGGTGGGTAGACATCTTAGTCTTTTTATATTTTGCTGCTTTCCAGTTCTGTGCCTCTCAGTGGCACTGAGTGTGGAGCAAACAGACATTAACTTCTAAGGTTAGAGTGTATTTGCCTTGTTATCATGCTCGCTGATGTTGTTTAACCTGAGGTCGTGTTCTGAGAGTTACATCATTGGCCACAGAGTGCACTTACCTAGGTTAGTATGTTATGACATCATCAGGCCGTCTTCAGAGGCCCTGTTTAATGTGCAGTCTGCTATCTACACAGGTTGCTGTGCTATTCATGGAGGTTTCGAGTCCCACTCTAAAGCCATACATTTAAGAAAGGTTGTGTTGGCTTCTGCCTTTAGATTCCAGCATTGTTAGTTGCTATCAGCCTTTACAGATTCATCTTGGGGTCTGCGAGATGGCTAAACAGGTAGGGTACTTGAGGCTAAGCCCGAGGATGACATGAGTTTGGTCCCCACGTCCCTCATGGCAGAAAGAGAGAACCAACTCCTGCAAGTTTATGCTGTGGCATGTATCCCCTAACAAATTAAATAAGTTATGTAATGATTATATATGTATACATATAAATACACACACACACATACATATATATGTTTTGTTTTTGAGACAGGGTTTCTCTGTAGCTTTAGAGCTTGTAGACCATAGACCAGGCTGGCCTCAAACTCACAGAGATCCGCCTGCTTCTGCCTCCCGAGTGCTAGGATTACAGGCGTGTGCCACCACCACCCGGCAGTTAAATGTTTTTGAAAGCTCTTGTTGACTTTGTTTTCCCCACTGAATAGGGATCATCATTTGCCGCCCAGCAGTCCCTGGCGTATAATCTTTTCCTGACCACAGCTGTTGGCGATGGGGTTCGGCTGTGGGACTTGAGGACTCTGAGGTAAGGCCAGCCTGCATCAAAGCACTGCCCCAAAGGAAGCTGGAGCTGTGCTGGGACTGCAGCCTGATCCTGGCTGCAGATAGTACAAGGCCGTGAATAGTCTAGGTATGCTCTGGAGCGGACAGGCTTGTGCACAGAATCAGTGCAGACACTCGGGGATGGTAAGACCACAGTTCTCGTCTGTTCTCCGAGGTTCTCTGAGGGTCAGAGAGGTGAGAAATGGTGTGTGCACTATGGTGCAGCTACCCCAGAGAAAGTTTCTTTCTTTTCCTGTCACATGTGTCTTGCTTACACTGGACACTAGCACTGGGCTCACATAGCCCCTTGGAGCCACACTGATGGTACTTCTCCTTAGGCTGCTTGATCTGCCTCTTATAAAGGCATTTCTATTTAAGCATTTACCTTTATCTTCTGGTAATTACATATATGTGCATATATATGTATATATATATACATACATACATATATATAGTCATAAAAGCGGCCAGTGTTAACATATTTTCATAGTGCACAGATATTCACACAGAAACAACTAGCAGTGTGCCTTGTTCTTTGCCGGTAGAAGAAATAGAAAAGCCTCCCTCTACATTGTATGGTTTAAGTGAGATCTTGCCTACTATTCAGGGACCCTGTTTGGTGTTAACATGCCCCAGGGTACCCACTAGGTGCTGGCCATGCTTTTCAATACCTATGTCAGGAAGACCTTGGCTACTGCTAAAGGGTTCAGACCATTCCTCTTAATAAAATTACATAAATCATTGTCTTTTCCCATGGGTAAGTTTTATGCACCACTTGATAAGTGGTTGTGAAACTCAACCCTCTTACTAGATTGCTACACTTCCCCCAAAGCTATGGGCTGTTTTTGTCCATAATTTACGATTTTAAAAGATTTGTTTGAAGGATTTATAATAACCAAATTATAGAAATTGCTTATTTAATATTTCTCATATATAAAGTTTCATCTGCTCTTAGTTTTGTTATCTTTGGGAATTTATGATTTTGAAAAGAGTTTGAATTATTTTAAAGGTCTCCTTAATTACCTACCATTTAATAATTCTCAATATGAAGTTTTTTTCAAGAATGTAGTTCAGTGGTAGAAGTTTTGTCTAGCCTAAAAAAAAAACAACAACATGGGTTTGAGTACCAACACTACACACAGACATCAAAGAAAGTATTTTTTTTAGTTATTAACTTGCTCATTTTGTGAAGGAAAACATGTTGATGTCTTCTAATGTGTCTTAAGATGTCGTAGTCAGTTTCTGCCCGTGCTTTCTTTCTTGCCCTGCAGGTGTGTGCGCTGCTTTGAAGGGCATCCACACCGCTGCTACCCTTGTGGAGTTGCGTTCAGTCCTTGCGGAAGGCTCGTGGGCTGTGGTGCAGAGGACAGACATGTATGTATGTTGTGCTTTCTCTAAGTATAGGGTTTCTACGTGGTGTTATCAGATAGACCTTGTTGATAAAATCAGACCTGTTTCAAGCCTGACAGTGTTTTAAGAGACTCACCCAGCATGAGCACTCCACAGATGGCCACAGAGGCTTGTGTTTTACTGAATCACAGTAGCACTTTCATCCATCACTCGCTTCTCCACTTATTCGTCATCATAGACAGTGGCACACACTCCTGAATGCCTGTAATGTATGTTGTAGGCATGACAGGGTGATGACACTAATCCATACAGTGCAGCTCGTGTGTGCTAAGGTGCCCATGTCTCTATTGCATTGCGTAGAGAGCTGCATGCTTCTCTCCCCATGCAGCTGCCACCCTCCTCACCACATTTCCTCCATGCCAGATCCACACCCCCTGCAGACTTGGAACACAGAAGTCCTAAAGAGTCCCAGCACTGTGGGACACACTGCCACATAGCTGGAGGCTAAGCTGGAGAGGAGACCAGCCTCTCGTGAGGTCTTGGTGCTCCCTGGTTGGAAATTGCTGGCTCCTTCCTCTTCCTCCACCATGTGTCTCAAATCCCTCTGCCATCTGAAAGGTCACTTAATGAACTGAGGTCTTGTCTTTTATAAAATGTCCTCATAAAAATCCATTTTGAGAGTCACTCGAGGCACAAAAATGGTGGTGCCCAAGCAAGGGATTGGGTCTGACTGAGGGATGCTTACTGGTTCTGCTGGAGGACAGAGAAGAGCCCCAGTGCGCCTTGTTCTGCCCCAGTCCTGCAACATAGTCTCTGAAAGGAGCTCAGGCTCCATGGGAGAAGACAAGACCTTCTGTTAACAAGCAGGGCATCAGAATGGCAAAATGCTCACACGGTCAGCTGATTCCTTCTCTAGGAGGAGCAAAATTAAGAAGACTGGTGGTCAACAAAATCCTAGAATAAACTAAATACCTTCTAAAAGAAAAGACTTTAAATATGTGTGGCCCTTTATTCATGGGAACAATGGCTCGTTTCTCTGGAATACTGCTCAACTTCATTTTTAGAAGCAGTTCCAAGGTTTAGCACAAAACTCTGAAGACTTAAACACCCTTGACTCCACTTCTGATTTTGTCTGCCATCATTACCCACAGGCTCTCTGTAACTGACTCTTTGCATTCAGGTAACAACCCAAGGAAAGTGTGTTCTGAGAGCTCACTGGTTGGCTTCGCATGTGGTATTATAGATCACAGTGCTTCAGCTTTTTACAAAAATGGGTGTTTGGCACTTAAAAGCATCCTACTGTTTCACTGCCACCAAAGGGAGGAGTGCTTTGGTATTCCTTTGTCAAACTGGAACAAAAGCCAGAGCTCTCCGCTCCTAGTTCAGACAGTGTTCAACCACCGCTCATGACCCCTTTGGGAGCCACACAGCAGATATCCTGCATAGCAGGTGTTTACATTAGGGTTTCAAACAGTAGCAAAATTACAGCTATGAGGTAGCCACAAAATAATTTTATGGTTGGGGATCAACACAGCATGAAGTCACAGCATTAGAAAGGTTGACAGCCGTTGTTTTAGAAATATTTCATGGAAAATACTACTATGGTGTATGAAAGAACATCCGCAAACTGCCTGAAAAGTGCACAAGGGGTCGCTGGAGGCTGAGTCAGCAGAGCGGGCTTCTCTTCTCTCTCTCTCTCTCTCTCTCTCTCTCTCTCTCTCTTCCTCCCTGCCCTCCGTCCCTCCTCCCTTCTTTCCTTTCTTCTTTTCTTTTTACTATAACAAGGACTTTGACATTTGTCACAGTGAAAAGCAATCCACCCCCTTTGCCTGGTATATTGCAGCTGCTTAGTAAATATAGATGTCTAACAAGTGTAAGTTTTGTCTCTCCTCCTTCATTGTCTGTAGAAATGGGTTTGGGCCTCAGGTCTGACCCATATGCAGATATACTGAGCACCTGGTATACACCAGGCTCTGAGTTTCATATAAGAAAGGACTCCTACCTAGACAGACTTCTAAAGTAGGAAAATAAGAAGTGGAAACACGTAGTATAATATGGTTTGAGAGCTACACACATAGTGTGAAGGAGCTGAGATTTTAACAGTTAGTGACCTCCAGTCCTGTCAGCCCCGAACATCTGCTTGTCTTGTCTCCTAGGCCTACGTGTATGAAATGGGCTCCAGCAGCTTCCTCTACCGTCTTGCAGGACACACAGACACAGTCACTGAGGTGGCCTTCAACCCAGCAGCTCCTCAGGTACAGTCTCCCGGTGTGACCAGGGCCTCTCCAGTTCATACTGTCGTACGATACATGTAAAAGATGGCCAGGTTTTCTTTTGATGAAGTCTTTATGGTATTAAAGAGTGCAGACAGCTGTGCCCAGTGCCTGTAATCCCAGTGCTCCGGAGATTGACTCAGAAGGGTCATCCTGAGCTACATATCCATTGCGGGGTCAGCCTGGGTTTTATGTGATCCTGTCTCAAAAAAAAAAAAATCAAAATGAGGAAAAGATTATATGATAGTTTTGGGTACCAGGAGAGGAAATTTGGTAGTAAACTTATTGAGAGAAAGAGAAATACAGATTTCTTAAAGTCTTTAACACTGAGTATGTTTGCTCTTACTGCATTATAGAAAGCCATATGTACCCAAAGGCAGATGCAGCTCTGTGCAAGCCAAGTGCAAACACTGTAGACAGAACTCAGAAAGCAAGCAGAAGACAGGTGTGAAAAGAATTTGGGCGCACGAAGGGTACTGCAGAGTTTGTAAAGATACTGTCCTAATGACTGAAGGCCAGGAGGGAATAAGAGTTTCAAACCAGCTGTGTAGAAACATGGATGCTATGGACAATGTGGAAGACTTAAAAGTGTTCTGTATCTGCTGACTGAGTCTTCAGGAATGCCAGCTTCACCTGTCTTTCTATAACCCAAGCTTTGATTCCGAGAAGGAGTCGCGTTACATGTGCTTCAGCCTGACCTGTGTGCGACAGCATTCTGTTAACCCATGCTTGTCTCTGACACTGAATTGCTGTGGTCCAGGGCCTGCTGGTGTTCCTGGCACATGCTTGGCTTTGACTCTAGACATCCTGTCATGTGATGTAAATCAGTGCTGCTTTCCATGTGGTGTTGTAATATGAGTGGTGGGCTGTGTCCCGCCACCCAGTTAGCTTTACCCGAAATAATTACACGGACACTGTATTCTTTTAA
>NC_022034.1:3747540-3751646 GCF_000317375.1 Microtus ochrogaster
AGAGCTGAGATTGTCAGGTCTAGGAACTTAAAAGTGTGAGATAATTATGGGTCTTTGAGAGGCAGTAGAGTGTTATGCTTTGAATCCAAAATGACTCCTGATACATTCATAGTTTGAACACTAGTTTTCAGTCTGGGGTAGAATTTGGAGGGCTTTGGAGACTTTAGGAAGTGAGGCCTCATTGGTAGAAGTAAGTCAGTAGTGGCAAGCCTTGGAAAGTTATATCCATTTCTAACTGTAGTTCAGTGTATCTGGATTCATGCTGAGCTCTTTGATCCACTTAGGCTTGAGTTTTTTATGCAAGGGATAGATGTGGATTCTATTTACGTTCTTCCACATGCCAACATCCAGTTGAACCAGCACCATTTATTGAACATGTTTTCTTTTTCCCATGCTATAGTTTTGGCTTCTTTGTTACCAGAGGAGTCAAGAACACCACAAGAAAACTCACAGAGTCAATTAACCTGGGCTCATAGGAGCTCAGAGAGACCGAGCCAACAACCAGGGAGCCTACATGGAACTGACCGAGGCACTCTGCATATATGCTACAGTTGTGTCGCTTGGTCCTCTTGTGGGACTCCTAACAGAGGGAACAAGGGCTGTCTCTGGCTCTTTTACTGGCTTTTGGGAAGCTACTTCTCATACTGGGTTGCCTTGCCCAGTCTTGATACACCAGGAAGTGCTTAGTTTTACTGCAGCTTGATATGACATGCTTTGTTGAGAGTCATGAGAGGCCTGCCCTTTCCTAAACTGAGATGAAGCAGGGAGTGGATTTTGGGGTGGGAACAGAGAAGGGCGAGGAGAGAGTGGGACTGGAGGAGAGGAGGGAGGGGACACTGCAGCTGGGATGTAAAATAAACAAATTTATTAAAATATTTATCTTGTGTCCACATTTGTGAATACAATTCTCACATTCACACTTTAGAAATGGGATGGGTGATGACTCACTCCAATTACTTGCGCCAAGTATCAAATACACTTACACCCAAGTATAAGTCATTAAGTGTACAAAGCACATTTTTATGACATTTTAACCCATGCATTATTAATAGTTTCTTTCATATTCTTCCTACTTGCTATTTCCTTTCCTTAGTCTTTGAAACAGTGAGTAATGGCTGAGCAAAGATCAAACAATAGGAAGGGAGCTCGTAATGAAGGATCTCTTTGTTTTGGCCCCAAGTCAGTCATTGTTTTTCCTTTATTCAGTCAAAGAGTTAGGATATCTTTCTACACAGATACAGCCAAGTGTGACATAACATCTCACATAGAAATGAGTCTCTCCGAGGCGTCTGCCCCTGAGAGGAGAGCTGTCGAGTCTCTGAGCTCACTTCCTCTTCCTCCCAGCGTCTGCTCCTCCCACCTATGTTCTAACCTATCAGGTCAAGCAGCTTCTTTATTTAATCAACCAATGACCTTCCTCCATCAATGTGGTTGCCGGAACTCTGCAACACTAACCTGCTGGTGCTGCTGGTTACTCCCAGTTCCTTTCTGAGCTCTGACTGATCCTGTGCATTGGAGTTAGGGTTGGGTTGGCCAATTCCTTTGCTTTCTGCTGTTGCATCCACTTAAGCAATTGTCACTTTTTGATGTGTGTGCAGATGTCCCTCTCTTCCCTTTCTCTATGACTCTGCTAGTTTTTTGTGCTTAGAAGCGACACTACTCTGTTGGACTTAGAGTTGCTATGTCCTCTTTATGAGTTGAGGCTTTGTTAAGAAGTATGTTCTTTTTGCCATGACAGACCTTCATAAGGCGTCTGTTCTGATTTCTGTTAGGGTCTTGTGCCTACTGACATCATCTGTGAGTTTGCGCATCAGTCCTATTGTGTCTGGAAGATGCTGTCTCCTTGGTCATCCACCACCCCTGCCTGTTACCTTTCTGCCTCCGTCTACCCAGATCCTATTTAGGGCTGTGTGCTCCCAAGTCTTCCACTTTCTTCACATGGTCCGGTTGTGGTTCTCTGCTCATGACCGTTGACTGCAAAAGGAGGCAGCCTCTCCCATAAGTGCCGAGTGTGTGTGCAGGCTGACTTCCCCGCTTGACCCTAGAAATTCCAGACCACGTGGGAGACATGGTGACATGAGCTATTCCATATTCTTCAGGTTTTTAACATTCATT
Source organism: Microtus ochrogaster (assembly GCF_000317375.1). Taxonomy (NCBI): domain Eukaryota; kingdom Metazoa; phylum Chordata; class Mammalia; order Rodentia; family Cricetidae; genus Microtus; species Microtus ochrogaster. The sequence continues at coordinate 3,749,656 of NC_022034.1, forward strand.
CTCCATTTTTGGTGATTACATAGGAAGCCATCATGAAGGTTCTTATATACCGTTGGTGTGGATGGATGCCTTGTCTTCCTGGCCTGAATTGCATGCCTGTTCAGTCTCAGGGTATATCGTGTAGCCATCTTCAAGGAAGTGGTCATACGAGGTGATACCCAACAGGTCTGAGTGAGGTTCCAATCTCCAGACTCTTGGCTGTTTTTAATTTTGTTAGTCTTTTAAACTTTAGCCAATGAAGTAGATGCACAGAATTGTTTAATTTGCATTTATTTGACAGTGATACTAAACACTTTTTTCATATATTCATAGACTTACTTTAAACTTTTTGTTATTGAGTTGTAGAACTTTGAAAAATGTCTTCTATGTTCTGGCCATCTGCCATATATGTGTGTATATTATAAATAAGTTCACAAATCTCTGGCTTACTTTTTTAGGATATAATGGTATCCTTTAGCTAGCAGAAGTTTTTAATTTTGAGGAAAATCAAAATTTTACATTTATGGCTAGTATTTTCTGCAGATTGACCCAAAGGCTGCCAAGATCACCTCCTATCTTCTTCCAGGAAGTTTAGATTTTTAACTTTTATTTTGATCAAATGTACTGGTATCTCTCCCTGTATAATGACATTATAGGAACCTAATTGCTTATGACACCCAGTATACACCTCTGCTCTTCCTTCATCATGGCTCAGGGAGAGTCTGGATGTGACTCGGCTGGTTCCTCAACTCTGGACTCACTAGGCGCGAACAAGGTATCAGCAGGGCTGTGGACTCCTGTCTGCCTTCATGTTCACCCAAGTGGTTGGTGCGTTTAATTATTTGTATTCATAGGATTGAAGGCCCTAGCTGCTTGCTGGTTATGGCTGAGGGCTACCAAAATTCTTACCGCACAGAGAGACTCCAGTAAAGTGCCTCTTTCCTGGGTACCGTGTTCTGCCCAGTCTAGGCCTCTGTTTCATGTATTACCTGGTAAACTTAGCTTCATGCAGCAAAAAATGGTGAGAAGAGATGCCCTGGTTTCTCCTGATCTTGATGGGAAAGATCCCACAGTGTCAGTTTTTTGTAGATGCTATTTATGGAGTTAAGGAAAGTTCCCTTTATTCCTGTTGGCTAAGTTGTTTTTTTTTTTAATTAGTGGGTGTCAGATTTCCTCAAATGATTTTTTTTCAATCACTGATGTGATCTTGCAATTTTTATTTCTTTTTTTAAAAAAAATTGGCATGATGGATTATGTTGATTTTCGTATGTTAAACTAGCTGCATAACTACAAAAATCCTGCTTGTTTGAAATGCATCATCCTTTTCGTACAGATTATATCGGGCTTACTAATGTTTGCTGAGGACCTTTATGCGTGTTTATGACCGGTAGTGATCCGTCTGGATTCTCTTCCCTGTGACGTTGCTGTTTGTGCTGATCTTTGGCTTTGTAAATCCTGGCCCCACAGAATGAGTTCCTGAGCATTCTCCTTATTGCTAGTCCACCAGAGAAATCACAGAGAATTAACATAAGTGCTTCCTTGGGTGTTTGCTAGAACTTTCTAGTGTCCGTAGGAATCTGGTCCTCTATGGTTTAGATGATTAATTATTGATTCAGTTTTTTAAAAGAATCATCAGCTTAGTTGCATTTCCTTCTTTCTGTGTGAAGGAAAGGTTGGAGGACTATTGACCGTAAAGTTGTTTGTAGCATTTTTTCATTATTCTCTTAATATCCACAGGATCTGTAGTAATGCCACCTCTTGGTTTCTTACAATAATCATGTGTTCTCTCTTTTTGTGTTGATTTTTCATGGTTTAGTCAGTGGCTTGTCAATTTTATTAATCACTTCAAAACGGTTTTACTGGTTTTCTTCACTGACTTTCTGCCTTTGAGTGTGTTGGTTTCTGTTGTGGTTTTACTGGTTTTCTTCACTGACTTTCTGCCTTTGAGTGTGTTGATTTCTGTTGTGGTTTTACTGGTTTTCTTCACTGACTTTCTGCCTTTGAGTGTGTTG
>NC_022034.1:3752052-3756580 GCF_000317375.1 Microtus ochrogaster
TGACTTTCTGCCTTTGAGTGTGTTGATTTCTGTTGTGACTTTCTGCCTTTGAGTGTGTTGATTTCTGTTGTGACTTTCTGCCTTTGAGTGTGTTGGTTTCTGTTGTGGTTTTTTTTCTTTTTGTCTACTCATACTGGATTTAATTTTATGTCCTTTGTCAAATTTCCAAGGTGGAATCTGGGATTGAGAAGGTCTTTATTCTTTTCTTATATTTGCATTCAGTACTATTAATTTCCCTCTGTGCATTGCTTTCATGGCATTCTACAACTTTTAATAAAAACATTTTAATTTTTATGTAGTTCAAGATATTTTAAATTTTCTTAGGAGCTTTTTTTTCCCCCTGTAAAGTGTGTTATTTATTCTGGGTTATATTTCTGTTACTGATCTCCAGTTTATCCCCATTGTATATGAGTAGACATTGTATGACTTTTATCCTCTTAAACTGAATAAGGAATGTTTTATAGTTCTGAATGTTGTCTGTCTTGGTCAGTGTCCCATGCAGCTTTGAGAAGAATGTGTGTTATTCTGTGGTTGCATAAAGCAATCTATAAATTGTATCCAGTTGGTTAATGGTATTGTTGAGTTCAGCCAAGTCTATGATGTTCTGCCTGCTGCATGTGCCCATTTCTGGTGGTGTATTGGTGAAGCTCCAGCCGAACCGGTGGACCGTCTGTGTTCTCAGTGGCACCGGCTGAACCGGCCGGGCTGTCTGTGTCCTCTGTGGAATGGTGCAGCTCCAGCAGAACCGGCAGACTGTCTGTGTTCTCAGTGGCACCGGCTGAACCGGCGGACTGTGTCCTCTGTGGTACCAGCCGTCTTCCGCCGTGTCGTATAGTGTAGGGCTCTGTGAGGCACAAGCACAGTTCACGTTCACTGTAGGGAGTCAGCTTCATCCCTTTATCATCTCTGAGAACTTTCTTGTTTGAGATGCGCTGTGTCTGAGAAGCATATTGGCTGCTCCTGAGTCGTTTGGTTAGTGCTGGCATCACATCTATTTCATAGTCCATTGATTTTAACACCTATGTGTATGTACTTTAAATGCGGTTTCTTGTAAATAGTATGCATTTGGATTTTTATCATGGTTTGTCATTTGTTCCAGTTTTTGTGTTTTTCCCTCTTTTTCTGACTTTTGTGGCGTTGATTGACTGTGATTCCACCTCTCTCCTTTCTTAGTGCATAAGCTTTAACTTGTGACTTCTCAGTGCTTACTCCTTTTGGCCTTGTGATGCTCATCCTAAAGTTTTCATGATACATTTATAACTAGGTTTACAGACTAGCAAGCTGTCGTACAGATCCTGTGAGTGCACAGTAACTACACCCACATTCTTCTCCGTCCCTCCCATTTCCCGTTATTTCACTGACAATTGCATTGCACCGACACCTTCAAATGCACAGCTGCATTCACACCGACACCTTCAAATGCACAGCTGCATTCACACCGACACCTTCAAATGCGCTGTTGCTCTTCTTTTAAATCAAGTGGGTTTTTTGTTTGTGGGGAGAGGGGTTAGGTCCGTCAATTATTGGAACTTTTATTTTGCCTCCAGTTTCTTCTCCTGCATGCTCATCTTGACATGAATCTGAATTTCCAAACTATTGTCTTTCTGCTGAAAGAACGGATTTCAGGGAAGGCTTTAGAGAGGAAGCTTTGTTGGGAAGAAAATCCTCCTCTTTCTCTCTTTTTAGGGGGCTGAGGATGTTTTACTTTTTTTTTTTTTTTAAGAGAATTTCCCAAGGTACTAAATGAGAGATTCCCTTTCCCCTTTCAGTACCTGAAATTCTCTACGTCACTGTCTCCGTGTTTGCAAAGTTTCTGAGAACTGGCTTGAATTCTTACTCTTTTCTTTGCAGGTTCTTTTCTTTCCAGTTTCTTTGGAGAATTTTTCTTTTTCTGACTTTTCTTCATTTTGTAAATGCTGTTCCTAGCTGTAGTTTTGTTGGTGTTTATTCTGCATGAGTTCTCTGAGCTTCCTGACATTGCTTTAGGGAAATTCAGTTCACAAATTACACCTTTTACTCCATTCGCTCTCGTTTCTGGGTATTCCCACGACACATTTGGATTCACACAGCTCCTGTTTCCCACACTCTTTGGATCTTCTGTTCTAAGTGTCTTGCTTTCCAGAATTTATTTATGGATATTCTTCGATTCTGTTGCCCTACTTGAACTGCACACGCATTCTGGCATGCTGGCTGCCTTACTCCTTGGGCTCTCCCTTAGCAAGTTAATCTTAGTTTTTGAAATTCAGTTTGTTTCCATTCCAATATTTCTACCATGTAGAATTTGCTTCTGGTGTTGATACATTTGTTGAAATTCCTTTTGGACTTTTGTATGATTTGTAATTTTTTTTTTGTTAAAATTTAGGTGTATAATGTTTAAGTTGAAGAAAGCACTGAAAGCTCCTCTAGCGCTGTGATAAGGTTTTTATCTTATGAACCTGGTCCCTGGGCTCAGCCTTCTCACACCCTATCTGTAGATGGGACAGGCTAGCTAACTGAAGTTACAATTTTTCCTTTCCGGGTTATTTAAGCTCTAGCAGCCCCCAGCAGGAGGGGGGCTGTGGTTGGTTGGTTCCCTGACAGCAGGCCTGCGGAGGACAAATGCTCTTAGGTGTTTTAGGAACAAAGGACTCCCCCCACCCCCAGTGGTTCCCATGGAGATGGAGGCTCTCACGGTGGGGCTTCTCCCCTGGAGGTTTGCATCTCTGACTTGTCCTGCTTTGCCTTTGTGAAGGGCAGTGCCGGTGTCCCTGAAGGTACTGGTTTTAGTCTCTCTAAAGTCTTCCTTGCTTTCCTCCTTTCTCTAGCAGGGTCACTGCTTTGCCCTGGGTCTTCTCTCTGGGAGCACAGAAAGGGACCAAGGTTGAGTCTGTTCAGCTGTTTATTAGGACAGAGTAGAACTCCCACATTCCTACTTCTAGAATGAGATTGGGGGTTCCCAGAAGCCCTAAGTCTAAGGTGCATTGTTGTAGATACATCTCTATAATGTCTCTGTTATACATCTCTATACATCTCTGCTCAGAAAGCTGCCAACCTGATGAAAAACCATTCCCTCCCTGGTTTTAGAAAATGCTCCTAGTCCTCCTGATCCAAGTATTGCTAATATTTAGAGGTTCATTCCAGCAAGAAGGGAGGCAAAACTTTTTTCCTGAGATGCAGTCTTGGACACATTTCCCAGATTGTCAGTATAGATAACATGGCTCCACACAGAGTCATGGCAAGTGTCACGAGTTCCAATGCAGCATGCCAGTTGTTGTGGCTCTGGGGACCATTAGGATGGGGAGGGAGCAGAAGAGACCTCAAGTTCATAATAAGTCTTTCTTATCTTAAGAGGTTGAGTTTGAACTCTGGGGTCATATGAACTGAGGGAGCCTATTATACAGTCCTTCCCCAAAGATGTTGAAGAATAGGATCTGCTTTACTGGGAAGCTAGACAAGGCTGTTGCTCTCTTGGTACTTAAGAGAAATCAAGAAAGCTGTACAATTTGGCTCTGAGGTTCGTGACAGAGCATCATATGGGGAGATGCATGGTTAAAGAGCAGGTAAAGTCACTGGGATTCCTCTGCCTGCCAGCTCCACGAGATGTGTCCCTTCTGTCTCAGAGTAAAGCTTCCTGCAGTAGCGGACACTGTTTCCAAGTCTTCCCTGGGAGGCCCTCTTGGCTTCCTGGCACTGCTGTCCTGCCTTCTCACTGTGATCTTCAGACACCTACGCGCCTCTGCCTTTTCTCTGCTCCAGATCCACTCTCTCCTGTCAGATACAAACTCTCCTGCTTCAGGTTCTGGGACACATGTCATAGCATACCAAGCCCCTCTCCCAACCACGCCCACCATCTCCAGCAATTCCCCGTGTGTACAAGCCCACCATCTGTTATTTTATTTTTCTAAGTCTGTATCTTCCCCTTACCTTCTTTGTTAGCCGTTAATATTGGAATACCTCAGAAAGGAGAGTGCAGAAATCGGTCATTATCCAGGAGACACACACCAAAACTCTGGTTTCGTTTTGATTTATTAGATGATGAAGACAGCCCTTTTTGTATTTAATCTTCACCTTGACACTGGTGTCCCTGCTGTGTCTAAGGACCTGGGCACTTCAGCATGTGGCGTCTGCAGGCTTCAGAAAGGTTCCGAGCCCAGCAAGTCAGGAGGCATGTTCTCACGTGCTTGGCATTTATCCCGGAGTTCACACACAGTCCCTGCTGTGTAGATAACGTGTGGTCCTGTTCTGATAGGTCAGACAAGTTCTGACAAGATGAGCACAGTAGCTCCCATAAACCCATAGTGTCATTATTTATAGCTTCAATTACCCATTGATGAGCCAAAAATATTAGATAGAAACTACAGAAGTGAATAATTTACAAGGTTTAAATTCTTTGTCGTTTGAGTATTCTGTGTCGTCTTACTCTGTTTTACCTGGGACATTAGCCAACCCTTTGTCCAGTGAGCCCACTGTGTTCACCGCCCACTCACGGGATACTGCAGTTATATAGTCTGTGGAGGTTCCACAGTGTGTTCACCGCCCACTCACGGGA
>NC_022034.1:3756763-3763593 GCF_000317375.1 Microtus ochrogaster
ACTGCAGTTATATAGTCTGTGGAGGTTCCACAGTGTGTTCACTGCCCACTCACGGGATACTTCAGTTATATATGCTTGTCTTCAAGGGACCCTTGTTTGACTTCACAGTGGCCCCCATGTACCAGAGTACTGATGGTGGGAGTTCAGCTGACCAGAGAGGAGATTTCCCTTTCCATGAGAAGGTGGTGTGAGTCCTTGACAGGACAAAGGCAAAGCTTCTGCTGACATTGCTAAAATCTATATAAGAACAGATTTTCTCTCCATCAGACTGGGAAGAAGGAAAAAGAAATTTGTACTGGTTTTGTTGCTGTACCTCAGACTGTAGGACTCGTGGCCAAAAGCTTAGTTAAGATGGAAAGTGCCCCGAATTACAGGGCTTTGTGCTAGCTGTGGCTTTAGGCAGCCCCTAGAGGTCTTGGAACAGAGTCCGGTGGATAGGGGGCTCTGGTCCGCGGTTTCCAGAGATCTTGGCTAGCGGCAGCTTTGTGGAGATAGTAAGGAAAACAGGCTGGGGACAGACGGTGTGGAGCCAGCCCCCCCTCCCCCAGCCGCTGTTTTTATAGCACCTGGAAGGAAATGGCACGTTAATTTCTTCATATGCACAGTTGCTTTAGAGAGCTCCATGCAGGCAGCTCTGTGGCCCCAAATGTAAATAGGGGGCTTTTGAACCTTGGAGCAACTACCTGCTCATTCTTTTTTCTCTTTTCCTTTTTGGTAATTTAGCTTCTATTTTCCAATTGGTGTTTAACTCTGTTGACTTTGGGTGGGATCCTGGAAGTGTGCAGGACTTGAGGACGTGTGCTGCACACACCACAGTGAGTTCTGCTTTCTCCCGCTCTAGGAAAATATCTGCACTGCAGGGAAGGGTTCTCTGTCTTCTTCTTTTGGAACCGATTGTTTCGGTGAATCACAGGCCCCGAGCCTGCCTTCTAGCAAACCCCTGTAGGCCTGTATCACAGACTAGGACTCTGTGTGTCTGGTATTCGCTAAATGCCCTGTACCTTGAGAAGGTCCCTCTGTAGACGGTGGCCTTGGTATTGAAGCCAGCATGTAATCAGGGATAACTGGCACCCAGACCTTCATCCCAGTGAAAACATGGTCTCCGCCCTGCTGTAGCTTTCTCTCTGTGCAGAATCCAAACACAAACCAGCGCAGTGACTGAGGAGCCCACTGTGGACTGAGACTCAGGCCAGGGCTGCTGTCCTGGGAGCTCATTGCTTTCAGTCATTGGAGCTATGCAAAGTGTTTGCACTGTGGGAACCAGTGATTCCTTTCACAACCTCAGAAGATCCAGAGGCCTATTTAGCAAAGCACATATCTTGCTTGGTGGTTCTACAGTTGTTATTGGACACGTGGCAAGAGAGATGGAGAGTTTTACCAGAATTTCTTTTTTAGATTCCTGTTGGATACATGATAAGCTTTACTTTTGGTATGGAACATTCTTAATAAGATCAAGGGACTGAGTGCAGGGAAAGATAGGCCTTGCTTCCCGTGCTTGATGTGAAACTCTCATTTAGACGTGTCTAGATCAGCGATTCTCAGCCTGTGGGTTGCAGCCTCTTTTAGGATTGCATATCAGATATCTTGCATATCAGATATTTACATTACAGTTCATAGCAGTAACAAAATTACAGTATGAAGTAGCAGCAAAATAATTGAACGGTTGAGGGTCACCATAGCATGAGGAACTGTATTAAAGGGCTGTGGCCCTAGTCTAGGTGAAGGATCGATATTTCAGCCCTCTTCCTTAGTGATCTGAGAGTGCAGGAAGAGATGTCTGCCAGGTGAGCCATCTGCTTCTATGGTTTGAAAAGTTGTAACAGAGTCTATTCTTTCCTCAAGAGTGAATGCAGAGTCCTTGCTAGTGCTCAGAAGCAAGAGTGACAAGACTGTCCTGTGATGGTGACAGTTTCAGACTTGATGACTTATTTATTAGACTTATAAGCTTTTCCCCCTTCTCGCCTTAATTCCTTAAGCCTTCTTGGGGATTCTTATATAATCATTTCCATGTAGGTCTGCTATCTTTCCTTTCTAATCTGTTACACTTCTTATGAAATGAAATAAACACTTGTTTATTTCTCTCTAGAACTTATACCAGCCAGCGTGATACTATGTGTGAATATTTTGTTGAAGCTTTTTCTAAAGTTGAAGAAACTGTTTATTCTTCTGAAATTACTGGAACTGTTAATCACAAATACTCCTTGGTTTTTGCTAAATGCTCTTTCTGCATCAATTGATAGGTATAATTTTTTCCTTGTTGATGTCACTGGCTGTGGTATTTGATATTTAATAAGATAGTGTGATGTTTTGTATATATGTATAACTCAGTGAGCATCCTAAACTATATACATTATGAAAGAACTCTACCTGGAGTCACCTAGTAATGGGGAAGACGGAGCTGCTGATGGGTGTCTTTCCTCATTAGAAACATTCGGTGCCAGGAATGGATCACATCTAGTTGAGTCATTAGCTGAAGGGAAACCATGGAAACCCCAAACATAGAAACCAGGCAGTAGTGGTGCACACCTTTAATCCCAATGCTAGAGAGGAATATAAAACAGCAGCAGACAGCTCTCACTCCCAGTTTCATTCTGAGGTTTCCTGGAGGCAGGATCACTATTTTTGGATCATTAATATCAAGTGTTATCAATAAGCATCCTGTTATTTTGTTGTTAAGGTATGAGTGCCCCTCCTTTTGATTTGCTATTCTCACATTTATGTCTTTTTTGGTGTCTTTAACCTCTTTAGACTGAAGTTTTCGTTCTTGTACCTTCTACAGAGTTGGATTGGTTGGTAGATATTTCTTAATTCCAGTTTTATAATGGAATCTTTTTCTTTATACAACTATTGTATTGATAGTTTTGCTGGGTATAATAGTTTAGCCTGGCATCTGTGGTCTCCCAGAGTTTGTAGAACATCCAGCCAGGCCCTTCTGGCTTCCGGAGTCTTCACTGAGAAGACAGGTATTATTCGAAATGACCTGCCCTTAACGTTACTTGGTCTTTTTCCTTCGCAGCATTTAATATTCTCTCTTTGTTTGTATATTTAGTGTTTTTATTATTATGTGTTGTGGGGAATTTCTTTTATGTTCCTGTCTGCTTGGTATTCTGTATGTTTCTAATTACCTTGATAGACTACTCCTTTCTTTAGGCTGGGGAAATGTTCTTACATAATTTTGTTAAAAATATTTATTTTCTCTGCTTTGACTTGGGTTTCTTCTTTTTCTTTTCCTGTTATTCATAGATTTAGTCTTTTCCTAGTGTCAAAGATTTCTTGGATGTTTTGTGCCTCTTCCTCCTTCCTTCCTTCCTTCCTTCCTTCCTTCCTTCCTTCCTTTCTTTCTTTCTTTCTTTCTTTCTTTCTTTCTTTGATTTAACATTTTTCTTTGAGATGTTCATTACACCTACCTTGTCTTTAATACCCGAGACTCTTTCATGTCTATCTCTTGGTTCACCTCTAAGGTTTCTGCTTGACTTCTTAAAACTTTGATTTCCATTTTTTCTCAGTTTGGCTTTCCTTTAGTGATTCTATTCCTGCTTCCATGTATTAAACTGTTTCCATTTTTCATTCCACTCTGTGTGTCTACACAGACCTCATTAAGTAGTTTATTCATATCCTCTTTAAGGTCCTTGAACATATTAATAATTGCTATTTTTGAAACTTTTGTCTTTTTTGTTTTTCAAGGTAGAATGTATCCTTGATTGTCCTGGCACTCCCTCTGTGGACCAGGCTGACACTGACTCAGAGATTCGCCAGCCTTTGCCTCCTGAGTGCTGGGGTTAAAGGTGTGGGTCACAAAATGAAACAAAACAGGCAAGAATATGTGAAAGAGATTTGTAGTCAAAGAAAAAATTTAATTAATAAAAAAGAGAAAGAAAGTAGTAGAAATATCAAATAAATATATGATCTTCCTGCAAAATGAATTAGCACAATCCAAGCCTGGTGATTCTGAGTTTTACAATGTAGAGGGAGTGTGGCCAAGCTTGATGCTGAACAAGTTCTGGGTTGTGGATTGGAGTGTGGACTTTCTATGATGGAAGTAAATTGAGAGAAGTGCAATCTGTCGCCAGAAATTTCTTCCTTTGTGTGACCACTGAATGGTTACTGGGAGACATTGTGAACATGAATCTGATGGTTTGACGTAGAGTTTGTCTGTCTCAGCATCCTGAGACTAGACCTGCATTCAACTGTGTCAATTCATATTTTGCTGTATGTTTATCTTTCTCTAACTACAAACCCTACATATTTTGAAGAAAATACTGATTATATCATTCTGTTTATAAATAATTGAGCAACATTGACAGCTGACAGAAGATGAGGGCCCATGTTACAGTACCTTTACTGAGAAACAGTTTATATACTCCAGGCTTAGTGTTAGTACCTAGTCCAGATTCCTGATACCCTTTCTAGGTCACCATTACCCAAGTTGGCCATTCTCTGGGCTACTTGGCATTCCTCTGCCTATTCTCTCTGTTGCTTTCCTTCCCCATGTTTCCTACCCAGCATCTAGAGTTTTCTGTGACAAGAATTCTTATCTATATGTTAGGTTTAGCATTATGTCTCTGGACTAGGATTACATCGTGAATGAGTCTATATTTTATGAATCTACAAGTCACAAGTCTATAGAAATAAATCATTGTTGTGTGTTCATATAACATATTCAGTGGGGATGTTTCATGACCTAAGGTACCTAGTATGTAAACAAAGCCATGTACACTGGCTTCATTTATCCAAAGCTATAAAAGGAAATGAAGAATCTGTATTGCTGTGTCCTTGATCTTCAGTGGAACTTCAGATTGCGCTTGATTTGCCCATGACCACTCTTCATGGCCCAACTGCAAACTCCCAGAGCCTGGAACATTGCTCACCTTAGAAAGACTCCAGTGTATACGTTCTGCGTGAATGTGCTTGGTCTTTATGGGAGGGTCATGAGGTCCATGTTTTCTAGCATATTCATGTTTTAAGTAGTTGTTTCAGAACAAGGCCAGTTTCATTATTCATTTCTCACGTGTCTACAGAGACATTAGATATGTTCAAATAGATTTTTTTGTGGCCACAGTTAGAATCAATTTATAAAAAACAATTGACGTAGTTTGGAAAATATATTCTTGCAGATATTTAATGACTGATACTTTCCAGCCCTTAGAGTGAAAATGGAAATCTGGACCAAGAGGAATTTAAATGGCAAGAAAAGTGGTTTTCTAAATTCAGTGGTGTTGCGCAGTTTGCATGGGAGATACTGGCCCTGGTGCAAGGCTGCAGCTGCCTTCCTAAAAATCCCCCTTGCTCAAAAAGCAAGTTTTATACTTAGAAACCACAAAAGGTTTCCCTTTATGTGAGCGATTATCCCAGAATGTCAAGTTTCACTCCCTTTGAGGATTGTTTTTGTATTGGCACGGAGAACATTTTCCAGGGCTGGAATCTGACAGGCACTCTGCAGCTCCTGGGTATGCTGCTGTAAAGTGATCCCCTAGTCGTGTGTGTAGTTACTGGTCTTAATTCCTCTAAATTAAAGAATGTGGGAAGGGCTTACTTGGGCTTGATGGGGACAAGATCTGGGGCAGTGGCTCAGTACTGGCATTTCCCACAGCGGTGTACCAGATATTTGCTTTCATGGTTTACGAACAGCCCACATAAATCTGTGTATTGGCGCAGACCCTTCCAAAGCTACCTTTGTTCTCCCCTGTGGCTCTTCCCTAACCTTCCAGGCTTTGCAGGAGGCTCACTTGAGAGAATGCCGGACAGTTCTAAAATGTGGGTGGTCATGAACCCAGCAATAGCACATGCTAGAGTCGTTGAACTGAACTTTAGGGCGGAGCCTTATCAAGTCCTTCTGGGCAGCGGTGCAGCCTCGTTTCCCTGGACAAAGTGAACTACCGCACATTCTTTATTACTTTTTAATTTCTCTTTTGTTTTCCATGATTAAAATAGACCATAAAAGAAGAAGAGGGAGGAGAATTTATGGTAGATGAGCCTATTCTATTGCTGCAATGAAACACCATGACCAAAAAGCAAGTTGAGGGGGGATAGGATTTTGGGTTACACTTCCAGATTGTAGTTTACTGTCAACAAAAGTGAGGACAGGAACTGAAATGGGGCAGGAGCCTGGAGGCAGGAGCTGATGCGGAGCCCACGGAGGGGTGCTGCTTACCGGCTTCCTCCCCGTGGCTTTCTTAGTCCCGCTTTCTTATAGAGCCCAGGACCACCAGCCCAGGGATGGCATCATCTACAGTGGGCTGGGCCCTCCGTCATCAATCACTGAGTAAGAGAATGCCTTACTCCAGATCTTATGACACGTCACCTGCTTGGCAGTGCCTGTGTTCCTCTCCGTGTCCTACACTTTCTCTTCTGGTGTGGTCTCCCAGCCTGTGACGACTCCCCGAGTCTTCAGTTCCCCTGTCCATGTCATCCTCTAGACCGGGTCCATCTTCTTGACAGTGTTGTGGTGTGCCTGGCTGAGCTTCTTTATACCCTTGTTTTCCTCCTGTCTCCTCCAAACTTCCCGGGTCTAGGTGTCATGTGATGTAGACCTTAGCTGAGAAGTTCTGTCAGAATCCTGCACCCCTCCTGGGCAGACCCCTCTGCAGCTCTGTGGTGTGTCTGTCTACCATTGGTGGCCAAGTCTGAGGTCTCGTCAAAGTAAGGACTGGAACTCTCCCACCAACTAACACGTTATGAAAGAAGATGCTTAACTGCCAATCTCACTAAATACACCTGAATGAGAAAACACACTGAATGCACCTGTATAGAAAAAAACCACACAGTTGAGCTTTATCTGATGTGAGCAAACATATCCCAATGGTGTGACTGTCATGTGTGGGGTGTGTGGA
>NC_022034.1:3763829-3764785 GCF_000317375.1 Microtus ochrogaster
GGACTGACTCTTCAGTGTGACTGTCGTGTGTGGATAGACTGACTCTTCAGTGTGACTGTCGTGTGTGGATAGACTGACTCTTCAGCAAGTCTCCTCTAGAGAGCTGTGTGTGACACAGGCATCTTCTGCCCACTCAGAGCTCTAACAACTCGTCCTGTGCAGTAGTGACCTTAGGAAGGAGGCCACATGGCAGCCCTGGTAAAGCTGTGTCCACGTGTTCTGGGGTGGAGCTCCTGTGTGTGCTGCTTCCTGGGTCGGTGTGTGTCCCTGTGGAGTCCACATAACCCATTCTTCGTGGGTTTTTCTCCCCGTCAGGTTTTGTCTTTGTTGCTGAACTAGGGCTGCCAGCCCCCTGTCAGAACCAGTGTAAAGAAGAAAATCCATGAATGAGGTGATAACTGGGAAAAGTTCTTACCCATCTAAAGGTTATACTTTTTCTATCTGAGGGGAAAAAGAAGCACAGACACTTTCTGATGCTAACTTTTTCTTTCCTTCATCTTAAAAAAGTGCTCTTTAAAATCTCTCTTGCTTTCCCTCCTCTCTGCCCCATGGCTGCTGCCCTTTCATCTGCTCCCTCACGCTCCACCCCTACTGCTGCCTCCACCCTTCACACTCCACCCCTACTGCTGCCTCCACCCTTCATGCTTCACCCCTACTGCTGCCTCCACCCTTCACTCTCCACCCCTACTGCTGCCCTGCTGCCTCCACCCTTCACGCTCCACCCCTACTGCTGCCCTTTCATCTGCTCCCTCACGCTCCACCCCTACTGCTGCTCTGCTGCCTCCACCCTTCATGCTCTATCCCTGCTGCTGCTGCCTCTGCCCTTCACTCTCCACCCCTGCTGCTGCCCTGCTGCCTCCACCCTTCACGCTCCACCCCTACTGCTGCCTCCACCCTTCACGCTCCACCCCTACTGCTGCCTCCACCCTTCACGCTCCACCCCTACTGCTGCCTCC
>NC_022034.1:3764885-3769253 GCF_000317375.1 Microtus ochrogaster
CTGCTGCCTCCACCCTTCACGCTCCACCCCTACTGCTGCCTCCGCCCTTCACGCTCCACCCCTACTGCTGCTCTGCTGCCTCCACCCTTCACGCTCCACCCCTACTGCTGCCTCCACCCTTCATGCTCCACCCCTACTGCTGCCTCCACCCTTCATGCTCCACCCCTACTGCTGCTCTGCTGCCTCTACCCTTCACGCTCCACCCCTACTGCTGCCCTTTCATCTGCTCCCTCACGCTCCACCCCTACTGCTGCTCTGCTGCCTCCACCCTTCACACTCCACCCCTACTGCTGCCTCCACCCTTCACGTTCCACCCCTACTGCTGCCTCCACCCTTCACGCTCCACCCCTACTGCTGCCCTTTCATCTTCTCCCTCTCTCCAGCTTTGCCCCCTCTCACAGCAAACTCCAGACAAGTCACGTAGTTTCTCCTAGGCTAGGAATGTCACACTGACCCATGTACATAGCTCTAATTTGAGGAGACAGAAAACAATTGGCTGAACCTTGAGGCTGGGGAGTACGTGCAGAAAGGTTTGCTGCAGGGACTTATTGCTAAAGTCGCTTCAGGCTCCAGCCTTGAGTCAGTAAAACAACACCTGAAAAAAATGACCTCATGTATTTGTCTCTAGGGACAGCCAGATATTTGTCTCATGGGGAACTGGCCTGCTTTGAATTTGCTCTGGTCTCCAAAATAGCTGTCTGTGTAACAATCTGAGAAATGTAAAATATCTTAGTGTTCTTTCTATTCATCAGAATTATACAGATAGTAGAAATCTGCCTCCTGACCGTCCATAGCTGTATGTGTGCCCAGTAGATGGACTATTTCACGAGATAAACACACAAGCAGCAGGAATGCACCCAAAGCTGTTCTCGGAAGACATTACAGACAGGAGCAGCTGGTTCCCACAGCCAGTGACCCCCGGTTCCACGGGTGGGGTCCCCCTCAGGGAATCATGTATCTGGTGGCTGACTTGTTAGACACTAGTGGTCACTGCTGTGCACTCCCAGGGCCCCCTGCACAGCGTATCTTTGTTCTCTGTTACCCAAAGCCCTAACAGATAAAGGATACTTATATAAAACAGAAAAATACAGAAAATATTTTTTATCAAAACAAAATTTCAGATTATTTAAAAATGAAGTTTAGATGCTTTAAACATTTATTTAGAAAATTTCACTTTCATTAACATTAAAAGCATATAAAATCTACTTGATTCATTGTGTTCTGACTTTGAATAAAGATGGCATGGTTTAGTTTTCTTAAGACTAAAGACATCTTATTAAATATTTTCATAGGAAAGAAAAACAGTTTGCAATCCAGTGTCTAGGATCTGCATACCAATGTTAAGATCAATCTTTACAGGTCATGTGTGCTCTGTCTAGACACACAGCTGCACAGAGAGAGACATAACTGATAGTGATGTGCAAAACAGTCCCTGATGTCACGTAGACCTGTTGTGATTTTCTGTCAGCTCATTTGATGTCAACTCTAGACCATAGCAGAAGAGCAAAACCCAGTGTGTGAGCATTGCTCTCCAGTCCACGAGTTCCTGGCCTCTGGAAGGGCGGGCATGCTTGGTAACTGTTTCACATCAGGTGCACACCACAGGGATGTTTAGTTCAAGACAAGGTGTAGAGAAAGAACCATTATGGGTGAACTCCAGGAGGAAAAAGACAAAGCTTGAATGTTGCTCTTGCTGTATTCCACAGAGCTGTGTTGCTACCCAGCTTTTACCTACATGCAAAAGTGCAGTCTAGGAGTGGGAGCAAGCCAAGAAAACAGGAAGTCCACAACCGAACAGGAGATGGAAGGTCACGAACAAGAAAGCCACTTAAGGTGCAAAGTGGAGAGGGCTCATTTAGCTGTGCAGAGAATTGGAACTAACAAGACAGGAGGATCTGTGCTTCCCTGGGGCTTAGTGTGAAACAAGCCTGGACATGTGAGCAGAAACAGGAGGGGCCTGTTGAGTGCTGTGGCAGAGGTGACTGCTGTGTGGGGGGCGGGAGCTATGAGCAGATGCAGATTCTGTGGGTGCAGAGACACTGCTGACCTCAGCAATGCAGGGTGTGTGTGTGTGTGTGTGTGTGTGTGAGAGAGAGAGAGAGAGAGAGAGAGAGAGAGAGAGAGAGAGAGAGAGAGAAAGGAGAGAGAGCGGGCGTGGTGCTCAAGGAAACTTGTAATACTGTTTAGGGATGTAATTTTTAAATCATAGAATTCACTCCTATGACATGGAAAATTTGGTGACAAAAGCGTTTCTTCTCTTGAATTTGCTTCCTTTGATCCACAGAGCAGAGAGACGGAACATCTTGGGAGGGAGAAAGGGAAGGAGGGAGGGAGGGAACAATCACAGTTCCCAGGACTCTGATCTCCCATCTTAGAGCAGCGCTGCTGGATGAGCAGCAAACCCTAGCAGTTTTTGCACACGATGGAGCCAACTACGCAGCGTGAGCGATCCAGGGATCCATGAGTCAGATCTGCGCGCAGCCGAGGTCCTGTGCGGTCCTCTGCAAACCCGCACCGCATGGCGCATGTGAGTGCAGAGCAGTAGGGGGACCCGGGAGAGGCGCCTCCTGAGCAAACAGCTTTGCAAGTTCTGTGGGAAAGAGGGATAAATGCCAGGCAGGTCTGGGCTCTGCTGCTGTCCTCTGCATGGCCCTGGGGTTCTCCCTGGGGTCTCTAGGGGCCTGTGCAGCGCACGGACAGTCAGCGGCAGGGCGACTGTTTGGATTTCAGCTCTTGAGCCCTGGCCACTTAAGATGGTTCAGATTATGTTTAATGGTTGTTGATCTAATATCTGGCTGGCGAGGATATTTGTCCCTGATGGCCTGGCACAGCTTCCAGGTCTGCAAACACTCATTGCTGTGGCCTCCGGCCCTGAGCACACTGTGGTCACACTGTAGGAATGTGACAGCGGGGCCAGGATTCTAGTTCTGCTCAATTTCTTTGTAAGTGATTTATAAACCCAGCTTAAAAATTTATCTCAAGCGAGTCGCAGCGTTTTTGTCACTCTCAGCACATAGGATTCCAGTTACACATCGAGTCCTGTTATCCAACTGTGCTAATGAATTTTGTGAATTGTAAGAATGGCAAGTGTGTTTTACTCAAGGGCAAGCAGATTCGAGAGAGCAATAGACTCGGAAGGGAGAAGATGCAGAAACCGTGTCCCACAGACTTGTGCAAGTGTTGGTACCTTTGTGCTGACTGTGGTCAAGGACGGGTTAAAAAAAGGATCCGAGCTGGAACTTAATCCATGCAGTTTGGCTGTGACGAAACAATCTATCTTTAATAGAAATTACACATTATTCAGTATTTTATGGAAATATAACCTGAAGTACAAAAAAATTAGTGGGGTTACTATTTTTATAGCTCTAGAGACATCTATTACTGGATTTTTTTTTCATTTTTTCCAGCTTTTAAGAAGAAATAGTACATGTTATTTTGGGAATCAGAGTAAGCATGACAGGTGTGGCCATTAAGTCCACAATTCCAGCTGCTTGGTGGCTGAGGCAGGAACTGAAGCCAGTTCGAGTTAGCAAGTTTCAGACAGTGAGGACTGTTTCTCAGAGGCAGAAAAGGTCTGAGTTCAACTCCCATCACAGTGAAAGAAATACATGGAGGGGGTGTGCACGGAGAGACAGACAGGCAGGAGAGAAAGGGAAGGGGGAGGGTTGTGCACAGAGAGACAGACAGACAGACAGGAGAGAAAGGGGAGAGGGAGAGGGCGAGCAAACACGAGGAAAATCCGTGACATCTCTGAGGCCCTGAGCCTTCCCCCTGGGGCCACTGGATGCTCTCAAGTATTTCTTCCTGAGTATGCGTAGGTGTGTATGTGTTTATACATACACATGTCCACAGGAGAGAAAATGAGATCCAACTGCCAGTACCATTTATTACTCTCGCTTTACACCCAATATCTTTAAATTTAATTTTAGAATAGGCATGGGGTATAACCACATAAAAGTGAAGTTAATTTTTATATATTGACCTTTGTGATCTGGCTGGACTTGTTTATTGTATGTGACAGTTTTTGATCGTTTCTTACTTTGTGTACATATGATTCTATCACCCAAAAAGCCAGTTTCAGGCCTTCCCACTCCAGATGAGTTGCGTTTCTTTTTCCTGATCTCTCTGATTGTTTGTTGTGTTCCCGATTTTAGTGGATGTTTCCAGGACTTTGCCATTAAGTTGTGGGCTTTGCATGCCTGGCACAGTAGCATGCAGGAAGCCCCCTTTATTGCTAGTCTGTTTGGTGTTTAATTTCTGTGTAATATTTTTTGTCTGTTGAGATGATCATATGGTCCAGGCTTTACTCAATTTTACTATAGTACATCAGATGAATTTTTCTTTTTTCCTTCCTTCCTTCCTTCCTTC
>NC_022034.1:3769730-3772148 GCF_000317375.1 Microtus ochrogaster
TGCTCCACCAGCTTCACACTTCACTACAGCAGCAGGGGAGTAGCTAGTGTGGTGCTCCACCAGCTTCACACTCCTGGTAAGCACGGCTTGGTCATTGTGTGTGGTCCTTCAAGGATGTCCATCATTTTACATTGTATCATGACGTCATCTTCAGATGTTGGGCTGTGTTCATCTCTCTCCCCGGACACCTAAGGCAGGCAGTGAGTTCCACTTGTTTATTTCATGATCCCTAGGTGGAAAACTCAGACACAGTGAAGGGCAGTCTTGGAGACTGCACACATTTTATGTGTGTTGCTAGCCCTACCTGTCTGTGCTGCTCCCTGTTGAGTTGGCCCCTGCTGCTATTTTATTCCTTTTCAGCCAGCAGGGCAGTCACTTTGAGCTCACACTTACCAGCACGATCACACTCTTTTCTGCTCCTGTAATGCTGTGGAAAAGGGACAATAGCCAGAGCTGAACCAAGCCAGGGATTCGGAAAGTGGGCAAACTTGCCCAAGATGCCCGTGGAGCAATGACTCAAAGATAATTTTATTGTTAATTTTCAGTTCCAAGAAACATATTCCCAACAACATGATCCCTGTGCAGTCTAACCTAACACTAATATTTTCAGAGCACGGTTAGCAATGAGTGAGTGGTGTTGATGAAGCTTAGGAAGTGGTTCCTAGGCTCTCATCAGCTCATTGCAGGAAACCAGCCCTCATGTCTGAAGTTGGGAGGCCTTCCTTTTACTGTTACTCCCTTCGTTATCTATTTCTTCTGCATATTATTAGTTCTTTGAGAATGTTGTCTAATGCACTTTGATTACATTTATTCTTTCCCAACTCCTTTCAGGTGTACTTTTGCTTCTACGCCCATCCAATTTATCTCTCTCTCTCTCTCTCTTCCTCCCTCTCTCCCTCTTTCCCTCCCTTCCTCCCTCCCTTTTCCCCTCTCTCCCTTTCTTTCTTTCTTTCTTTCTTTCTTTCTTTCTTTCTTTCTTTCTTTCTTTCTTTCTTTCTTTCTTTTTTAAAAACAACCCTCAAGTTCAGTTTTTGCTGTCCACATATCCTTGGATGTGTGTCCATCCACTAAAGCATTGCTGACCTACCAGGAGTTACAAGCAGAAAGGAAACTGACTCTCCAATTCCCACTCGCTATCAGTTGCCGATAGCTTCCTAGCTAGGCCTGGTGCTTCGTGCCTCCCTTCCCTCTCCATGCTGGTATTTTGTCTGGTTTGAGCTTGTGCAGGTCTTTGTACATGCTGTCACAACTGCAGTGAGATCACACCTACTTCAAGTTTGATTTAGCTTTTTATATAATCTTATATCTTATAGTTAATATAGTTTATATTATTGACTGGAAGATAAAATAGTTCTTTTTTCTTTAACCATTATCCTTATGTTTTGATTTATTGAAAATTAAATTTAATAGGAATTTAATAACTTAATATTCAACTGAAAAATTCAGAAGTTGTGATAAATGTGTTTTTTCCTGGACAAGTATAAGGTCCTAACAAACATGTCCATGTCTCTATGGGTTTGCTATAGGTTTTCTCCCTATAGGTTTGCTATAGCTGTGCTCTCTATAGGTTTGCTATAGGTGTGTTCTCTATAGGTTTGCTATAGGTGTGCTCTCTATAGCTTTACTGTAAGTGTGCTCTCTATGGTTTTGCTATAGGTTTTTTCCCTATAGGTTTGCTATAGCTGTGCTCTCTATAGGTTTGCTATAGGTGTGCTCTCTATAGGTTTGCTGTAGATGTACTGTCTTAGGTTTGCTATAGATGTACTCTCTGTAGGTTTGCTGTAGATGTACTCTCTGTAGGCTTACTGTAGGTGTGCTTTCTATGGGTTTACTATAGGTTTTCTCCCTATAGGTTTGCTATAGTTGTGCTCTCTATAGGTTTACTATAGCTGTGCTCTCTATAGGTTTACTATAGGTGCACTCTCTCTATAGGTTTGCTGTAGATGTACTCTCTGTAGGTTTATTGTAAGTGTGATTTCTATGGGTTTGCTACAGGTTTTCTCTCTATAGGTTTGCAATAGGTGTGCTCTCTATAGGTTTGCTGTTGCTAGAAAGAGGCTAAATTCTCACCAGTTTCTGTGGTCACTACTTTTTCTATGTCACTTTTTCCTTTTCTTGTAATACATTATTTGATTTTTCAGTGATATTTTGTATCTACATTTGATATTTTGAAGTTCCATATTTTATCCAATAATGTCTGTTTTGCAGACAGATTGTAAATATATATATATACAGCTTTAATAGACTTACAGAACCACCGTTCCCGCGGAGACAGGAAAGCAGAAGCAGCGGCTGGGAGCATGCTCGCCAAATTTATATGCAAACATTAGCCCAAGGCGAACACATCCCCTAAGGGGCGGGACTTATCCCTACATCTCCCCTTTTTGTCTAAATAAGACAGAACTAAACCAAATACAA
>NC_022034.1:3773343-3784220 GCF_000317375.1 Microtus ochrogaster
GGGGCGACGTTCTTTCTGGGGGATCCTGTGAAAGTAAAATGATGGTTAAATTTCAAGGGATAAGTCCCTACAGGTTTGTTGTAAAATTTCCATCGCTATAAACTTACTAACAACACTTTGAAAATCTCATCAATTTGGCATCTAAGCTGTGTAATTTTCTGTTCTTTAAAAATTGCTTCCTAAGCATCACCTTTATTTTTTTGTCTTCTGAAGTCTATTGGTTATAGTTTGAAACTCTTGAAGTATTAGCCACAGGTCTTAACTTATCCTTCTGTTTTAAAATTGTCTTTTCAAGCTGAACCCGCAGGTAGGTAAGCCTAATGATATTTTCTTACCTTGCCTCTCATTAATAAGCATGCAAAGTTCCTTCCATTGCTAGTTCTGTTGTGTTTCCCTTTGATTCTCCTGGACACTTGTAGAGGGTGGTCAGGCTTGCTACAATTTCACTGATACTAGTTATTCACTTAAGAAAGCAATCATTCATTTATGTCAGTCTGAAAGATTGTCAACCCAGAAAGCTAGTGATAGACTGATGATGAAGATTGGTTAACACTACACCC
The DNA here is from genome assembly GCF_000317375.1 of Microtus ochrogaster. Lineage (NCBI taxonomy): Eukaryota > Metazoa > Chordata > Mammalia > Rodentia > Cricetidae > Microtus > Microtus ochrogaster. The sequence continues at coordinate 3,773,904 of NC_022034.1, forward strand.
AGCCAGGCCTCCCACATCCTAACCCAGGCTCTAGTCCCATGCGTCTTCCTGTCTCTCCACACCTATCCTTTCTCCAACCTGCCATAGCTAGCTCGGACCCCACATCCAATGTCCTAGCTTTGTCTGGCCACCCTTACCTATACCACAACCAACCTCTATGTGTCTGCCAGGACCCACCCTATCTACCCAGAGTCTACAGACTCCTCACAGGCCATATGCAACCTTTCCATTCAGCCAGATCTATCCTTACACAATAGGCTTGGACCAGGAAACATATTTTATTGCCTAATCTCCTATGTCCACCTGACTTGATTCTACCCAAGCCATTTCTAACCTCCAGGCCCAACCTGCCCACACATCCTCTTTTCTGCCCCAATCTGCTCCATCCATATCACGCTTAGAGCTAACAAAGTGAGTCCACATGCTCAGATCTCATCACAAAGATAGAAACAGTATGAAAGATCAAGTCAGTATTCAACTTTCAAATCTACCAGTCCCGTAGAAATTACAGAGATAAACCCAGGATACAGAATTTAAAAAAATAGTAAATGTCATCAAGGAATCCAAGACTTTAAAGAAAACACAAAGAAATGGCTTGATGAAATTAAGGAGAAAGACTTTAAGAAGAAGAAATGTCTGAGTGATGCCTAAGAAAACACAGACGTAAGAGATATAAATGACAAAGACAGTCCTGATAGGAGCTCAATCAAAAGATAGAAATATTGAAGAGGACTCAAACTGAAGTGAAAACTCTGTAGCTCAACTATAAAACTCAAAGGAAAAGTCTTACAAGAAGAATGAATCAAGCAGAAGATAGAATATCAAGACTAAAATATATCAAGGTAAAATAAAGGATCCAGATCAAATAAGCAAGGAGTATGAACAATCTTTAAAAATGCAGGAAAGGAATATGGTAAATGTGGGACACTATGAAAAAACCCAAACTATGAAATATAGACATACAGGAGGGAGAAGACACCTTAATCAATGACATAGACTAGATCGTCAACAAGATCATAGCAGAAAACTCCCCAAGCAAGGAAAGACACATCCGTACAGACACAAGAAGCATGCAGAGCATCAAATTGACAAGACTGGAAAAGAAAATCCATATCATAATTAAAACACTAAGTATATGTAACAAAGAAAGCATTTTGAAAGTCATAAGAGAAAAATCCAAGTTACAAATAAAGAAAACCACATCAGAATAATGGCTGATTTCACAATAAAACTTTGAATAACAGAACATGAAGCAATGCATTCCAAGTCCTGAAAGACCTAAAATAGTATACCCAGAAAAACTATCTGCCATGATTAAAGGAGAAAAATTCACAACATAAACAGCCTAAAAATATATCTCCAATATACCAAACCTAAGGAAAATACAGGAACATTATTTCAGGTTGAAGAGAGGTATGACATACCAGAGAGCCCGTGAAAAGAAGTATGATGTCAAAAGTATTAAAAGACAAATACACTGAGAATACAACAATGCCAAAAATTAGCCACACGGTGGCCACAATTAACACACATATTTCAATAATAACTTTAAATATCAATGGCCTCAATTCTCCAGTCAAAGGTAGACTAATCGAATAGAATGCACCTATCTGTTGTCTGTAAGGAACACATCTTATCTTTCCACACAGGTACGGGTTTATAAAAGGATGGACGAAAATACTCCAGCCATGTGGGACCAGGAAGCAAGCCATTGTCACTGTTCTAACATCTAGCAAAATGGACTTCAAAATAAAACCAGTCAAAAGAGAAAAAGAAGGATGCTTAATTCTACTCAAGGGAATAGTCAATTAAGAAGATAATACTATCCTAAAAATACTTGCACCAAACTCTGGGCACCCAAATTCATAAAAAAATGTCTACTACTGAAAGACACAGATTAACAATCAACTAATAGTGTGCTAGCCCATTACCCCACATCCTTCAATAGACAGACCAAATGAACAAGAATAGAGAAATATCAGAATTAATTGATATCACACATCAAATGGACTTAACAGTTATCTACAGAATATTCCAGCTAAACAACAAAGAATACACATTATACTCATCAGCACATGGAAGCTCTTCTAAAATAGGCCATATACTGGGGCAAAACCAAATATTTACAAATTAAAAAATATTTAAATAATTCCTTGTATCCTATCTGACCACAAGGTAATAAAACATAAAATTGACAGCAAACAAATCTCTAGTAAATACAAAACTCATGGAGATTAAACAATTCATTACTGAATAATGAATGAGTCAGAGAAAAAAATCAAAAAAGAAATAAAAAAACTCTTGGAACTAAATGAAAATAAAAATATAACACAACAAAACCTCTGGGACACATAGAAAGCAGTCCTATGAGGGGAATTTATGGCTCTAAATCATAAAGAGCACAAATAAATGACTTAATGATGCAGCTCAAAAAGTTGGAAAAATAAGAACAAACCCAGTCAATGGCAAGAAATAATAAAAGTCAGAGCAGAAATCAGTGAGATAGAAACAAAGAAAGCAGTGCATAAAACCAACGGGTCCAGTGCTAGCTCTTTGAGAAGATGAGCAAGATTAACAGACTGTTTGTGCAACTATCCAAAAGAAAGAAAAGGATCCAAATTAAGAGACCCAGAAACTTATAGGGAAACTTTACAGCAGACACTAAAGAAATTCAGAATATAGTAAGATAGTACTTTAAAAACCTGTATTCTGTTAATCTGGAAAACCACAAAGGAATGAATGAATTTCTAGATTCAGTCAAACCACCAAAATTTAATCAAGAAAAAATAAAGAACCTAAACAGACCCATAACAAACAAGGAGACTGAAACAGTCGTAAAAAGCTTTACAGCTAAGAAAAAAAGAAGGTAGGGTCAGAGGATTCACAGAAGAATTGTACCAGACATTCAAAGATCTACAGTCAGTCATTTTAAATTCATTTTTAAAAAGTTAGAAACAAAAGGACTCTCCCACACTCCTTTTACGTAGCCAGTATCATAGTAATACCCAAATCAGGTAAAAACACAACAACAGAAAAGAAAACTACAGAGCAGTATTCCTGATGAACATAGACTCAAAATGTTCAATAAAATATGTACAAATAGAATATACATATATATCAAAAAGATTATGTCCCATGAACAGGTTGGCTGTGTACTTATATGTAGGGATGATTTAGCAAACATAAGTCAATAAATGGTAATATATCACATAAATGGACTTAAAGATAAAAATCACATGATCATCTAAAAAAATACCTTTGGTAAAAATCCAAGATGCCTTCAAGATAAAAGTTCTAGACAGAGTAGGTCTGGAGGACACGTATGTTTCTCAACATAAGAAAAGCTATATATGAGAAACCCTCAGCCATCATCATCCTAAAAACAGCTTGATGCAATTCCACTGAATTCAGGAATAAGACAAGGATTTTCAGCATCCCCACTCATTTTCAATCTTTTGCTCAAGTGCTAGTTGATGCAACAAGGCAAGAAAAAACTCAAAGGATACAAATAGGGAAAGAAGATGGCAAGATACTATACAGTAGAGATTCTAAACATTCCACCAGAAAACATCTAGAAGCAATAAACAAATCCAGCAATGTGGCAAAATACAGAATCAACTTGTACAAATAAATAGCTTTTCTACACACCACCAACAAACATAAAGAGAAAGAGATTATGGACACAATTCCATTCATAGTAGCCTCAAAGAAAAGAAAGCTTCTAAGAAATGAACTTAACCAAGGATGCATGTTGTCAGAGTTTCCTGTCCTACCAAGTCCTTGTTCTACCTGGCTTTTGTCCTCCCACCAAGTCCCACTGCCATTTAGTCCCAAAGATATCACACAGAGGTCTATATTAATGATAAACTGATTGGACCATTAGCTCAGGCTTCTTATAACTCTCATAACTTATATTAACCCATTATTTTTATCTATGTTAGCTACATGGCTCAGTACCTTTTTCAGTGGCGTAGTCACATCTTGCTTCTTCACTGTCTGGACAGGACTGCAGAGGGAGATTCCCTCTTCCCAGAATTCTCCTGTTCTCATTGACCTGCCTCTACTTCCTGTCTGGTTGTCCCATCTATACTTCCTGCCTGGCTACTGGCCAGTCAGCATTTATTTAAAACATAATTGACAGAATATAGACAATTGTCTCACACCACTATAGAGATTGTATTCTGTCTAGATAGGTAATCTTCAAACCACTTGAAGGTTCTGTGGAACATGGCATTTAAATAACTTAGGGTTCTGTTGACATGAGACATGACTGCTTCTGACAGCACTAATCTATTCCTGAGAGAATGTTGAGCACCAAAGACACTCCACTTGGAGCTTGTTTTCTTCTTGGCAAAATTGGCCTTTGGACAAGGAACTGACAATGCTTCAATCACTGACAAGTTACATGATATACAAAAAAATAGATAAGCAGGACTGTCAAATCTTGCCAAGACAGGATAAAATGGTTTTGAAAAAATTCCTGCCTCTGAAAATGGTCTGTCAATTATGCTAGGCCATAGCCAAAGTTGGTTGCTTCAAAATTGCAAAATGAGACTTTGGGTGATTGCTCAGGTAGCTAATTGTCTCTGTCATATATTGCTCGCCTTGGACACTACATGATTGTACTTCCTGCCTGCTCAAGTAATATTATCTCCCTTCTCAGGCCTTTGATGGAGTTGACAGAAGACAGGAGAGCACTAAAACCTGTTATTGTCAAAAAGCTTACTCTTAATTTTCCCTATTTCTGTTTCATGTGTTTCAGTGGTCTCTATGATCTATGTGAATGTTTGTATCATTGTGTCTTGGGCCATTGACATGTTTACCAATAAAAATATCTCATTTCTCATAACCTTTTATTTAAAGTCTAGTTTTCTGAGCCATCCCCACTCACTTTTGGTTGCATGGAATATCTTCTTTTCATTTCAATTTATTCGTGGTTCTATATCTAAAATGAGTTTCTTGTAGACAGCATATAGGTGGACCATTTGTTTTAATACATCCTTCCAACCTTTACCTTTTTGCTGTTGCAGAGCCAATCTGCTTACATTTAAAGTAATTATAGGTAAGAAGGAGCTTACTTCTGTACTTTCCCCATGCATGGTTTAGATTTTTCCCTCCTTTCTTGCATATGTTCTTCCGTTATCGTTAGTCAATTCTTGTAATAAAATGGTTCAAAGTATTTCCTTTTTCTTTTGTGTATGTTTTATAGATACTGTCTTTGTGGAGATTACATTTAACCTTTTAAAGTTGAAACACTTGAATTTTATTTATACTAGATTAACTTTAACAACACACAAAACTCTGCTTTTTCTATCACTGCTACCCCTGCCTTTTTCAGCTTAAATTTTTATTATTTTGAGGAAGAATATCCATGCCACAGTGGACATGTGGAGATCCAAGGACAGCTTTGTGGAATTTGTTCCCTCTTCCCACCTTTCCGTGGGTTTCTGAGACTGAACTCAGGTTGTCAAGCTTGGGCAGCCCACTAACCTTTTTTCAGTTTTTAAGATTGAAAGTTACAATTTTATGAATATAGTGTGTTCATCAAAGTATAAGCCAGTAATAATTTTAAAATTCACTTGCTTCTTAAATTATGTATGAAAATGTAGAGTTGCAAATCCAAGTTACAACATTAATTCTTTGACACTAATAATTTTTTAATAATGTATTTGTCTCTTAAAATTAGTTACTGAGGGCCTGGAGAAATGGCTCTTCCAGAGGACTTAGATTCAACTCCCGGCGCCTACATGATGGTGCACAACCATCCGTAACTGCAGTCCCTAGGAATCTGACACCCTCCTCTGGCCTCCATGGCACTACGTGCATGCAGGGAAAACACCTATACACACACAAATAAAGTCTCAAAAATTATAGAGTTCTATTGGTGTAATTGCTCATACATTTGCCTTTATTAAGACCTTTATCCTCACGTGACTTTAAGTCACTGGAAAGTGGGCTTCCTCTAGCGTTCCTTTGAGGACAGGACTAGAGGTAATGACCCTTGGCCTATCTGGGAAGCCTCAATGTCCCCATCAGGACTCAAGTGTGTTTACTAGATGCAGGATTCTCTGTTGACAGAGAGAGACACTTTCTTCTAATCTCTTTAGTCTGTCAGCCACTGAGAGTATCCTGGGTCGTGAGCCACTTTTCCTCTGCTGCCTCTGGGATTCAGCCTGGTTTTGGCTTTTGATATTTACTGCATCATGGATGCGTGAGGCTATTTTAGCTCATCTCGGGGGCCTATTGAGCACAGATGTTTATATATCTTTTATCAATTTTAGAATCTCTTTTTTTGTCATATTTTTTTAAATATTCTCCCTGATTCTCTTCTTGTCCTGAGAGTTCTTCAGGCACATGTTGGTCTGCTTGACAAAGCCCCATGCATCCTGTGGTCTCCATTTTTATTTTAACTTTTTGTGGAAATAAGATCTTATCACCCAGGCTGTTCTGAAACTCGGAATTCTAAGGTCAAAGCATTTCAGATTCTAAAGCATCAGTGGAATGTGTCTTGGACTAATGAAGTATAAGTATCACACTACTGCAACAGATTTTACTAATTTAATGAGTTTTGCTCTTTGATCTGAAACATTACAACTAATGTGTAAACTTTGTGGCCACTTTTATCCCCGGTTACTCATTGAATGGAAAATGTTTGGTGGTAATGTAGGGCTCCCTTTGTGTTACAGCTCGCCACTGCCACCTTGGATGGGAAACTTCAGCTCTTTGTGGCTGAGTGACTGCTGGCCTGACGATAAGACTGCAGGAAGAAATGAAAGAATTCATGACTTGCCATTGAGGCAGATGGGGCAGTTTTTGTAGGGGGCCCTTGCTGGATTCCCCTTCTGCAGGACTCACCCTCCTCTGAGCTTCCCTTCTCCTAGAAACCATAGCCCATCTGTGCAGTTATTCTTCAATAAAGATGAGTCGGTGTCTGTTTCCTGTTGGTACCTTTGAGAGAAGGAAGGGTGGGGGCCTGAAGCAGCACTGGACTCTACAGAAGCCGGGTCATCTTATTCTGCACTCTGCAGTTTCTCGCTTCATGCATGCTACCGTGGCAGCTGCACTGGAGGGTGCAAAGTGACAAGGATGCCATGGCCTGATACTGTCCACCTTGATGTCCCTCTTTGGTTTCTTCAGGATGAACAAGGCCCAGGGCACAGAAGATGGACACCATACTCAGTTTGGTCTTCTCAATCTCTAACGAGAGGTTCTTATGATTCCCTTTGGTATTTGAAAGATAAAATGATTCATGTTCTGGGGAATATGTCATGGGTTTGCTCAACATTGGCACATCCATGTGTTTGAAGACATCAAAGCAAGAATGTGGTCGTGGTCCCAAGCCTGGCCACAGAGGGATTTGGCCCAAGCCTTCTGGAATAAGCAATTTTTTGTTCATTTTCCCCATTCCCTTGCAAGGCTTTCTTTGCAGATGTGGGGCCCGTTCTTGCCTCCAGCTTAAAGAGACTGCTCTGCATTCCAGGCCTGTCTGGGAGGAAGCTGGCCTTTCCTGTCTAGTGTGAACGTTCTCTGTGCTGTGCATACACCAGGTGGCTAGTGGGGAAAAGACAAAGTGTACGTACGTACAGGTACAGGTGTCCGTGGGTCTCAGGGGCATGCAGCCCACAGGCGACAGCCCCTCAGAAGCTCACTGTCAGTATTACAGCAAAACCAAACTGTTGGCGTATTGGTTGCCTGACCACATTTTAACCACAGAAATTTCTTGCTTAAAGGAGTGAGCGTAAAACTATGTCTTCACTGCCCTGTTCTTTTCTCTCTCATGTCTTTTATTCCCGTTTTTATTGCCAATCAAAGTTTGCTCATATTCTAATTAGGATCAACTTTGATTTGTTTCTTCTGTTTAAGTTCCCCTGTTATCCCTGAGTTTGCTGGGGCATAGCTCCATGGTGCCTTGCACGCTGAGTTCATGACATTTGCTGGCACCGAAGAGGTTGAGAACGCTCCACATACATGGGGAATTTTCTTTTTGGTAAAAAATTTTCCCAGATGAGTAGGTGACCATTTATGGTAGCTGTTGGGGCTCTTAGTCCCTTGGCGCCTGAGGCCTCAAGTCATCTCCCATTTACTGATGCCTAAGACTTACTAATCTACTTACTGCATGCACTTGAACTCATAAACAGTGTGTTTTAAAAAATTGAGAGTTGAGTGCCCCTTTCTCCTTTCATCATGACATCATAGATTCCAGAAAGACAAGAGCTGAATGGACATAGCACAGGTAGCTCGGAAGAGAAGTGATACAAATTTGTCTAACTGCTGAAGGGGGTGTCTGCAGTGTTTGGAGTGATCAGGAAACTGAACATGGGCAGAAAGGATGGTCACTCACATGGGGACAAGCAAAGCAAAATGACGATGAAGACAAGGACAGGACGGCTGTACCTGGGCCTCGACCAGGGAGTCTGGGGAGGGGGGGAGCCATCTTGCACTGATTATTTTATGACTCTTGACACTGATTTATATAACAGTTACATTCATAGAAATGTTATATTCTCCCTGTGAATCTTGGAAAAGAGGATCAACTTATCTCTTTCTAAACATGAACTACAGGAGTCTGACATTCCCTGTGCTGGAGCTGTGGAGCACCCTAGACAGTCCCACCCAGGTAGGCAGCAGTTAGTGCACAGTTTATAGAGGGCTGGGGCAGAAAACATCTTCCTGAAGAGGGCAAGCAGCTTTTCTGTCCTTTGCCTGGCCTGTCGGGTGGGGTCAAAGATGACAAGTCACAACCCAAGAGTCTCCACGTGGGACAGTAGTGTCCCACAGGGAGCGGCCTTGGTTCCCACAGCATTTGGACCACTGAAGTCACAAGGGCTGTTGCCCTTTGAATTACGACAGAAGCTGTTTACAAGAGGAACTTCAGGTTGAGGTGCCATGTGCTAGCACCGCAGCAACTGGGACTCCACGCCTCCAACAGAGCACTGTGCCTAACTAAGACTGTGCCCTCCCCAGCCTTTGTGAGGACTGGGTTTCCTGGGGGACCACCACTCAGGCTGAAGTCAAGGACTACTGCTCTGGCTTTTCTCCAAGAGTACAGAAGAGGAGACGCTGGTGAGTGTGAAGTCTGGAAGAAAGGCATCAGGAGGAAATGAAAACATTGATGCAAATGCAGATTTAAATGCCTGGGTTAGTTTCTACCCCAGATACTCAGACACCATTTCACCTTTGAATTCGGTAATGGCCACCGATTTCTCACTCCACTTTGTTCAAATATCATTGTAGTTTTATGAGAGGATCTTGTGGTTGAATCTGAAGTAGCCCCACAATATAATGTTTTGAATACTTGCTCCCAGGTGTAAGCACTATTTGGGAGGCATGTCCACTCACTGGGCTGCATTTCAGAAAACAGTGCTTTTTGTAGCCTTTTTCTTTTGGCTCAGCAATCTCAAATGTGAGCTTTCTCGGGAATTCCCTGGAGTGTGTCCAGAACCTTTGTATACATTATCCTTCGTGTGAGGCAACGAGTCTGACTGGAAACAGAGAGAAAACAAGAGGCTTTTCTAGAATGGATGAGTGAACTTCAGAGTGTCGTAAACTGTAGAAGCCGGTCGCCATCTGTCTGGTCTGTGCAGGACGTGTCTTTTGTGTCCGTGGCACTGTATGGGGGTTGCCGGCGCCAAACACTCAGCACAAACTGCCGTGTAACCAACTATCTTACAAGTTGAAGCCTTTGAAAAGATACAAGCTTTAAAGGCAAACTACTCTACTGGTCGACCAGAAGTCTACAGCCTATGCCTTCACTCCTGCCCTCTGAAGCTGAGGTGGGCTATAAAACCATATGAAAATAGGAACAGTAGATGTTTGGGGGAATGGACATGCGCTCACCTGATCGTTTATTGTTCTATTCCCTCTGAAAGAGGACCTTATACCCTGGCCCACTCTAGATAAGCTCTCCATGGATTGCTTCTAGGGAAATCTTTCATGTGTAGTTATGTTCTGGCTTCTCTCCTACTACCTTGCAAGCTGTGAGCCCAGCTGAGCTTCTATGTTGGCCCAGGCTTACATTGCTCTCTCCCCAGTGACTACAGTACAATCTGTGGGGCTGTTTGTAACAGGCACCCAGGAATGCCCTCAAGGACTCTGTGCCAGTAAGGCCAACATTGGTGCTCATCCCCTCTTTCCTGGCTGTTCATCAGTGTCCCAGTGCCAGACTCTTGGGACAGTTCAGGTGAATACTCTAAGCTAGGCGCATCACCTGTCCCAACCAAAGCTGTGCCGCAGAACCTCCAGGGCACTTGGCACAGTTCCTCCTTGCCTTCCTGAGGTGAACAGCCCTAGTTTTAGTCTGTGTCACCCTCTACGGGA
>NC_022034.1:3784320-3792725 GCF_000317375.1 Microtus ochrogaster
GGAGACAGGAAGATACTGGCCACTTAGGGAGGTCACACCTCTGAAGGAAGAAAAGGATTCTAAAAGAGTATATACATATGTATACATATATATGTACACATATACATACAAACATACATACATACATACATACATACATACAAACATAAACACATACACATGCCAGGCACTGTTGAAATATAGACTTCTGAGGGAGTTTAAGGATAATATTAAGACATCCAGACAAACATCTCTTCCTTTCCAGGTTGGCTACTGGAAGAATTGGAAGCCAATTGTCTTGTATAGTTCATGAATAAGATTTAAGCAGCAGATTTTCTATAGTTGTACTCCATTCAAAGAATCATGGGAATAAGTGTATGTGCCTGTGTTGTGTCTCTGTGTGTGTATTTATTTATTTATTTATTTATTTATTTATTTATTTATTTATTTATTTGGTTTTCAAAACAGGGCTTCTCTGTCTAACAGCCCTGGCTTTCCTGGAACTCACTCTATAGACCAGGCTGGTCTTGAGCTCACAGAGATCTGCCTGCTTCTGCCTCCCGAATGCTGGGATTAAAGGTGTATGCCAGCATTGCCCAGCTGGCTCACATTTTAAGAACACAGTCCCTACAATGGCACATGCCACCCAGTCTCTGCCGTAAGCACACATGACAGTTTCATTGCAGTGACTCAGGAGGTTATGGTGTGCTGTGAGGTTTTAATGCCTGCAAATATTTATAATTTTTAATTTTGAAAACCACTCCTAATCTTTCATGTTATAATTATGATTGATACTATCTGAATGGTGCTGTCTGTATATGACCTGAACACCAGAGTTGTTTGTTCATAACCATCAAACTAATCCCTGGACACTCTTGCTTCTTCCCACTGAACTATCTGCCAGGTAAAAGCTTCAGCCATGATTCCATTTCAGAAAATATTGTTTAGTGTGAATATATAAAAGTAACTAATATTTGAATTAATATTTTGTAATTTTTACTATGAAACATAGTAGCAAAGGTTTTATTTAATACTGATTTTTCTATCAGGTACTCCAAAGTAGAGTTTCCCTGTGATATTTCCATCTACCCTTCTCCATTTCCTTTTCTTGGCCTTTCATTTTAATTAGCCACTTATCTAATTTTAGTGGAATTTTATATTGAACTATTGTCTTCGAAGAAATTTAAAGCAATATTTATATCTGAGGACAAAAAGATAAAGCATTTTATTTAAAAAGTATTATAGTAACTTATATAATCAAAACTAGTTTATCAGAATTTGCTTATGGCTATATAAGCATGTGTGTGTGTGTGTGTGTGTGTGTGTGTGTGTGTGTGTGTGTATGTGCATTCGTGTGTTTGAACCTGGGTGTGTTGGTGCCACAGTGAGTGTGAATATCAGATGAAAACCTTGAGTGTCAGTCCTTACCTTATACTTTGTTGAAAATAGGATCTCTGTGGTGTTTTTCTACTGTATACACCACACTAGCTCGCCCTGGAGATTACAGAATTAACAAATGAATTTAAGATGCCAGTCCTGAGGTTACACAATTTCATAGCCAAAGCTATGAGGCCTCACACATTTGTGAACTCACTTCTGTGTTTGGGTTAGGATAGAACATGTCCTTTGTGTGACATGTGAAAGATGCACACACAGAACAAGACACATCCAGCCCTCAGAGTGTTCAGACTGTGACAGAGGATGCCACCATCCACGCAGACTGTCTAGTCTGTGACAGAAGAAGACCTCTACTCCAGCAGGCTGAGCAGTGAACATACTCCAGCAAGAAATACCATTTTCCTGGTGTATTTAAGGATTGTGCTTATTAGTTTTTGTCAACAGAAACCTAGAAAGGTGACCTCCACTGAGGAATACCTCTCTCAGATAGATTGTCATGTGGGCAAGTCTGAGCAACATTTTCGTGAATGATTGATGTGGGAGGGACCACTGTGGTCAGGGCTACTCCTGGACAGGTGGGCTGAGCAAGAAAGAAAGCTGAACAAGCCTTGAGCAGCAAGCGAGTTATTAGTTCCTCCATGATGCCTGCTAAATAATGAACTGTGTCAGAACGTATCATGCGAATAAGCGTTTTCCTCCCTGTCGCTTTTGGTCAGTATTTTATCATGGCAACAGAGAAACAAGCTATGACAAGGACCAAGTTGTGCACACTTCAAACATGTTAACTTGTAAAGACAAACATGTAAATATGAAGCAAATTTAAGTAAATTTAAGTAAATTCCAACTCCAGAAAAGTTCATGTGGTGTGGGAGGTTCTTCTGTATATGTGTTGCTTTTATTGGTTAACGAATAAAGAATCTGCCTTGGCCAGTGATAGGACAGAGTAGAGCTAGGTGGGGAAAACTAAACTGAATGCTGGGAGAAAGAAGGTGGAGTCAGGTAACACCATGTAGCCCCGCCAGAGACAGATGCTGGGGATGGAACATTATCTGTTAAGCCACAGCCACGTGGCACTACGCAGATGAATGGAGATGGGCTAGTTTAGAATGTAAGAGCTAGCCATTATTGTAGTTTAAGCAGTGATTTAAATAATATAGTTTCTGTGTGGTTATTTCGGGAGTCTGGGTGGCTGGGGAACGAACAAGCAGCCTCCAACAACACTCATTTGGTTTCCTGTGCATGCAGAGTTTGTGCTGTGAGTCAAGTCCTAGTGAAAAAAAGGGCAAAGGACCATCTGAGTTGTTCTTCTGGGAGTTTCTCTGTTGTTTTGAAGTACAGATTTTCCATAGTTAAATTCTAATAAAGAGCTTTTTGCACCATTTTAGAAATATTAACTGTCTATATCCATGACAGGAAAGAAGTTGGGTTCATTGGTCTGCATCCCTCCCCTTCTTTTAAGTATATCATTTCTGCAGTGTTGTTTTTAATGGTAGGACATGGCACCAGGATATCGGAGGTCAGCCTAGCAATTCCTCTGCAGTCTGTAGTAATTTCTCAGGCAGAGAACACTGTGTAATTAGTGCGGGTCAGCAGTGGGTCTGCTAAAAATATATAGTTAAGAAACTTTGGCAGCGAATTATGTCTGAAGCACATGGTCAAATAATTTTATCTGCATGGACAGGCTAAAAGCTTCCTTTAAAAACCAAAAAAGGACTGTGACTGAAAAAGCATAGGATAAAACCGGACTCTCTGAATATGGCGGACAATGAGGGCTGCTGAGAAGCCAAGGACAATGGCACTGGGTTTTGATCCTACTTCATGTTCTGGCTTTGTGGGAGCCTAGCCAGTTTGGATGTTCACCTTCCTAGACCAGGATGGAGGGGGGAGGACTTTGGACTTTCCACAGGGCAGGGAACCCTGACTGCTCTTCAGACTGGAGAGGGAGGGGGAGAGGAGTTGGGGGAGGGGGAGAAGAGTGGAAGGAGGGGGAGGGAAATGGGAGGCTGGGAGGAGGCGGAATTTTTTTTCAATAAAAAAAAATAAATAAAAAAACAAAAAAGACCCTTGTTTAGCATATTGAGATCTTCCCAATACCCTTGTTTAGCATGTCGAGATCTTCCCAATGCTTTGTGTTTACTTTCTTCCACAATTATAGGACACAACACCTATGGACAGCCCCAATTCTCTGGTGATATATAGATGCATCTGTGTGAACCCAAGCCTTGACCCAGTCCCCCTACAAAGCACCACTGTCCCCAGGAGAACTGATCCTGAACTGCAGGATCCTCTCCCTCCTGCTCAGGATTTTCAGCCATGAGGTTCTCCCTAGTGCCTGCCTGTAATCCTAAATGACAGGACTTCTTTCTACTCCCTGGACACCCAGGCCCTTCTGTAGCTTGATAGCTCATCTTCTTACACTTCCCAGAAGGACCCCACACCTGCAAAGGCTGCCCTATTGTCCACCACAGCATGCAACAGGTTCCTGTGGTCTGTGACTGGGTTTTCCCAGCTTCCCACCAGCCTGTGAACTCTGGAAAGGTGTCAAGGCCATGACTCCATGTCCCTAGCTCTCTGCTGGGCTGGAAGTCATGCTGAACTTCCTTCCCACAGTTCCTCTGCTTGCACAGGGAAAGGCCAGAGCTCTTGACTGTTTGATCCTGTTAGTAAGAGCCAGTCCCCTAGGCAGTCCCTTCTCACTGTGAAGCTGGGTTCCTGCTCACCTGTCGAGTATTCCCTCACGTTCACCCAAAGGTGCTCTGGTCATCTGGGTTCTAGCCATCAGATTCCAGGTGCAGCTGCCAGAGGAGACACCCAGAAATGGGCAGGTACTCCCACTGACACAAAGCCCCTCCACACATTTCACAATTCTATGTCACCCTGGAGTTCTAGACAAGGCCGGTGGGAGTGTCCCATGAATGACATTGACTGTTCTTGTGTTTAGTTTCTCATTTGTAGTGACAGCAGCTTCCAGGATTCATATTGAGTGTGAAGCCTGCCATTGCATACTTGCTACCATTACGTTCTCCCCAAACTCAAACTATCAAATACCCTCTTTGGCAAGCTTGATGGAGCAGTATGTTAATTCCTGACACACCCACACACAGATAGACAGACAGATAGACACACTGACTGGGCCTGGTGTGAGCCTTTGAAACCCTCAAACTTTACTCCTAGTGACACATCTCCTCCAACAAGGGCTTACCTCCTAATCCTTCTAATCCTTTCAAATACTGACACTATCTGGTGACAAAGCACTCAAATAATGAGCCTATGGGGGCCATTCTTATTCAAACCACCACAGATCTTATTAATCGATGCCTGAGGCTGAGGTGGCAGCAGGAAGGCAGCCTATGAGGTTTGTTGTACAGTTAGACATTTGCTCAACACATTCATTTCATTGTGAGCCTCCCAACTCAGGCAGAAGCCAGGGAGGGCCAGTGGTGGGCAGTGTGTGCACACATTGCTGTGCACCGGTCTGGATATGGCCATGGCAGGAATCCCGGTTCCACACAATCACCAATCCCTACCGGTAATGAAGCTAGGCCTCAGGAGTCCTGTGTAACCCTGTATGTGACATTACAATGCCAGAAGACTCTGAGGACACCTGTGCTGTTGGTTGTTATACACTCTTGATTTTCTTGGCTCTCTTGGGGGTCCACCACCCAGTTACCAAATAAATACACATGGAGCCGTATTCTTACTTACGAATGCCTGACCTTAGCATGGCTTATTTCTAGCCAGCTTTTTTATTTTTTAACTTTAAATTATCCTGTCTGCCTTTTACACCTGGACTTTTATCTTTCTCTATTTCTGTATACTTTTCTGGACTTCTTTCTCTGTGGCTTGCTGTGTAGCTGGGTGGCTGGCCCCTGGAGTCCGGGTCTCCTCTCCTGTTTCTCGCTCTATCTTTGCCCCAGATTTCTCCCCCTATTTATCCTCTCTGCCTGCCAGTCCTGCCTATCCTTTCTCCTGCTTTGCTCTTGGCCGTTCTGCTCTTTATTAGATAAATCAGGTGTTTCAGACAGGCAAAATAACACAGCTTCACAGAGTTAAACAAATGCAACATAAAAGAATGCAACACATCTTTGCATCATTAAACACATTTTCATAGCATAAACAAATGTAACATATCTTAACATAATGTTCTACAACACACCTCCTTCTGTATCTCCAAGGACAAATTCTGGGCCATCATGGAGGTTTCTGTGGGGGTGGCTGCCTCTCTGTTGTGAAGCATTGAGGCTACAGGGCTTGCCTTCTGGTGCATGTCCTTGGGATGTTTGTTATGTTCTGATTCATTGTGCACCTGCTGGATGGTGGGAAGAGTAGCCAGCTCTCCTGAAGTCTGAGGGCCAAAGGCTCAGGAGCACAGCTATACTCTTAAATACCAGGGGGAATCATTACTATTATAACTATTATTCTGAAAGTGTATAACATGAGTTGGGATAATATACCAGCTCACTGTTGGCTGAGATTTCTGTCCCACCAGGTCCCACATCCTTTTAGTCCCAAATAAACACACAAAGGCCTACATTAATTATAAACTGATTGGCCTATTAGCTCAGGCTTCTTATTAACTTTTATAACTTATATTAGCCCACAATTCTTGTCTGTGTTAGCCCATGTGGCTTGGTACCTTTTTCAGCAAGGCAGTCACATTTTGCTGCCTCTGTGTCTGGGTGATGACTGCAGACTGAGTCTTTCCCCTTCCCAGAATCCTCCTGTTGTCATTGCCCCACCTCTACTTCCTGCCTGGCTACTGGCCAATCTGTATTTTATTAAACAAGTACAAGAAACAAATCTTTACAGGGTAAAACCATTGACCCACAGCAAGCTCACCATGATGAATAAGGTTAAGAAACTTTTGGCATGAAGTTGTATGTGAGTGTCTGCTGACAGCAATGTATATAGCTTGTGGCAAGTGTAGCAGAAAAGTGTTGGTGATATTTAAGAAGGATTAGCCTCAGAGGTGTTCGAAATGGTCAAAATTCAGCCCCATCCTCAAATGTCTCCCCCTGTGTCTCATTGTTATTTCCTGGCCTCTACAAGGTGAGTGTTTCACACTGCCCACCATGATTTCCACCTTACCTCAGGCCCCCAATCACTGGAGTCCATGAACCATGGACCAAAACCTCTGAAAACATGAGCCAGGTTTCCCTTTCCTCTTTTAAGTTGATTTCTTTAGGTGTCTTTTTTTCCCCCCTGTCACAGGGATTGGAAACAGATTGGTATAAAGATATGCAGGACAAACCCATGAGGGAAAGCCGATGGGTATATACATAAGGAGGCCATCTGAACTGTAGTTATCCAGCCTGGAGCAGGCATAGGACCCAAGTATCGATGGCCCATTCGTGTGTAATACAGCTGGGAAATGGCAATAATGTGGAAGGGAGTATTTCTGCTGGATCGTCTATGCAGAAGGTCACCAGAACCAGTGTGTGTGTGTGTGTGTGTGTGTGTGTGTGCACATGTGTGGATGCATGCATGTGTGTAAATGTGTGCACGTATGGGCATGTGTGTGTGTGTGTATGTGTGCGTGCACATGTGTGCATGCATGCATGTGTGTAGATGTGTGCACGTATGGGCATGTGTGTGTGTGTAGGAGTACAGTGGTCCTCAGGTACAGGGCAGGGAGAGGGTACTCACAAGAACCCCACTGTGTAGTTTATGATGTGCACTCAAGAGAGACTTGGAAGCATGTTCAGTGGGATTCCAGGTTAATAAATGCACTGTCTCTAGGCTCTGAAGGGGCCTGAATGTGACTCCATCTTAAAAGAGCAGCTCCATTGTAGAAAACGACCTAAGCCTGGGTCCAGCAAGCCCCCAGCCAAGTTTAACCAATCAGCTAAACAGTTTCAAACCTGACCTTATAAAGCTAGGTGTGTGTGTGGGACCCAAAGTTACAGAATATGGCTGCTACTAACCATATATGACTAAAAAGCCCACGATGGGTAAAGCTGTTACTAGCCCTGGCCAATCAACATGTGCTCCCTGTAGAACAAAGATTAGCTCTTCAAGCTAAGATCCCCAAGTTCCTTGTTAAAGGGGACTGGGCACCTTTTTCCAGGGTCGCCATCGCCATTTTGTGTGGACGATGGACCCACGCATGCTGACTACTCCTGCAGAATAAATGCTGTTTGTGCTTACATACTGTTTGAGTCTGGGTCTTCTTCAGCGAATCTCGGACCCCTACCCCTCCTCTCTGGATGGTGTCAGCCAAATCACTTCTTGGACTGAATCTGCCATTCAAATCCTGGCTGGAGTCATCTCAGGGCTCTGTTTTTCCAGGCAGCCAGCCCTCATCCCTGACTCGCAGCTGGACACAGCCAGGCTCTGTGGTGTTTCCTAGGAACTTCTGTCAGCTGTGTAGCATCTGCAGAGCCCCCTGTCATTCCAGAGGGTCACCATCAGCCAGCCCTTGAGTGAGGGTGCGTTGCTGTCGTCTGCCAGAGGAGGTCCAGCCACCAGAGCAATGGTCGTATTCTTGTGACAGAAAGTAGCACATGGGCTTCTCAGTGGGACTCTGTAAACATGGATGTTGGAGGGCGTGGGGGTGATTCTGTACCGGATCACACTCTTCAATACCTGCCAGCTGAGACTCTTGGGGAATGGTGGAACCACGCTTCAACAGTCACATCTGTGCAAGGCCTGAGACACTGAGAAGTCTCTGTTTGCGTGAGGATGGTGGTGTGGGAAGCTCACAACAGCCTTTTCGCCTCAGTCACCAGGACAGAATGGGAATTAAGGTCAACACTTATCTTCTCCTTTGTATTTTCCCAGAAAAATCTGTGTTCGTTATGAAAGAGGAAGAGCTTCTTCCTTCTTTCTCTGAGGAGGGAGTTTTATTTCAAGATAAACCGAGCAGAAAAGCAGGCTAGTTTACACATTAGCAGGAATAAAAACTAAACAATTGTCATTTTAAACTTATCATATTTTCCCCTTATTTTTAAATTATTTTTTGGGAGTATAATATAGTTACATCATTTTTCCATTCCCTTTCTTCCTTCCAATTTCTCCCATATATTCCT
>NC_022034.1:3793575-3800840 GCF_000317375.1 Microtus ochrogaster
TGGCTGTTTGACTGGCCCCTGGCATCCTCCTCTTGTTTTCCTTCAGATCCATGTCTCCTTTTCTCAAGTCTCCTTTTCTTTTTTCTGCTGTTATCTCGAGCCTAGTGCCTAGATTTCTCCTCCTATTTCTTCTCTCTACCTGGCAGCCCCTCCTATTTCTCCCTCCTGCCTAGCTATTGGCCATTTAGCTCTTTATTAGACAATCAGATGTTTTAGATGGACAAAGTAACACAGCTTCACAGAGTTAAACAAATGCAAAATAAAAGAATGCAACACATCTTTGCATCATTAAACAAATATTCCAACGTGGTCAACTACATCCACATAAAATGGGAGACAGCTTGGGAAGGAATTCTAGACACAAAAGAACGTGGTTAAGCATGGCTTTTTGGTAGCAGCATTTTTTTCAGGTGGGCTCTGTTTGCTAGAGACAAGTGCATCTCATTTAAGAGAGGCTTCCTGACTTAGCTTTAGCTGCAAAAGCCTTGTGCCTCATTTAAGAGGCTCTGCCACAAAACACTTAAATGGTGTTTGTGAATAACCAACAGCATGCTTCTTGGTGGTGGCAGGGACCTTGAAACTCTACAGTGTTGTGCCAAGAAGCATGACTCCCATGCTTATTTCTAGATTCTCAGAAAGGTAAGGAATGGGGTGGATCCAGCAGTCAAATCCACAGTTTTAATCCTAGGCATATCACTTAGCAAATTAAAGAATCATGTGTGTAGTATTAGGAGCGGCAGGGCTGCGTCCCCAGCACCCCGGCCGCATGCTAGCTTATGCCCCGAAATAATTACATGGAAATTGTATTCTTTTAAACACTGTTTGGCCCATTAGCTCTAGCCCTTACTGGCTAATTCTGATATCCCAATCAACCCATCTCTAATAAACTGTGTAGCACAGGTCTTACCAGGAAGATTCTAGCCTACGTCCATCCTGGGTCGGAGCTTCACCGCGTGTGCCTCAGAGAGCAGAGCTATCGTGTCTGCCAGGGAGAGGGGAGCATGGCATCTCTCAGCTCACTTCCTCTTCTTCCCAGCATTCTGTTCTGTTTACTCCACCCACCTATGTTCTAACCAATAAAATGGGCCAAGGCAGTTTCTTTATTTTTTTAACCAATGACCTTTCTCCATCACATGTGGTCAGAAAAAAAGAGATATGCAGTAAAGATAGATTCAGATGAAGAAAACCTCTGAACGGTTTACAGTGTGTTTAAAAATATTTGTAGGCTTGGGAGAGAAAAGAAAAAGGATGAAGTCTGTTTTAAAAGAGAAAAGAAAGGGAGTAGTTGGGTGTGGTGGCACACACCTTCAATCCCAGCACTTGGGAAACAAGTGAGGCAGAGGCAGGCAGATCTCTGTGAGTTCCAGGACAGCCAAAGATACACAGAGAAACCCTGTCTAAAAAAAAACAAAAAATAAAAGCAAGAAGAAAAGAAATAGAGTTTAAAATAGAGCCACATAAAGATGGAAAATACACAGGGAGTCTGGATATTGTATATTATTGTGTTGTCTTTAAATAGTTTGATAGCTGAGGAAGGAACAACAGCTAGTAAAAGACATTTGATTATAAATGCTGCTGGATTAATCCAACATACATATTTTGAAAATACCTTGACTTCAAAATTGAAGTAAAATGCTATGTTACTTTGGAGAAGAGGTTTCGCTTTTGTTTCCACAGGAAATGAGAGACTGTGGATTCATTCTGGGCTAAGAAAAAATCAGGGTTGATCAAGGAAGACCCCTGAGAAATCTCCAATAGGTGGAATGACCCAGATGTCTGAGTTCTATAACAAGAACAGCCTCAAGACTGCTGACTAAGATGATCAAGACTCACAAAATATTCCAGTTAGGACTTGACAATAATTCTCAATGTTCTTTAGGTCCCCATAAGATTATCAGCTCCCCCAATCAGCAGGAAGTAGCCTAGAAAACTATGCCTACATTCCCAAAAAATAGACTATGGATTTTTACTTTGTTTAGAGTGTTGGCTACAAGTTGTTATGGATAATGGTCAGGAAGGAAACTAAACAAGGGAGATTCGATTCAGAGTTCTTGTTTTGAATAAAAAAGGGGGGAAGTGCCATGGGACAATAGTCTTGTACTGTGTAAAGATTTGTCAGTTGTATTTCTTTAATAAAATGCTGATTGGCCAGTAACCAGGCAAGAAGAATAGATGGGGTGACCAGGCAGGAAGTATAGGCAGGGCAACTAGAACAAGAGAGTTCTGGGAAGAGGAAAGGCTGAGTCTGCAGTCATCACAGAGAAAGCCAGACACAGAGGAAGCAAGATGAGAATGCCTCGCTGATAAAAGGTACCAAGCCATGTGGCTGACACAGACAAGAATTATGTGCTAATTTCAGGTGTAAGAGTTAATATGAAGCATGAGCTAATAGGTCAACAAGTTTATGATTAATGTAGACCTCTGTGTGTTTCTTTGGGACTGAAGGGCTACGGGACTGGGCAGGACAGAAACCTCTGTCAAAAACATATCTTAAACTAATATTCCATAGCAGGTTTCTGTTGCCATGAAGAGTCCCCATGACCACAGCAACTCTTATACAGGAAAACATTTAATTAAGGTGATGACTTATAGTTTCCGAGGTTTAGCTCATTATCATCATGGCAGGGGGTGTAGCAGCTGGGAGGATGCTCTCTGTTATCAGACGTTTCTAGCTCTACATCTTCAGATGTGAGCACATATCCTGGCATCACTGCAGAAAGCAGGAAAATGAAAAGGGACTGTTTTCAGGGCTTGCGGGTGGGATGCATGAGGAACAAGAGAAGGGGGATATCAGGGTGTACATGATTTGATGGAGGAAATGGCAAAAGAGGAGGTCCTAAATGTGGAGGGGGAGGGAGATAAATACAGAAGAAGGAGGGGAAAGAACAAGATTGATGGAGGAAGGTCATTGGTTAAGTAATAAAGAAACTGCTTAGCCTCGTAAGTTAAAACATAGGTGGGAGGAGTAAACAGAACAGAATGCTGGGAGGAAGAGGAAGTGAGCTCAGACTCGACAGCTCTCCTCTCAGGGGCAGACGCCTCAGAGAGACGCCATGCTCCCCTCTCCCGGGTAGACGTGATAGCTCTGCTCTCTGAGGCACATGCGATGAAGCTCCGACCCAGGATGGACGTAGGCTAGAATCTCCCTGGTAAGCCACCTTGTGGGCTACATAGATTATTAGAAATGGGTTAAGAGGCTAGAGCTAATGGGCCAAGCAGTGTTTAAAAGAATACAGTTTCCATGTAATTATTTCGGGGCATAAGCTAGCAGGCGGCCAGGGTGCCGGGGACACAGCCCCACCGCTCCTATTACAACACAAGATTTCTGAAAAGAGTCATACAGAGCCACACTCCCGTATATGAATTTTAGTGTCCCACTCTTCTCAACTACATCCAATTCTCACTTGATTGTTGATTCAGACACTGTGCTGGTTAGTTTGATGTCAACTTGACACAAGTTGGGGTCATCTGGGAAGAAAGAGCCTCAGTTGAGGAAACACCCCACCATATTAGCCTGTGATTGACAATTGATGCTGGAGGCCTCAGATGGCTGTCAGCAGTACCACCCCCGGGCTGGCAGTCCTAGGGGCTATAACGAAACAACTGAGTAAGCTAGGACGGGGTCCATTCAGTCCTTTTCACTCTCCATCCACTGCATGGCCTCTGCATCAGTTCCTGCCCTGAATTCCTTCCATAATGGGAGAGGAAGTGGAAGCAATATAAACCCTTCTCTTTCCAAGTTGCTTATGGCCATGGTGATTTATCACAGCAATAGAAGCTCCAAGGGAGACCCTGTTATTCATTCCTGTCAAATGTCCTAAAGAACTGGGAGGATCTTTTGCTTTAATTGATGATGTAGGTGCAGAAGTAAGTTTGGATTTTGCTTTGTTAAAATTCTCCATTTGAATTAGAATCAAATATATAATAAATATGCTCATGTTATATATTATCTTAACATGCATTTGTCTCCAATGCCACCACCCCTTTGGCCTGGGGCCAGGTCCAACCATCCACATCAACTCTGTCCTTGGCGTATGGTACACATCCCAAGCTCAGTAATACTTGGAGCCACAGGAGCTCCATGTGGTCTCTGAACTTCTGAAGATTCTGTGGACCCTTGCACACATGCGGTCAGTCCAGAGACCTTTCCATGTTCTATCCAACCACACTTGATGGTTTGACACTCCTGTGGTCTCTGATCGTCATGTTCTCACAGACTTAGGACACAGCCCTGCTTCTAAGGCATGTTCAACTTCCTGCTAAAGACCTGGCTGGCAACAACACTACCCTTGATTTGCTCCGTTTTCAGGTTGTGTTTCCTGATAACTGACTTTTGGTCTCCTCCTCAGAAATCGTGCACAGGACATTTTATGTATGATGAGGTAACATGCCTTCTTCAGGTAGAACCTGCTCCAGTCTGAGCAGAGTTCTCCTGGGACAGAATGGCGTCTTGATCCATCATAATCTGGGCTATCATATCAAGAAGCACGCCTTGTAATCGACTTTACCATCTCTTCTGTACATGTTTTACAGATGATGGTAAAATGACGTGTTAGTGATTTAAAGCTGTAAGCCGGGAACGTTGATTAGAGTTGGCAACAGAGGAAACAAAATAATTATTTTCTAAACACAGTGCCAGGCAGATCCACCTGTCTCTTCCTGTTCATCTCTCAGTCTCACATCTCCAGGCTTTTGACAGGCTTTTGACAGAGGTGCCTCTGTGACGTGTGTGTGTGTGTGTGTGTGTGTGTGTGTGTGTGTGTGTGTTCACAGCCTTCACAATGGGACTTCACTCAAATCCCCCTTGGAAGGTGAGAGAATTGGGGGTATGCATGTAATCTTTGTTTTTTTTTGTTTATAAAAAGAAACCCAAGGCAGTATCACAAAAGCCCCCACAGGTGGGTGGCATGGGGCACCCAGGGCTCCCCTTTGGCTTTCTCTCATTGCATTGATAGTGTTGCATTGTTGCTGATTGACAATCATTATTTCTGCGCTCATAAGGGCGTGCTGTCAGGAGATTCAATTGTGCTGATCACCAAAAGCAAGTTTAGGTCTGCTTCCCATGGTCAGCTGGCTGAGTTTGGATGGAGAAATCTCAGCTGAACGGACAGGGTATAAATGCCTTTGCTGCACAGACTGCGAAGGAGAGAGAGTGCTGGCTTCAGATCTGGTCTACAGACCTTCTCATGGCCTGCGGAGTTCCCCCACTCTCTCCAGCTTCCTGCTACTTGGTTTCACCAATGGCTTGCCTTCTCACACATACATGTGAGCACATGTGACAAGAAACTCAAGAACATGGTGAGGTTACACGCATATGTGTGCAGGTAGTAACCCACAGCACGTTTCAGGAGACCATATGCACACAAGAATACGTGGCTGTGAGAACTCACTTCTTTGCTTCCTGCTCCTTCAAAGCCAGCACTGGGTCAGAAGTAGGTTGGCCGTGTCATGGAGCCATCATAGCTTGCCAAGCCCGCTGAGGGAGCATGTAAACAACCCTGGAGTGAGAGGATCCCTCCGTCATCCAGAGGAGCAGGAGAGAAGGTCAGGGAGCCATGACCTGCACCCTCCATATGACTCTCGCACTGTTGCACGAGGGTCAGGGTGCCCTGGCATGTTAACCATCCTTGGGACCTCTGTCTAGCCTTCTCCCCAATGACTCAAAGCATGTGTGCCTGAAAGAATGTGGATTCCACATGTCAGTGTGTCTGCCAGGCATTTAAATCCTAAAACTCGTGAAATCAGAAATTCAAAGGGGACGAGGCCGGTTAATTCCGCGTGTTCCTCTTGTGCGGTGTTTGTGAATATTTTGCAGTCATAACGCATATTTAAGCACTGCTTTTCTAAACGTTTATCCCGTAAGACTCAGGTCTGGGTCAAGAGGTATTCCAGACAGGAACTGCCGGGAAGTGTGTGTCCCAGATGTGAGAGAGGGTGGAATTCGTTCATGAAGACAAGGGCCACAGGTTCCAGAAATACTGCCTCTGATGGACAGGCAGGTCAGGAAGAAGTCCTCCCTCTCCTCCGCTGTTTCGCAGGGACACCATCAACACTCCTCATCATCCTGCGCATGCCAATAACTGTTCACCCCGGTCCAGGCACATCTGTGCCCCTTCCACACCCCTTCTCCCTAGCCCTCTTCTTCCCTCTTAGCATTGGTGAGCATAGGAAGGAGGAAGGGGTCTCAGTAAAAACTGTAGCAAGGGCTGCGTGTTAAATAACCAGAGACCCGCGTGTGGTTATTACAGTGGCTGAAGCTGAGCCAGTGCTTCCCGTAGGAAGCAGGAGCTCAAAGGCATCTGTAGAAACTTCCATAGTGGTAGGGGGAGTCAGGACACCAGCCCTGAGTTTTTTTCCTTTTCCTAAAATAGTTTATAAGTTAAGACTAAAGAAAAGAGTAATCATAGCCAACTTTATATGGACATAGTATGTTGATATATATGAGACCTCTCTCTCTCTCTCTCTCTCTCTCTCTTTCTCTCTCTCTCTCTCTTTCTCTCTCTCTCTCTCTTTCTCTCTCTCTACATATATAGAGAGAGATAGCCGATATCTATCTATCTATCTATCTATCTATCTATCTATCTATCTATCTATCTATCTATCTATAGAGAGAGAGAGAAAGAGAGATAGCTATCACATAGGGTTCTAATTAATGTCTTTTAAAATAACTGGTTCATTTAGTTAAATGTAAACCCAGCCTTCCTCCTGTGCCACTAGTGAACAGCTGAGTCCTACATACACTTGAAAGTTTTCTGAAGCCCATAGTCAATCATTAAAATCAGATCTTAAATATTTGGGGGTTTGTTTAACATTACATTTCTGGGGTACAAGGGTAGCTATTAGCCCTGGGCCTTCCTGTTGGAACAAGAAAAGTCATCTGTTGAGGTGATGGTGCCCTACAGGAAGGCAAGATGTTACCTTCCTTTCAAATTAGATTATGACAGGAAAATGGTTCACGAACTGGTATATGCCATGCTTGTTCCTTTAAATATGTCACACTGTAAAAATAAGCTGGAATTGGGAGTCACGGACCATCAGAAGCCAAACTCCTCATGAGAGCACCGAACTGGAGAGGATCCTGTGGAGTCTGTTGCACTTTGGTGAGCCGGCTTTGTCTAATACCACTGATACTGAAAAGGAGGAGGAGGATTGGATGTCCAGGAGGAAAGAGCTAGAAACTCCTTCACTTTAGCCCAGCACACAATTCCTTGAAAGACAGAGAGCTGCTCACTCCTGCGCAGAGTGGGGGCTGGAGTAGGGGCAGG
>NC_022034.1:3800940-3809716 GCF_000317375.1 Microtus ochrogaster
GGCGGGGCGGGGGCGGGGCTTCCACTTGACTCTTTCCTCACCTGAGCATGTGGCTAGCAGCTAGCGCACCTGTGTGTTTCTCCCCAGCAGGAACAACCAAGAAGATGTGACCAGTTTTTCAATAACTGAAGTTTCAGACAAAACTGATACACAGTAAACTGTACCCATAATGATAAATAGATGGGCAAGAAGGGACCTGGTGTGGTTTCAGCCTATTCCCTGAAGTGTATTAGTGTTGAGAGACACCACTACTCGAGGTCCCCTGAGCAGCTTCACGGCACAGAAGAAGTTGCAAGGTGGGTGCCTGGAGCCAGGGATGAAGAGGAACAGGGAGCGCGTGGTTGGGGAGGGAACCTGAGGTGTAATAACGGTAGCTGCACATTGTACAAATATATTTAAAACCACTGAACTGTGGACTTAAGGATTAAATTTTATTTGTTATTTTAATCATAATAAAAATGGAAAAAATTACAGAAACGCTACAGCATTTAAGAGCCTCAACAAGACTATAAAAGAAACCAGATACCCCATTAAACACACACACGCGTGCACACACACACACACACACGTACACACACGCACACACACGGCCTCATTTGATTTGTAGGGAATATTCAAAAAGCGGATCTGGGGATAGTGGATTTCAGGTTAGGGCTTACAGGGGATTGTTGCTAAGATACAGGACATGGAGTTTCCTTCGTGAGTGTGAAAAAAGTCCCTGTCCTAGATAGCAATCACACATTCTGCCTTATGAACTCTGCTCTATGGTGGACTGTCTGATGTTCGTATGCACGGATGCATTGAGACAGAGTGCCGCACTGTAGCCCACGGTGGCCTTGAATTTGGAGTGATATCTGTACCTCTGCCTCCCCAGGGCTAGGATGACAGGCATGGGTTGTGGTAATAGGCTTAAGGGTTATAATTAAGAACTTTATCTGATATATGTGTTTCACTTTAACTTTCAGAATTAAAGTAATTTAAAAAGTAAAAATGCAAATATTTTTTCCGAATCCTACTCAGTAGCAAATTATTAAAGGCCCAGTTCCCATCTGTTAGCCCAAATGAAATCTCAGCTTTTTGAGTCCAAAGGCACTAATGACTTAATTAGCAGGTGTGGGAAACAGAGGTGAAGTTGGCAAGTTCAGGCCCAGGCCCTCAATTTTAGGGCTGCGTTGTCTCCACTGTTATTTGCCCGCCTCTCATAAAAAGGTAATTGTTAATTCTTCTGGTTATAAAGATCTGGGGACAAATGCTCTTACCAGAAGGCATTTTAAGAAATAATCCTTATGAAAAATGTCATAAAGTTGGGTGGATGGAAATGTAAGTTTCTAAGTTCTTTGCGACTCATTATTCAACCTAGCTCAAAGCTTCTTAGAAAATAAATCTACATCTGAGGCTGTCTCCTGAAGGATGTGTTTTGTACAGTTTCTCTTTTTACCTTCGTCTATTCCAGCTCTGGCAGCCTCCCGTCATCTGGCAAAGCACTTGCAGAGAACCATTCCTCAAATCGGGCCTTTTGAAAAATTAGTGCCCTAGTCAAAGCTGACTTGTCCCAATAAAAGTAAATCAAAGCCCAAGTTAATATAGCCTGTCTTCATTCTGCTTAGCATCAGGATATATCACTGTGTTCTTCCGTGTCAGATGGGCTTAACCAGTGTGACAGTAGCCCCTGGGAAGATAGGTTACACTCTTAAAGAAAACAAAATCTAAAATGCTAAAATGAAGTCTTTAAAGACAATTGTAGTAATTTAAGTTATAGTAAAATGATAAGAATCCCATTTCAATCTTAAGGTTTTTAGTCGGTCATTATTCAGGAGTATGTAACCCAACATTTTATTAAGAACTTATAATGTATGCTTTTTAACTTCTTGAGACAATGATTGAAACACCGGTGTGCAGAGGGCATGGCTGGTAAGGTTTGGTTTCGGTGTGGGCTGCGGTCAAGTATTCTGTGTGCTCACGCTGCACCCAAGAACTGCGAATGGCAGATGCCCTCTGCCTTAGCCTCCAAACTTCCGTCCCTCTGTTCTCAGTAGAGATAAACATTAATCTAAATGCTTTCTTCTTCTACTGCAAAGAAATAAATTCAGCTTCCAGGAGATAAGGAAAGAGATGCTACTCAAAGTATTACAACATGGAGAGATTCTCCTTACAGTGTTAACAATACACATTTCTGGTTTGCAAGGTTCGACTGCCAATCCGAAACCCTTTCAGTTCACTCGGACTTAAGAGATCACCAGATGTGGAAAAATGAGTGTACAGCCCAAACACAGGAGAGAGCCTTCCATTTTCTGCAGCCTGCATAGTCCAAGGAAGCAAAATATTTTCCACTTTGTAAAATATTTAAGGCCGCTAGGGGAGAAGTGCTGGCTGCTCCGCTGGAACAGAGAGGCTCTGCTCACCACATGGAAAACGCATCCGGAGACCAGATTTTTCCAGAAGTAACTCAGCGGGCGCTGGGCTCTGGATGCTGGCTGCTAACTTCAGCAGTCTCTGGAGTGACTGGCCATCTTACAGCCTGCCACGCCCCTGAAGCTGCACAGGGATGAGGGAAGCGGTCTTCTCTGTACAGAGACCCATTTACAGCATGGTATGTCTCTCCCGCTCCCCCTTAGGCTGCTATGTGAATGTTTTGGGTTGGTGAGAAAAGTAAGAAAAAACACCTTTCTCTTCAGGCCACATTTGTGTGGACCAGAATTTTGGGAAGGGAAGGGGTGATTCATCCACCTATTGGTTCAAGTTTTGATTAGAAATCTTGTTTCTGTGTTCATTCACATATCTGTGGACTTGTTGACCAAGTCACGATGCTAACCCTGCCACATACATTACAGTGACCTAGGAGCATAGGTTCCCGAGGAATCCTGGATTCTGATCTGAGCACCACAGGCTTCTAGCTGGGCCATGCCTACACAACCTCTCCGCTTCTTTCTGACTGTACGCTTCCATCTTTCCCTGCTCTGCTAGGGGGAACTTCTGGACCAGGAACCCAACCATTTACAAGATACTTGTTGCTATGTACGGCTCTGATAGATTGTGTTGAAGGCTGTTGTTTCTTAGAGTCATTACTAATTCAAATGGGGTTCACTCTATTCTATAAGAGTCTTGGATTTTTTTTTTTTACATTCCTATCTACTATGGCTTTTATTCCGGCTAAGAAAAAAAGTTTGAACAAACGTGTTTGATATTTTAATCATAGCAAATATTTGAGAGTTCATAAATTATCATATTTGACCTCAGAGTAAAATAAAATAGGTATCGGTAACATTTGGGATTCTTCCCCCCACATCTGAGATTCTATGTGGATAAGTGAATGAATACTTACCTTTAATATTATATTGGTCAGCATCTTAGTTTCTATTCCTGGGATAAAACATCACGTCCAAAAGCAACCTGGGGAGAGAGGGGTTTATTTTTTCTTAAACCTCTCAGGTCACAGTCTATCACTGAGGGAAGTCATGGCAGGAACTCAAGGGAGCAAGCTGGAGGTAGGAACTTGAGCAGAGACCATGGAGGGACGCTGCTTACTGGGTTGCTCAGCCTGATTTGTTCAGCTTGCTTTGTACGCCCTAGGGTCACCTTCCTAGGGATGGCACCTCCCATGGTGGGTCAAACCCTTCCCCATCCATCAGGAAAATGCCACACAGACTTTCCTATAGGCAATATGGATGGAGGCATCTTTCTCTTCACAGACAACTCTAACTTGTGTCAAGTTTATAAAACCCCAAACGGGACTGTCAGTATCTCTAGTGGGTACCAGTCAGCAACTTACTGTGAGTACCAATGTCACCATGTATGAACGGAGCTATATGGAAACCGGTCTCCCAGTCAGCATTGGTAGGTGGGTATAAGACAGTGCTACAGTGTGGGCGGGAGTCAGTATTGCTCTGTGCATACAAGTTGGCATTGGTATGTGGGTCATAGCGCCCCCCTGTGGGTGATATTATCACTCTGTGGGTGGTAGCGCCACCCTGTAGGTTATAGTGTCGCCCTGTGGGTGATAGCGTCACCCTGTGTGTGGTAGCACCACTCTGTGAGTAGGCGTCAGCATCGCTATGTGTGTACCAGTCATCAAAGATGTCAGCTCACCCTAGAGCAAGCATGGTAGGTTATACATGCAATTCCAATTCTAGTTACTCTGTAGAAAGATCACTTACTTCAAGAGAAAAACTCTTAAAAGAATATCTGGCTAGCAAGTTTCAGTAACACCGCCACAGACACCACCCCACCAAATGCAAATGAGGCCAGAGAAATTCCCAACATTAGAAAGCCAAACTAGTAAACAGTCTAATAACCCAAACTTTCAGGTATAGACATGCATGGCCATGAAGAAAAGTAAAACCAGGATTTGGCTTTGATCGTGAAAGGACCTGGTTTCTCTTGAGTCTGAACTGACCAGCCAGTAGATTGCAGCTCCATGTGTCTGACTTCACACACGGGCCGGGGACAGGAAGATTTCCACCTTCGGGTCTCCTTTGCTGTCTCTCGCTCTCTCTTGCTCTCCAGACTTTCAAGGTTTTATAACCAAACTACGACACTGTGATCATGATGTTAATAATTCTGATTCTTGATGACCATAATGCCCGACAGAGACAATATAAGTGAAGAATTACTTATTTTGCCTCACTTCTGCTTGAGAATAGTATCACGGAGGTGGGAGCTTGTGACCAAGAACAGTAATTTGTACCATGGTGGACCAGGAAGCAGAGAGTGACAGGGACAATATATTCTTTTTTTTTAAGTTATTTTTTTAATATTTATTTATTTATTATGTATACAATATTCTGTCTGTGTGTATGCCTGCAGGCCAGAAGAGGGCACCAGACCCCATTACAGATGGTTGTGAGCCACCATGTGGTTGCTGGGAATTGAACTCAGGACCTCTGGAAGAGCAGGCAATGCTCTTAACTGCTGAGCCATCTCTCCAGCCCCGGGACAATATATTCTTACGGACCTATCCCCAGCTAGGTCTTATTTACCAACATTTCTAGAATTTCCCTAAGTAGTGCCCATACCTGGAAATCAAGTATTCAAAACATGAACTTGTGAGGGACATTTGAGAGTCAAGCCATAGTTTCATCCCTGGTCCCCCAAAGCCTATAGCCTTCTCACAATGCAAAATACATTTAGTCCAATTTTGAGACTACATAATAATAACAGTTCCAACATTACCCACAAGTCCAAACTCAAAGTTTCTCTACTGAGGATTAAGATGAGCTATAAAATCAACAGGGAAGTTAATATTTCCAATATAAAAGGTCACAGAGGAAATACTTCCATTCCAAATGGGGACAAATAGAACGATGTCAGGGAAAAAGTCACCCAGCGCCAAGACCAAAACCAGAGAGGCCAAACAGTCATCCCAGAGCTTCATGTTTGCCATCTGAGGGATGTGTGAAAGCAACGAGTTCCAACATATTTGGGCAGCCCTGTCACCATGCCTTTGCTGTGAGAGTCTGTCTCATGGTGTCTCTCCTCTTGGCTGCTCCACTCAGTACCTACAGCTCTCCTTGTTTCTGGTGTTTACAGCATGCTTGGATGTCTAGCACAGCTTAGGGTTCATCTACACAGCTCACTCATTGTATTTTCAGGGACTCCCCCTGGGGAATCTGAACCTGCCATCCACAGCCATCCTCACAGACCTTCCTTTAGCGTCTGGGGGAAACTTGCGTGCTGCTGAGGTTCTTGCATTCTGCATGCCTTTAAACCAAATGCCATGTGAGTGACACCAAGCTCTGCCCGCTCAAGCAGTGTTGGGTATGAATGGTGGCATTTGTGGCAATGGGCATCTTAGTACCACTTGGTTTTGAATCTGTGATGACTTCCTTAAACAACCCCATGTGAGCCTGGTATTATGGATTTCTTAAAGGGAAATTTGTCGAATGAGTTTGCCGTTTTACATAGTGGAGACTGTGATGTATGTGATGACGTCTCACCAATTCCTAAAACACCCTCAAGCTGCCTCTTTATTATCCTAGTGCAACGTGCTTCTCTCTTTTTAATTTGCGTGTGTTTAAGATTACAATTGGGGAGATGCCAACCAGAGGACAGTTTGCTCTCTCTCCTGTTTGTCAGCTCTCTTGTTTCATGTCCCCATGGATCAAAGTCAGGGTGCTACACACTAACCTCTCTCTCTTTTTAAATAATTTATTTATTTATTTTTTGCTTCATGTACATTCATGTTTTGCCTTCATGTATGTTTGTGTGAAAGTGTTGAATCCTCTGAAACTGGAGTTACAGGCAGTTATGAGCTGCCATGTGGGTGCTGGGAATTGAACCCAGGTCCTCCAGAAGAGCAGTCAGTGCTCTTAACCTCTGAGCCATCTCTCCAGCCCCAGGCACTAATGTCTTTAACAATTCTTTGTTCACAACTTTTGAAGTGCTCCTGTTCTCTGTTTTGGTCAAACTGCTTGCTTTACACATTTTGCTTCTCTGCTTTTTGCTCCTGTTTCTCACCGTCAAACTTGCCTTAAAGCAACCAGTAATAACCATGTCACAGCCTGAATGCTAAACAGTATTGTGGAATTTCCTGTGTCAAATTGATTAACCCATGACTTTTGAATTAAGCATCACAATATTTGCTGTCTGTGAGTAAAACGTAGACAAGTTCTTTGCCAGAATGTGATGTGATCAGTCTCTAGGACAGTTCCCAATGCAGTCGTTGGTCTGTCTGAAACTTCAGAACCTTAGTCCTTTATTGTCCTTTGCATCCACACCCTGGTCCTCTGAGCACAAAGATATCCCCGTGAGCCTTCAGGATGTCTCTATCTCACGTCCCCACCCTCCTCCGATTTCCTTTTATAAACAGTCTGAAGGCTAAAAATGAGACAGGTTTAGTCAGAAGTCTTTGCCACTGTTCAGTAACAGTTGCTTGTGCATTGCTATGGCCAAAATACATGGCAGAACCAAGTTAAGGGAAGAATTCTCTATTTAGGATTACATGTTCACAGGGTTCAGTCCATATGTGTTGGGCCCCAGACTCCTGAGTGAGGCATCATGGCAGCAGCGGTATGTGGCAGCAGGCAGCTGTTCACATCATGGCAGCCAGGAAACAGAGCACAGTGGAAAGACCCAGGGAGTTTTAGTTATCACCCACAGCAAGTTAAGTATGCTAGCTAGATTCCATCTCCTAAAGTCTCTAGAACTTCTAAAAATAGTGCTTCTGGTTGAGGTAGGCACCTGAAACAAGAGTTTGCTGGTGGGCATTTCAGGTTCAGATCATAATAACACTGCTGAGGGAAGAGTCACACAGCACAGATGTGACTGAAGTCCCCACACTGACAGCCCACACGGGAATGGGGCCTCAGCCCCCACACTGACAGCCCACACAGGAACGGGGTTCTCAGCCCCCACACCGGCAGCACACACAGGAATGGAGCCCTCACCCTAACAAACCATAGGGAATTGAAGACCTTAGTCCAGCAGCCATAGGGGTCTAAAGACCTCACCTCAATACTCAGTGGACGGAGGCACTCAGCTAATGAACCACAGGGAATTGAAGGCCTTAGTCCAGTAGCTCCTTGGGTCTGCAGTCCTCACTCTGGTAGTCATAGAGTCCTGAGCAGCAACTCAGTCCCTAAGGAAAGGAAGCTCTCATCCCAATAATCTGGGTGACTGGAGCCTCCAGTCCAAAGTCCCTTCAGTGAGCTTACGGTACTTCCGTTTTTGGTTCAGCTTCAAGAGAGACCACAACCAAAGCATGAAGCTTAACACCTGAGCCACAGGCCCAGCAGAGAACACTCATGTTTTCTTTGCCATAAACCTTGTCAACCTCTCTGGTTTTAAGCTAAGTTTGATCACACAACAGTCAGTAGTCACACACATACTGAGTTTCTCTGAAGCTACAGTGACAGAGATTTCTGAAGGGTGAATGACATTTTCTCTTTTCTTCAATGATACATCCCTATTAGTATTGGGGAGCAAGGTCACACTAATTGTAAGAAAGCCACTGAGGAGCCAGTGTATTCTGAGAGATGAAGTTCCAGGAGCTGAGTGCCTGGGAGACATCTGGTCCCAGGCCTGGGTCGTGTTCAGATTATGGGTCTCAGTTTTCTCCTGTCATGGTCAGAAGATGTTCTAACTACCACACTAGGGAGAAAAGGAACTTCTAAGAGAAAACCCCATAGTCTTGTTGTGACAACATGACTTCTGACAAAGTGATCTTTTGATGAATGTGTGTAGAGGAGCCTAGAAGGCACCATACCCCGGGTTTGATCCCCAGGACCACCTGAACTGGGCGTGGTGGCACATGCTTATAATCCTAGCAGATGGATGGGGGTGGGGGGAGGCAGAAGGATCAATGTTTGAGGCCAGCCCACTATGCATAAAACCACATCTAAAATTCAAACCATAAAATAAAATAAAAAACTACCACTACCAATACCAGAACATAAATGTGATAAATGCATAGAAAGGCAAAGTAGCATTATTTAAGGTCTATTATGAAAAGTCTAAATTAAAGTAAAACGCGACTAAACTGTGTGAGTGCAGAGGGAGAAGGCAAGTGTTCTCCAATATGCAGGAAATTATTTCCTGAAAGGGAAATGGCGGTAAATGATAAAAGGATGGATTAGAGTAAAACAGATGTTGACCGTGAGAACGTGGTACACACCAGACTGAGTCTAGCACGCTGACTGGTAACACGGAAGGCACATGCAGATGGGTCTCTATAATCGGAAAGGCAACGTAGCAAGGCTTTGACAGACTGGTGGGAGACAGCGCGGATGGTGACTGTTGAGCCAACCCACAGTACCATAGAGAAGACCTGATTTGTGCGTGT
>NC_022034.1:3810216-3816178 GCF_000317375.1 Microtus ochrogaster
TGCCCAGTTGGGATGCCCAGTTGCCCCCAATGACCCAGCTGGGATGCTCAGCTAACCCCCAACACCACTGCCCAGTTGGAGTACCCAGCTCCCTCACTGTCTAGCCGGGATGCTCACCTTCCCCCACTGGTCAGCTGGGATGTCCAGGAATAGGGACTTGAGAAGGCTGCATGCGCCCTACTGACACAGAGGCAAAGTGTCAGTCTGTCCACCGCTGAATGAGAGTGTCTAGGCATATGACATCAGTAAGGTTTTGTGCTGGCAGATAGTTTTAGAGAACTGTCAGTCCCCTGATACAGAATAGAAGGGCTCCCAACAGTCGACGCAAAACCATCAAGCTGACCAGCAAAAAGCATAATGCGTGTGAGGTTTTGTTTTTGTCCATATTGGAAAGTACCAGTTTTGCTTTTTTTTTCATTTTGTAAATCACTATAAAGCAAGACATATGAGTTATTAACATGGACTCTCACAATTCACTATCAGTAAGAAATATCTTGAAAAACTTGAGCTTCCAAAAATAAAGGCAATGAAAGTTACAACTGTAGCAATAGAGCATCCCACAAAAATGACACTGGACCCAAACGGCTTTGTGGGTCTAGACATCCCACAAAAATGACACTGGACTCAGACGGCTTTGTGGGTCTAGACGAAAATGGTTTTTAAAAATAGGAAGTAGTTATAAATTCATGCACGTCTGAAGCCTCGGGAATGTGGGAGAACACAGTGACCAGCTTCATGAAGCAGGTGTGAGTCATTTAAATTCTGGTAAGAGCGAACTCCAGCAAAGACTATGGAACAGGGTGGCCGTGCATTGCCACCCCATGGGTGAGGGCATTCGGCATCAGCAAATCCAGGACAATAGCTTACCATAGCTGCGGTCACCTTGACAATGGCTGAGGAAATGTTAGCAAATAATATGATCTTAGCACGTCAGAGTGGAGACAGATTTCCATCTTGGCAGGGAGCGTTCCTCTGACTCCAGTCCAGGGTCGCTCCTGAGAATCTGGAGACACACGCTGAGCTAAAGGCCACTCGAGCCCATGACTGAGGAGAATAAGGAAATCAAGGCAGCCAGCACTTTTAAAAGACAGTTCTTGGGGAACGGCTACTTACTCAGATACAGTTGGAACCTTTGCATGAGACCAGGGAGACTTTCACATACTTGTAACAGCACAACACACAACACACACCCCTACAGTCATTGCTCATACTCCACACCCCTACAGATAACTGAAGCAGGAAAGATGAAGTCTGTTATACATATAATGTCGTGCATGCTGCGTTGAGAAGTTTTGGATGATGGAAACAGCCCTGTGCTGCCAGGATGTCCTGCTCTCCAGAGGAACCACAGCTTTCTCATATGCTTCAAGTGAAGGTCCAGGTGGCTTCCTATGAATGGAAGGTGATCTGTGGGGCAATAAAACTCGCACTGAAAACCAACCTGAAGTAGAAGAACAGGGCCTGTCAAGTCACCAGACACAACAAGGAACCTACTTAAACAGCCACACAGGGAGGATGCAGGAATTGGGCTTGTCAAGTCACCAGACACAACAAGGAACCTACTTAAACAGCCACACAGGGAGGATGCAGGAATTGGGGCTTGTCAAGTCACCAGACACAACAAGGGACCTACTTAAACAGCCACACAGGGAGGATACAGGAATGGAAAAGAAGTCTAGAAACACTCTGAGGAGCTGACAGGAACTAACTGGGGTATCTGGGTCCATTATCATCATGGCTACACACAGTGGCAAGCAGGCAGAAATGGTGCTGGAGAAGGAGCTGAGATTTTAATATCTTGATCTGCAGGCAACAGGAAGTGAACTGTTTCTCTTCCTATGCAGTTTGAGCATAGGAGGCCTCAAAGCCCACCCCTGTAGTGACACACTTCCTTCAACAAGGCCACACCTACTTCACAAAGCTGCTACACCTGTGGGAGCTATTTTCTTTTAGACCAACACTTTCCACTCCCTGGCCCTCATAAGCTTATAGCTATTTCACAAGCAAAACTGCATTCAGTCCAAATTCAAAAGTCCCCATAGTTTATAACAGTCTTAAACTTATTTAAAGGTCTAAAATTCAAAGTATCTCCTGAGATTCAGACAGTCTCTTAACTGTAATCCCCTGTAAATTAAAAATAAAAAAGATCAGACTTCCGACATATAATGGCACAGGATATACCATTCCAAAATGTGGGAAAGAGGGTGTAGCAAGAAAACATTGGACCAAAGCAAGACCCAAGAACAACTGGGTAAATTCCAGACTCTGCCTCTCCATGTGTGATGTCAAAGAGCTCTTCAGATCTCCAACTCCTTTCAGCTTTGTCGATTGCAGCATGATTCTCTTGATCTGTTCAACTTCCTGTTAGCAGCTTTCCTCAGCAGGTCTCCCATGGCTCTAGCATCTCCAACATCTTGGGAACTCCAAGGCAATCCAGGCTTCGCCTTCACGGCTTCATGCAATGGCATCTCTGGGCCACCATTCAGGGACACCCCTGACACAAGCCTGGCTTCAGCAGCTGTACTCAGTTGTAGAGGAATATTCCATGTTTCTTTTGATCTGTCCTTGGTTCTAACGCCAGAACCATGTAGTTGGAGCTGCCAAGTTCTGCTGTTTACAAGGGCTGGAACAGGGTCCCCTCATTCAATGACATCTTCTGTCCAGCTTTCTGTCCTTCACTGCATTAGCTTGGCTGTCCTGTAAAGTGTTAATCTAATTAGTCTTAATCAATAAAAATACAGAATTACATATTAGGGTAAAGCTGAAAGATTAGAGAAACAGAGCAGCCACTGTGAAACCTCAGACCAAATGTTGGGTGATCCTGTCTCTATGAGTTCTCAGACTGAATGGGGGAGATTCTGTCTAGAAATCCTCAGACTGAATGGATTCAAATCCTGTCTCCACTCACCTTACATCACTGTCTCTACCTTCCTAGCTGGGATTAAAGGTGTGTACTTCCCATGCGCTGGGATCAAAGGCTTGAGCCTCCTAGGTGCTGTGATTAAAGATCTGCCTCCACTATTTGGCCTCTATTGCTAACTAGGGGTTAACACTGCCCTCTGACCTCCATGCAAGATTTATTTTCAGAGCACAAACAAAATATCACAGCAGCTCTGAAGCTAGTTCTGTAGACCAGGATGTCCTTGAACTCAGAGATCTTTCAATTACATCTTTACCAGTTTTTTTTGGTTTTGATGGTTTCCTTCACTACCTAAGCTTGGCTGTTCTGGAACTTGCTCTGCAGATCAGCTGGCCTCAAACTCAGAAAGCTGTGTACCTCTGACTCTGGAGTGCTGGGAGGAAAGGCTTGCACCACCACACCCAGCTCTAAACTTAATTCCTTTTCCCAACTTGGAAACTTAGCTGGATGGGATCTTTTTTTCTGGAGCCACCATTCCCTTTATTCCATTTCTTAATCTGTTTAAGAAGAAAACTCAGCCCCTCCAGATCAGAAAACACCTCTCCCTCCAGGTACCGAAAGGAAGTGATTGAAAAGCATCCAAGACCCAAGGTTGGTGCATCTGCAGAGAAGGACGGGATGAAGGCACACGAGAAGACCATGAAGAGCTCCCAGGAGACAGAGCTCCCAGGAGACAGAGCTGCGGAACACAGATGACGGAGCCAAGAGGTCTACATCTGGGGCAAAGCCAGAGGGAAAAGAAGGAGCTTAGGGTCTGGAGGACAGAGTGAGTTCCCCAGCCTCGTGCAGCAAAGAAGACAGGTGAGGCTGGTGCAGAAATCCTGAAGACTCGGAAAGAGAAAGGGGTCTCTGGAGATTTAGATGCCGGGTCTTTGAGATCCAGAAAAACTGGAGCCACTTTGGACAGTGAACCTAACCCAAAAGTAACTCAGGGTGCCAAGAAAGATGCAAAAGTCCCAAAAAAGGATGAAGACGTTGTATGCACCACAAAGTTAAGGACCAGAAGTCACAAGAATAGCTAAAAGTATGTAGCAAAGACATTTAAGAAGGAAAAATAAATTTAGCCTAATGATGAATTCCAGGGTGGTTTTCATCTTCAATGTAAAGACAAACTGTAATATAATGTACTGCCTGTGTTTAAGGAAGGAAGCTTGGAGCTTTCTCGGTTACACTCTCTTCAAACTCCAGTGGTGATCATGAAAGGGGTCACCAGGATCTCAGAGCAATAGCAATGTAAAAGTTTGGAGGTGGGCATGCAGAAGTGTGGCCCTCTGTCCCTCTGTCCTGCACAATAAAGCTATAAAGTTGACTGCCAAAAAAAAAATAAAATAAAAATACAGGCTTCATTCTATTCTACATCCTAGTCCTTCTTTCCTCAAAATGTACATTTCATTTTTTTTTGTTTCCTCAGGTTGCTCCTTTTCAGTTATAAGTCATCATCAGAGTTAACAGTAATAACCACAGGACAGAATCTGTACTAGTCTGTTTTGAGATTTCCTTCTTCCAGTGGAATTAATCCAAATCTCTTCACTTTAGCCTCTGGAAGACTCTTTGGACAAGGGCAAAAGGCAGGCACATTCTTCACCAAAATATCATAAGAATGATCTCTAGGCAACATACTAAAATTTTTCTCTGAAACCTCTTGAGCCAGGCCCCCACAGGTCAAACCACCCTCAGCACCATTGTCTTCCATGCCCCTACCAGTATGGCTCATGAAGCAGTCTTTAAAGTATTCTCCTGATCTAATCCAAACTCCCAAAGTCCAGATTCCTCCAGGCTTATCACAGGAATACCCCAGTCCCTGGTACCAATTTCTGTCTTAGTTAGGGTTTCTATTGCTTTGAAGAGACACCACGACCATGGCAACTCTTACAAAGGAAAATCTTTAATTAGGGGTGTCTAAGAGTTTCAGAGGTTTAGTCCATTATCATCATGGCAGGACATGGTGGCAGGCAGATGTGGCACTGGAGAAGGAGCTGAGTGTTCTACATCTTTATCTGCAGGCAACAGGAAGTGAACTGTTTTACTGGGTGTAGCTTGAGCATGGGAGACCTCACACCCTACTCCCAAAGTGACACACTTTCTTTAGCAAGGCCACACCTCCTAATAGTGCCACTCCCTATGGGGGCCATTTTCTTTCAAACCACCCCTGCACCCTTAATTCCACATTCAACTTTACTCTCCTCAGGTGTAAGAAATTATTTTTGTGGACTACAGAGATAGGGATGTAGACTTTGGGCACATTTTTATGTGATCCACAGCAGGGCCAGGTATAATATCAGACCTCAGTCAGAAAACCTACCTGGTAGGACCAGCTTCTGTGAAGACCATAGTCGCTTGTCAGGTCTGGATCTGAGGGGTGTGGTCAGAGCCTTTTCTTGTGCCTGTGTGGGTACTGTGACTCAGAAGAAAAGAAGCAATACTGAGCTGAGTTTGAACCCAGGAGAACTTCTGGGAGAGAAGGCGGGGTGGGGGGAGGGTGCGTGCAGCCCATGGGAGATGGAAGGCAAGATTATGGGCAGGGTTCTAGCTGAACTCCTCCCAGAAGCCATTAGCAACTGACTCCATACCAAGAAACAGCCTAGTCTTTTCTCCCATCTGGATATTTGTCTGAACCCCGAGGGGCAGCAGTTACTTCTTGGTTGGCCTGGGTCTTTCTGTTCCTTTGTCCCTGCCCAAACATCTGCAGAGCTAGGGTCTGGAATGTGGATCCTCTACCCCACGTCAACTTGCCCAGCTGAGCCCCTCTGGGATCTCTGGCACACAGACTCCAACCAGTGTGGTTCTAACCATGATCTGTTTCTAAGTTACCCCTGAGCAGCCACAGACAGCTGGATGAAGTGTCTGGCTACCTATTGTACAAGGCAGCAACCTCACAGTGCCTGGTTGGGTATCTGACCAATGGCAGACAGAAGTCAAAAGCCTCTGGTGTACTACTTTATGAAAGGCAACTGTGGGCACCTGCTCAGTGTCTGTGGACACCTGCTCAGTGTCTGTGGACACCTGCACAGTGTCTGTGGGTACCTTCTCAGTGTCTGTGGG
>NC_022034.1:3816481-3823209 GCF_000317375.1 Microtus ochrogaster
ACCTGCTCAGTGTCTGTGGGCACCTGCTCAGTGTCTGTGGGCACCTGCACAGTGTCTGTGGGCACCTGCTCAGTGTCTGTGGGCACCTGCACAGTGTCTTGGGTACCTGCTCAGTATCTGTGGGCACCTGCACAGTCTCTGTGGGCACCTGCATGTGTGTGTCTGTGGGCACCTGCTCAGTGTCTCTGGACACCTGCTGATTCTCTATGGTAGTAAATGCTGATCCTTGACAGGACCTAGAAACACTGAAGGGGTAAGCCTTAGGGCATTTCTCTGAGTGAGTAAGAGCTGCAGACTGCGTCCTGCCACCTGGCTAGCTTTACCAGAAATAATTACACGGAAACTGTATTCTTTTAAACACTGCTTGGCCCATTAGTTTTAACCTCTTATTGGCTAGCTCTTACATATTGATCTAATCTATTTCTAATATTCTGTGTAGCACCACAAGATGGCTTACCAGGAAAGATCTTAACCTGCGTCTGTCTGGAGTGGGAGAATCATGGCAACTGCCTGACTCGGCTTCTTTCTCCCAGAATTCTGTTCTGTCTACTCCGCCTACTTAATTTTCTGATTGGGGCCAAGGCAGTTGCTTTATTTAACCAATGAAATTAACACAAAACAGAAGACTCTCCCCCATCATCTGAGAGCTTATCTAGACTAGATTAACCGAGGTAGGAAAGATGAGTTTAATGTGGGAAGATTCACCCTAAATGTAGATAGCCCCTCTTCATGGGTTGCGGCCCTTGACAGAATAAAAAGGAGAAATCAAAGTATCAGCTCTCATCACTCTCTGCTTCCTGATGGTGGATGCAGTGTAACCAGCCACTGCACATTCCTGTGGCCATCAGTTCCATGCCAAAAGATGGACTATATCTTTGATCTGTGAACCAAAATAAAATAAATTCTACCATCTGTAAGTGGTTTTTGTCAGGTATTTTGTTGCAACAACAACAACAAACGAAATGAATACAGCCCTCGCTTAGAGAAGCCGCAGGGAAAAAAAATCTTAATGTTTGTAGCATAACACATGATGAGAGCTGGAGGAAACACTGCGTTGAACCTGATGTAAACACCACATGAGGTATGCTTGTATGCAGACCTCACATGGTACTTGTTAAATAAGTAACACTGTAGTGTTCTTTTGTATCTGTCAAAATTAAACAAAAATCTTTTCAAAAAAGGTCAGTTATCCTAGCTTAACCTTGTGGGTAGAAAATCTTCTTTTCTGCTTTGAAAGAGATTATATCATTGTCCCACCTGTGGCTATGGTCTGGCTCTGGGGTCAGTGTCTCACCTGTGGACGGGGCAGATTCTGAGGTCTGTGTCTCCTCTGTGGATGGGACACTAATTTTCCTTTTCCTTTGGTGAGTGTACCCAAGTGGACACAATGATACCATTAAGCACAATAAATTGCTCCAGCGGGCAACACTTACTGTCTGACAGCCTGAAGCTGGGTATGACTTGAGCAAAGCCCAGTGGATAAGAAATTATGAGTTCAAACCCCCAGCCAGCCGCTCACCAGGCTGTATGCTAAGGAAAGCATCGCAATGATGAAAACAGCTAAGTCCTGCTGCCAAGGAGTTTATAGGCCAGTGGGGATGTGGAGATGCAGGTGTCAACAATACAGAGAAGGAAACCAAACTGCCAATGACCATGAGGAAAGTGGGGTTTCTCAGCATCTCTGATGGGGCCAGTTCCATGCCCTAGTTTGGGGATGGCCTTTGATGGCTACCTGTTATATTATGAAACCCACCACAGCCCCAGGTGAGCCTTCTAAAGAGGTTAGAATGTCAAAATGGACAGGGCTGTACTGCGCCAGATTCTTCTAAGGGCTGTTTGCACCCCTGCAGATCTGGGCCGTTTCATCCCTGGGAAATGGTCTTTTCCATAGCAGGCCTTCCTTTCTGACTTAACTTTATAGGGATCTGACATCTTCCTCTCTGCCTATCCCGTGTTTCCGTGTGACCTCATACTTGTTCCAGCCACACAGAGCTTCAGGGCTCCAGCTGTGGCATGAAATCTGCTATCCAGGGCTCCATCTTGGTTTCTGAGGCCATGTAAAAGTTCCTAGATGCTCTACTTCACAGGAGAGAAACCACTGGTTCTTCCACTTTGCTAAGTTTGAGATCTCAGATGTCAGCGAAAGCCATTGTAGGTTTGGGATCTAAACATAACCACCGTCTTGGGCTACGAAGATGGCTGAACACCCAGATGGAGGTCAACTGTCCTTGTAGAATGCAGTTCTCTCTTCAGAGGGAAGAGGACATGAACTTTTTTCTGAGTCAAATATCTGTAACTATGACTGGAAATGAGTTCAGGTTGCCCCTTGTTCCAACATGGAAGCTACCACACAAATCTTTATAGCTACAAAATGAAAGACCGAAAGCATTTTTTAAATACATTGGTGTGAACCTAGAGTAGACAAGCTAGGGAAGGCAGTGGGATGTCTGCCATAGGCCCCAGAAGCGACCTGATGACGTTTCTATCTTTTTGGTTGGTGGAAATCAGTGGTGTGCTAATTTAATCTATTCCAAAGGTTTAATCTAGTAATTGAAAAGATGTTCGACACAGACGCTGGCAGTGGGTCCTAAGGCTAATACGATTCGGCTCTGGACCTGTTAACATTCCAACTTTCTACAATCTCAAAGTCCTAATCAGCCTTGTAGAATCTACACAAGTGTTGCTCTTTTCCCTGGAAGTTGGTTTCCAGGCTCCAGCCTCCTCCAGACCACCCCTCACTACCAATCTCTTGAGGGCTGCTCAGTACCAGCAGGACACCCTTTGCTCAGGAGCTTGGATTGCTCAATACAGGCTGAGCCCAAAACAAGAACGGAAAACACATTTTGCCAGTAGATAGCATATTTTGAAATAGCTACTTTAAGCATTTGGGGTGACGATTTGCCTGCCGGACTGTTTTTAGACTATTGTTGTTCCTATTTGTCATCTGATATCCTGGAATAAAGAAAAAGTAATACAAAAAGAATGACAAGAACAGAGTTATCCCAAAGTCCACCGGTTACCACTGTTGCCTCAGTACAATGGTCACTTCTAGCTGGCTCCTGGCTCTCATGTCCGAGATGGCCGCTTGTAACACATGGGAGGTGCCCACCAACACAACCTAGTGTACTTCCTTACTTGGTATGGTGGCTGGTCTTATATCAACTTGACACAAGCTAGAACTATCTTAAAGGAGAGAATCTCAGTTAAGGAAATGCTTCCATAGACTCCAGTTGTAAGGCATTTTCTTAATTAGTGATTGTGGGTGGTGCCATCCCTGGGCTGAGAGTCCTGGATTCTATAAGAAAACAGAACAAGCAAGCCATGAGTAGCAAACTAGTAAGTAGCACCCCTCCATGGTCCCTCGTCAGGCCCTGTCTCCAGGTTTCTGCCCTGTTTGAGTTCCTGTCCTGACTTCCTCCAATGATGACCAACACGACAGCAATATGGACGTCTAAGCTAAATAAACCCTTTCCTGCCCAAGTTGAATTTTGGT
The DNA here is from genome assembly GCF_000317375.1 of Microtus ochrogaster. Lineage (NCBI taxonomy): Eukaryota > Metazoa > Chordata > Mammalia > Rodentia > Cricetidae > Microtus > Microtus ochrogaster. The sequence goes on from NC_022034.1 coordinate 3,819,975, forward strand.
CATGGTTTTTGGTCACAGCAATAGAAGCCCTAACAAATAGGCTGAGCAGAAGAGGCAGGGATGTCCGACTGAAGGTCACCCACCAGAGAAACCCAGAGGGTCTGGAACCAAGGTTCATAGCTAAGAGGTGACCCTGGTGGGAATGCAGTCCACTGCACAGACCAGATAATGACCATGCCGTCAGCCTAGTCTTCAGAGGGGGATGGGTGGCAATGTGAGCAGGGCCACAGCTCAGAGACAGAGGCTTCGAGTTTCCTGGGGAGGAGGCACTGACTGTCCTCCTTTACTGCAGTGCACACCGCTTCTGTGTTAGTGTCGGTGACCCTACCTGGAACACGTTCCAAGGTAGTCAGAGGCCGACAGTCACCGACGACTTCTGGAGATGGCTTTGGCTCTCATTTTGAAAACCCCAGAGCCCCGCTGAGCTGTTCTTCTCTGCTCTCCTCTGTGAAGGGGGTGGGTGCTGCTGGGGGGATGTTTGCTCTAGGTTTTCCTGGCCGCGTGTCAATATTGATGACTGAGACTTCTTAAATTCCATATTCTGGGGTGGAGTCAGGGTGGCCCCCTCCCTGCTCCCTGTCTTTCTCAAACGTGAAAAAAAAGTACAAAGAGAAAGCCGCAAGTCATTTCTTTCTTTGTGTTTCAGAGGATCCTGGGGTGGGAGAGAGAGACTATGTAAGGGAGCCTGGGTTCCCTTTGCCTTCATTGTTGTCCTCTGTTCCCCCCTCCCCTGTGGTCAGACCTGAGCCTCCTCAACAGCAGTGGATTGCTGCCTCTTTAAGTGGGGATTTGAGGTCCAGGAGACACGGGACGTTGGGGCTACATCCTCTATAATGTAGAGGTTTGAGGCTAGGGAGGTATTGGACTTGGGACTCTATCCCTTTTTATGTGGAAGTTTCAGACCAGGAAGGCATGGGACATTTGGATTGTATACACTGGTATCTGCATATTTCAGGAAGATCCAAGGCTATACAAGGATCAGCAGATCCCCCAACTTACAGAACTAATTAGGAGCAGATTCTGGGACTAAAACCCAACTTGTCTGATGTCCAGTCCCAACGATCCATGGCTTTGACTTCAGAGAAGGAATGATTGAAAGAGTGGTATTTGAGAACGTTCTGTTCAGATGCAATTGGAAAACCATCCCTCCAGTGGGCCAAAGTCACTTCCAGATGTATTGAGAGCTGTATGCAAAGTTGTCCTTGGAAGAAAACTTGCAGCACCTGGGTTAAAGAGGCGTGACAGGCAGGAAGACACTTCATCTCCCTGCACGCGCCCTCCAGGATGAGCAGTGCAGGTGAGAGAAAGCAGCAGGAGAGGACTGGGACCAGCTCAAGCTGCACTCACTCCCCTGACCTCTGAGCAGCACCAGCCACCCATCGGCTCTGGTGGAGGAATCCGGGAATGTCCTCAGATATCTGGTTCCTCTTTCCATCCCTTGCTTCCTGTCAGAGGCTGTGTCTTTTTTAGCAGCCATCTGTTAGGTGTGAATGATCTCAGCCTTGCCAGGTCCAGATAATTTTCACCTGCTTATCTCTGCATGTATAGAGTATGGGATGCAGCCTGTTGTCCTTCCCTGGGTAGCAGTGTTCAGTGGGATTGAAGCACCCAACCTGTGAAGGAGAAGCTGAGCAGACAGCATGCACCCTACTTTCCAGTCAATTTCAGAACCCACAAGGACTGCATCTTCTAACATCAGGAATGTGATCTTGGTTTTAATTATGACTAGGTAATCAGGATGGAGCGAGCACCCAAGAGACATCTTACACTGGAAGACAAAACCCTACAGAGAAGGAAGCAGAATAGAAGGTCCAAAGGTATGTGGGTAGCAGAAGAACCACTGCTCTCCCTGGAGATTTAAGATCTCGCATTCATGAACCAAGAACAGGGTACTAGAGAAAAGAAGGAGTCACAGGAAAAGGCTGCTCAGAAATGACCTGGAAGCCCTTGAAGAGAGGCACTGTGGTCCCAGTGTTCAGGGCCCAGTTCCATACGTGCAGAGCCGTGGAGGCACCTGAGGCTCAGCCTACCATGTGTGCATGCTGTAGGCGCGCGCGCGCACACACACACACACACACATACACACGCGTGTGCGTGCACACACACACACGCGCACACACACACACGTGTGCACACACACACACATACACACACAGTGTAAAGACATATGCACATACTCTGTAAGTCTACAGGAAGAATATCACTACAGTCAACTAAGAAAGGGGGGCATAAAGTAAGACGCTCTTCATTCACCGTAACCTGATGGCCCTTGATTTCAAAATAAAAATTTATTTTCTGCAATAAAAATCAATAAAAAAGAAAAAAAACTTATTTTCTGGAAAGAAATGGCTTCCCAAAGCGCACATGTTGGCTGCCAGAACTCACTGGGATATCCTGTTCTGAGGTGAGAATTCTGCATTGTGTTTAAAATATTAAAATGTCGTGAGAGGCACTAGCTTTAGAATCGATAGCTAAAGAAAGCTGACAGAAAGGATAAAGTAATGAAGCTGTACTCTGAGCTAACATCTGAGTCCAGAGCTGTGGAATCTGGGGAGCAAGGCGGCTGTACCACACTTGCTATGAGGTTTGTATGCCAGTAACTTTTATTGCTTTGGTTGAGATGGGTGGGTCCCATGGATTTTCGGGGTTTCTGAAAATATTTATAATTAAAACCAAACCATCTGAAAAAATAGCCTTAATAGTACTTCCAGGCATTTTCCTGCTTGGTTTTCAAAGCATGGAATTGTTAAGGAAAATTTGATCCATATGTTTGGTTAACATAAGTGTGAAGCATCGGATGAGTATTTTAAGAATTATTTACTGACTGAGAAACTTTGCTTGCCGAGTCCAATTGGTATCTACATGCCATCCCCTTGGGACTCACTTTGAACATTTCTGATTCCTGTTCCTGTCTTGAGACTGTGAAGACGGCATCTCTGGTTAAGTCCAGAAAGACCCAGGACCTTGCCCATCACTTCTTCTGAGCAAAGGACACTTGTCTTAGAGTTTCTATTGCTGCAACAAATACAGTGACCTAAAAGTAAATTGGAGACAAAGGGGTTTATCCAGTTTATACCTCCACATTGCTGTTCATCACCAAAGGAGGTCAGGACAGGGACTCAAACAGGGCAGGAACCTGGAGGCAGGAGCTGATACAGAGGCCATGGAGGGTGTTGCTTACTGGCTTGCTCCCCATGGCTTGCTTAGCCTGCTTTCTTAGAGAACCCTGGATGAC
>NC_022034.1:3823578-3831956 GCF_000317375.1 Microtus ochrogaster
GAGAGAGAGAGAGAGGAGAATGTGCTAGTTCCAGTACCTGAGGTTTGACTGACCAGAGTCCATGGGCTATTACTGAGCATAGATGACCCCAGGCTGTATCCATCCTTCTACATCTTGACTTCCTTTAATCTACTCTCTGACCTTGGAAGCCCTTGGAATATTTATGTTGAGGGCACAATTCCTTGTTTTTATCTTTGAGGTTCAGTCCTGCACTGGTTTTTGCCGTCACCTTTCTGCTGTGGTACAGGCACTGAGCTCCACAGAATGGTGTTTTGTCTGAAGCCTCCTTTGTCTTAAGAAAATCAGGATAATCTCAATGCTCAATAGAGATTTGTGTGCAGCATCTGTTCTCACCAGCAAGTGGATGGTGGATAAATGTGCAATATAGACAAGGACCCTGGAAACTCAAAGAGTCAAAACTTCAAGCCCATGGCTGGGCCTCAGGCCATATAAACATCTTGATGTCTTCAAGAAGGAAAGTGAGATCTTAGGGAAAAAAGACTCTTGCTGTCCAGAGAAGCATCAGGCAATCCATGCAATGTGGGGACAAAAGACAAGGGAAAAGAGGGCTGGCAAAAACCAGAAGAGGCCAGTCGCAGGATGTGGCTTATGTGAAGCCAGTTTCTTTACTACGGTCTTGATTTTGGATGTTTGGGTTGTGCGTGGTATCGACAGGAGCCAGCTGCTTGTGGGGAGACGGGGAGAATGCACTGTGTGTGGGTTAGAGCCCTGAGGTGGGAGAAGAGGTAAATGGGACGGCCCGGATGGTCTTTGAGCCCATGATGTATGCATCAGACAGAAACAGGCAGGAATGCCAGAACAACGCAGGTCTGGAAGAACACTGAGACAAACACACAAGCATGACCCAGGGTGGCCTCTCAGATGCTCTCTGGACTGTAGGCACCTTCTAAGGAGACAGAAGGGCCCAGAATAGAAGGCAGGATGGGGGAACTCTGACTTTCTCTGTATAGCAGGTGGCAAGAGAGGCTGCAGTCATCATGGGGCCCGTGACAGAACAGGGATTAGATCCCAGGTAAACTGAATGCCAGGAAGGTTGGAAGGACATTGGTGCTGTGGGACAATGATCTTGTACCCTTTAAAGATTTGTTGGTTGTATTGCTTTAATAAAAACACTGATTGGCCAGTAGCCAGGCAGGAAGTATAGGCAGGGTAACCAGAATAGGAGAATTCTGAGAAAAGGAAAGAGTCAGTTTGCAGTCGTCATCCAGATGCAGAGGAAGCAAGATGAGAATGCCTCACTGGTAAAAGGTACCAAGCCACAAGGCTAACACAGACAAAATTTTGGGCTAATGTAAGTTTTAAGAGTTAATAAGAAGCCTGAGCTAATAGGCCAACCAGTTTATAGTTAATGTAGACCTCTGTGTGTTTTGTTGGGATTGAAAGGCTGTGGGACTGGGTGGAACAGAAACCTCTGTCAACGCATTGGCCCATTTTGTCTGTTGACTACCACCTATATGGTGCCCATCCCAGGATTCTGAGCACTCAGGAATGCCAGGCTGAGACTAGTCAGGTCCATTTGGAGTTGTTTTCTCCAAGTGAAAGAGGTAAAAAGTTAAAGAAGACACAATTTAGGGTGCTGGACAGAACAAAAGGACCATACAAACTGTGATTGAGATAATGCGTTTTCTGTTCCTTGTAATTGCTGTGTCAAACACAGCATAGGGTTTGCTGTGATAGGATACATGAGCTAAGTATTTAAACAAGCAGTCTTATTGTAAAATAGAGGACTTTCTACTGTTGGGGGACCATCTAGGCAATTGAAGGCCTTCAGAGAAAAGACTCAAGGCCCCTGGGAAAAAGGAATTCTGACTGAGTTTTCATTAAGCCTTAAGACTCAACCAAGGCTGTAGCACCAGCCTGTTCTGGGTCTCCAACCTGATTTAAGGCCTCAGAAACTCCTCCATTTCCTCCCTTCCCTCTCTTTTCCCTGTTTCCTTTCCCCCTTCCCTTATTTCTCATGCAGTTGACAGATGATGAGCAGGGGGGAGAAACAATAGGTGGTGGAAACCTGGAACACATAGGCAGGAAGGAACTGGAGTTGTGTCAGCCAATTCCAAACCCCTCTTGTTCATGGTCAAGGATGTAAAGCTCTGGGCTTCAGAAGACCGCCATGATCTGAGAGGACGTAGCTTGGAGTTCATTATCCGTGGACACTGACGTTCTGTAGGGAGCTGCAGAAGTCACAGGCGAGAGGGAGACAACGTACAAGATCTAAGTGCAGAGAAGGCTGTGAAGACAACAGAAGGGTCACTGGAGGCGACAGTGAGGATCCGTAGTGCCTGGGCCCAGGGTCAAGCTTATTTTTATTGTCATTTAGTGGAAGCACTGGGTGTGGGCACTTTTCACAGACAGCAAGAGAGACTATTTTGAAAAGAGAGAGCGCACCAGCTTTGTCATAGCACGAGGGGCTTAGTGAGTGGGTGTCACAGTCAAGGGACAGGTGAATCAAGTAGAAGCAGTCACAGGTGTCCTGGGTTCATGGCATCACCAACATCCAGACAGTGACTGTGGGAACACATGCTTTGAAATGAGCCCACAACATCGAGAGAAGGGCCAAAACAAAAGCAGGTCCGGTCAGTGGAAAAAAGGATGAGCATAAGATGCTAATTCGCAGGAGTGGTGATGTCATGAGGAGATGGGCACAGATGTGGGAAGAGCGTCTCACAATGTGGTCCCAGCATATTGTGCAAACAACCTACGTGGGGCTCATGGAGCCAGCCAAGGACCCACAGGCCAAGCTTTCCATATTTAACAAGATATTTTAATGTCATCGCCACAATTCCTTTACCAAACTTTTTCTTGATAAAAGCTATTAGTTAAAAAAAAAAATCTAAAACAAGAAAGCAGTTCTGACTTTAAGTGTTCTCCTAATTCCCCAAAAGCTGATCCTGAAATACTCATGTGTTTATCTCTAGTTTTACTGAACGCTGGGACAATTCAACGTTTGATTTAGACAAAGGGCTGTCAGCTATTCTGTTTGTTCTGGAATGTGAGCTGTGATTAGAGAAGAATCTTCCCAGTAGAATTAGCTGTCTGTTCAGATTTTCATCACCAGCAATCCGTTTGCAAAAAACAATAACAGTTGAGTGTGTTCTAGGAGACTTGGAGAGGAAAGAAGAAGAAAGTTCACAGGCAAAGCTTGGTCTCAGTTCTGACGCTGAGGCTGCAATTACTCTTCAGGGCAGGAATGTTCCGGGCCTGGCCTGACCATGCTCTTGGCACAAGGCACCATTGTTTATGCCAGCCTGAAGATACTCTTGAATCTGTGTCCTTTGATTGAGCATTTTTATGATGTCTGCATAAATCACTTCCCTTAAGATAGCATCCCTGGCATGGAACGGGCTCGCCTTTTTATAGGCATTGGCTGTGAGTGAGGCCTTCTTTCTCTCTTGATGAACCTTCTGCTCTGATTTCTTTCGCCCTGAACCCTAGGAAAGTTCTCTCTGATGTCTCATATGCCACCCTTTAACTTAGTTTGTGACTGTTTATTAGACCAACTTTGTCTTCTGTTTTTCATCAATTGCAAGAATAAGAAACTGGGTAAATCTGTGGGAAGGACATCACTGAATTTATCTTCTAGTTCTCCCTCTCACGTTTGTCAGGTTGGATTTAGCCGTGTCTTTCTAGAACAGTGGTTCTCAACCTTCCTAATGCTGTGATCTTTTAATACAGTTCCTCATGCTGTGTTGACTCCTGACTATAAAATTATTTCATTGCTACTTCATAACTGCAATCTTGCTACTGTTATGAATCATAAGGTAAACATTTATGTTTTCAGGAAGTCTTAGATGAGTCCATTGATGAAAGGGTCATTTGATCTCCCAAGGGGTCACAGCCCACAGACTGAGAAATACTGCTCTAGAAATTTGTCTTATAAAAAATGTCTTGATACCTTTGGGGCCAATAATATCTCAAGGCATCAAAATTACCCAAAATATGGGTATATATCCAAAGGATGCTCAATCGGGCCACAAGGACATGTGCTCAACTATGTTCATAGCAGCATTGTTTGTCATAGCCAGAACCTGGAAACAACCTAAATGCCCCTCGACTGAAGAATGGATAAGGAAAATGTGGTACATTTACACAATGGAGCAGAGAAAAATGTAGAGCTCAATAAAATCAATAATAAAATAAATAAAATAAAATAAATTACCTCAAATAGCGATCATGGATAAATTAGACTTCAGCACATATTTAGAACACATATTTCTCAGAGAATAACCTTAGGAAAGTAAGATTTTCATCCACCTCCACAACACAGAAAGAACACCCACAAATCAACTAGAGGAAGACATTCAGCCACAATAAAAGCTGAGCAGCAAACTCCAGGAACACTTGATCAAAGCAAGTACTCCACTGGCCAGTGGGCATTTGTGGAAGGGGCTAAGACTTTAGTGGCTAAGACATAACAAAAAAGCCACAGGGAATGGAACTATACCCTCACCAGGATACCTTAGGCTACAGAGGCCCCCACCCAGCAGTTGAGGGCTCAGTGTGGAGAACCTCACCAATCACGAGGGTTGTGAAATGATCTATGATTCCAGCAATATTCTCCAGCAATGCTTACTAAGTTTACACATGACCTGTTTCCTGACCCAGACATCCCCTGGGTAGGGCAGGTTTGAATGGTTAAGTCCACAAAACATACCAACGATGTTTACATAAAGTCAGTCCTAAGTGGTTGGCAATCAAGGCTGTATGCGTGAAACCTGTGTGACCTTGCCAGGAGAGCTGGCTGATAGAATTCAGCGAGCAGCCGAATTAGAGCAAGGGTCGTAAGAGCAAGGGTCTTGCGTGTGTACGGGAGCTGGATGCAGAAGTTCTGTGGGTTTCATACAGAGAGATAAAATTACAAAGTCTAGAAGAGCCCCTGGGAATACCCATGGGGAATATCTGGGTTAGCTGAGAATTCCCTAGTGTGACATAATTCTACCCCCTTGGAATGGGAATGTTTTTCTTTGGGGCATTCACAGAGAGGTATATAACTAGGGTTTTTTGTTGTTGTTGTGAAGTTTTTAACTTTTTGAGGATTCCTTCCATGAGTGCTATATTTAACATTTCCACCTCTCCCTCTCAGTCAACTCCCCCGGTTCCCCTTCTCTATTCTCACATTCAAGATCTCTTTTCCCTTATTACTATTTTTACGTGTGTGTGTGTGTGTGTGTGTGTGTGTGTGTGTGTGTGAGACCTAAGTCCATTTAGTGTTGCTCGTATGTATACGTGACTGACTTCTTGGTTCAGGTAACCTTTTATAGGGAATCATTCCCGGCATACCGACTATTCCTTCTCAGCAGCCGTTGGTTGCCTGTAGCGCTTCACCTAGGGATGGAGTCTTGTGAGATTTCCTCCCTCCATGTTGACATGTCAGCTGTGGTTTCATTGTGCAGGTCTTGTTCAGGCAACTGTGCTGCTGTTGAGGTTTCACTGGTACAGCTGCATGCCATGTCTAGAAAACACCATCCCACAGCAAAAAATAAAATAAAAAAAAATCAAGGAAACAACTTAACATCCTTAGCAATTAAGGAAGTACAAACTAAAATAACTCTGACATATTTTCTTATCCCAGCTCAGACCAACAAAACACCCAACAATAACTGTGTGGGGAAAGAGGACCTCGTTCACTTTGGCGGGACTGCAAACTGGCGTAGCCACTCTGGAAATTAGGGCGGAGAGTTCCCAGGACGATAAAATGTAGATCTATCATGACACAGCTCTATCACTCCTTGCATATATCCAAAGGACTCAAGATCCTGTTCTACCGATTCTTGCTCAGCCATGTGTATTGTCGCCCTTGTCACAATAGGTCATGTGATGGCTTTCCTGATGGTCACCAAGACATTTGGAATTAACTACAACTCAAGAGGATGCATACACCTGTGAGGAGTTTTTTCTTAATTATCTGAAGTTAGAAGAAACGCTTTAAATGGAAATCTTTTGAGGAGGGAAGATTCACCTTTAATCTTGACCACATCTTCTGAGGTAGCCTCTATAAAGGACACAGAAGAAGGAATTTTTCTCTTTGCTTGCTTTGTCTTTGCGTGTCCATCACTTCACTGGCATTAGAGCCTACTTCTTTGTGATTTTGATGTATACTGAAAACCAGCTGAGACACACTGCGTCATGGACTGAGCAACTAATTACTGGATGCTTGAACCTTCCATTGGTAGGCAACCACTTTTGGGCTAGCTGGATCGTGGCCTGTAAGTAATTCTAATACTTACATAATCCCTGTATGTATATAAATATGAATCCTATAAGTCTGTTACCCTAGAGAACCATGACCAACACAGATAGGGCATAGAAACAACCTAAATATCCTTAACTGATGAAAGATAGCGAAAACATGGTATGTATGCACAATGCAATCTATTCAGCAGTAAAGAAAATTGAACCATGAAATATGTAGGTAAATGGATGGAACCAGAAAACCTTTCACTGAGTAAGGCAACTCAGACCCAGAAGACAAAACACTACCATAGGCTCTCTTATTTGTCCTGGCTCCACATCTTGAGATCTGGGTCCACAGCCTGAAGTAATGGCAGAAGCTGAGCACATAACTTGGTTTGTGGTGTGATGAGCGCTCACAGTTAGGAGTTCAAATGAGACTTTGGACCTTGCCCTTTTAAACAAGGTTGAAATTATTATTAAACATGGAAAAAGGGCTGGGAGGTTATGGCTTAAAAGTGATGTGTTTGGGTGTCAAATCAACACAAGTGTGGATTTGTGATGACTGATAATTGTTATCAACTTGGGAGGCTATAGGATCACTGGGGAGACGTGCGTGTGAGGAGCTATCCTGATTCCTTGGGCAGCACCATTCCCTGGGCATCAACTCTTGACTACATAGATACAGAACACTAGCTGACCACCACCAACCATTGACCCTGCTTTCCGAGCGTGTGCATTGCGACCATCTACCTCTCATTCTTGCTTCCATTCTCTGCTGCCAGGGTAGACTGTGACCACAGCAAACGTGTCCATCCCTTCTTTAAGTTGCCTTTGTCAGGACAGGTTATCAGAGAAACAAGCAAAGCAAGTAAGACAACCAACAAATGGGGCATGTCTGATTGCTAACAACCGAAGCAGGATCTAAAACCAGAGCAGCCTAATAGCATTAACACATGCTGATATTTGGAAGACATTTGAGCTTTCAAGTAGTAAGAAGTGTGTTCCAGACTTTACAGATAATATTTTACAGATAATTATTTTTCAGATAATACACTGTTTGTGATTATCACTGAATTCTGTTGTGATTCTCCCTCAAACCCTATCTGCTTTGATACACATTTTGAGGTTTTAAATGGTCTTGGTGAACATGTCATTTTACCATTTAAGAATGCTCTTTTCTATTTATTTATTTATTTATTTATTTATTTATTTATTTATTTATTTATTTATTTATTTATTATCTGGAACCAGCCTCTCCTTACTAGCATGCGTGGGTGCTGAATATGAAAGGCATAGATTCTGTTTTTATATTTTACTTAGTATTTTCTTTGTGTATAAAGTTCAATTATCTTTGTTTTGAAGTATATAATTGTTTTTAAAATCTAAGAATCTCTTATTGGAATATATATTATATTTTTATTTTAATACAAGTATACAATATTGATGTATTTACATTTGCATCTATTATATAATTTTGTTTTGTAATTATGATTTTTAATTAATTACTTAACCTTATATGTTGATGTATGTGCCACATTCTGTGTGAAAGTAAAAATAAAACTTTTGGTACTTGATTCTTTCTTTCTACCATGTAAGTCCCTGTGGAGGTCCAAAAATGTGAGCTTATTCCACCTTGCCTGCAGGTCAGAGAGTTTAAGCTTACTCTGTTCCCCTGAGGTTGCTGACAAGCGTGGCTACACACCCTGACCTAGGGTGTGGTTGCTTGGTGTTTTGAACATTAGGCTAGCCCGTGGTGGTAGATCCACTCCACCCTGACCAAAGGTCAGAGAATTCAAGCATGCTTCTGTTCCTTCTTTTGAAATAGGAGGTTTGACTAAGGGAGTAGTTGCCTGCAGGACACTTGGTCTAGGGTGCTTTCACTGCCCCAAGCATCAGATGCTTTTCTTAAGAAATAATGGCTTGATGTCTTAAGTATTGGGGCAAGTAACTGTTGTGGATGTCCTTTGTATCATGTTAAATCAGTCTTCTGCCTTCTTCCCCGCTATTGTATCTGCTATAAAAGTGTATGGAAAATTAAACATGGGTGAACTCAGAAGTCAGAATTCAGCATTCAGTATTGGCTGAGTTGCCCTCCCTTTACTATCCTGCCTCTGTGTGTTTCTTACCTCTGTTCCTGCTACCTAACTTTACTATCCTGCCTCTGTGTGTTTCTTACCTCTATTCCT
>NC_022034.1:3832876-3840486 GCF_000317375.1 Microtus ochrogaster
AGACAGGGTTTCTCTGTGGCTTTGGAGCCTGTCCTGGAACTAGCTCTGTAGACCAGGCTGGTCTCGAACTCACAGAGATCCGCCTGTCTCTGCCTCCCGAGTGCTGGGATTAAAGGCGTGCGCCACCATCGCCCTGCTTAATTTCACAAATTTAAACAGAGCCTAGAATACTTAATAGCTGTCCGGAATTTGTTAACGCAGTGGTGAATACCTACCCAAAAAGCTTCCCTTGACTCCTGCAAGCCTCACACCTACAATCCCCCGGTCAATAGAGATCAGAGGCCACATCGTTGTTCCTGGAAGACATGGGCTATACACCTTACTAAGTACATCACACTGACACACTCCTGCACTGGTGCGCATCTCCTGAACATGACCAGTCCTGGAGGTATGTTTCCAGAATCTACTTTGAAGTGTTTTCTGGTTGTCGCCAGTATTCGTGGGGAAGGACAACAGTTGACAGAATGAAGCCCTGTGTAGTTCAGATCTGAAGTGACCAGTGAAGGGCCACGTGGACTGGAGACTGGTTTACCATCTAACTATGACACTGAAGCTCTCTCTGGGATCTATCTTTATTGTAGAGGAGGGTACACTTCTGAAAATTAAATCACCTCTAGCTCCTCATAATGTTTTGAGAGAAATATTCTCAAGTAACCAAGATTGGCCTTGAACTTGTTATGGAGTTGAGGGTGACCTTGAACCTCTGACTCTTTTGTCTCTACCCCCTGAGTGCTGGGATTACAGTAATACATCACCACACCTAGTTTATGTACTGCTGAGGATTTAACCCAGTTTTGTGCATATTCTACTAATTGAGCCCAATCCCCAGCACGGGCATTCGGTTTTTATGAAGGGGCTAGGACTTTCTCTCAACCATGTAAGTCATGGTGTCTAGAACATGAGGATTTGGTTTTTATGGAGGGTCTAGGACTTTCTCTCAACCATGTAAGTCATGGTGTCTAGAACATGAGGATTTGGTTTTTATGAAGGGTCTAGGACTTTCTCTCAACCATGTAAGTCATGGTGTCTAGAACATGAGGATTTGGTTTTTATGAAGGGTCTAGGACTTTCTCTCAACCATGTAAGTCATGGTGTCTAGAACATGAGGATTTGGTTTTTATGAAGGGTCTAGGACTTTCTCTCAACCATGTAAGTCATGGTGTCTAGAACATGAGGGAGCCACGTCTCCTCCTTCACCTTCTCAACTCATCTTCAACATCGCAAATCAAATTTTGTTTGAGGATGTGTCAGAATTTAAGGACTTGGCTGTAGTTAATCTCTCAGCTACTGCAGAGGCCCTAATGACAACCAGCTGAGTGAAGAAGCTCAGACTTGGAAAAACAAATGGGTCCTTAGCCTGGAGAAGGCTCCACGCCACAGCCCCAGTGTTGGGGGCCTTAGGTCAGAGCGGGATGTGCCTGGAAGCCTTTTCTTCTACTGTGGAGATAACCCAGCCCACAGATGCCTGATGCACTGAGGTCGGTCTGAGATGACAAGAAGGAGGATCCAAAAACATTAAGTACACTTTGCACTGCTACAGTCTCAGAGGACCAAGCCAGCAGAAGAATAAAGTCAGGCAAAGTTTAATATTCTAAAGCCAATATGTTTCTTAATAAGAATATGAGTGGAAAACAAACCGGTTGAGCCAGCAGTCCTCCCAGCCTGCCATCATTTGACTCAGGAAAAATTCTATCCTAAAAATAATATTCGACTCAAGATAAACATGAGCGTGTTCATTTACCCACAGGTGAGTATTTTAATAAATTAACTGACTTGGAGAAAGTGAGAGTTGGCCGGTTCAGGTGGAGCGTGCCAGCATCTTTTGCCTTCTAATATCCATGAGGAGCAAAGAGCAGGGTCTGGGGAAATTGCTCTGCTCCTAGATTCTTTGTGCAGGTCTTACTTTATTGCTCTAATGTATTGATGAAACCGGGTGTGTTGCTTTGTTTCTGAGAGCCAGCATGGGGCCTCCTCTGAGAGAAGGTGCACAAGAGACTGAACTCAATTCACTGGATTCCGTATCTAAAAATCCTCATGCATGAACAGCAGACAATACCGCTGATCTGTGATAACTTGAGGAGATGAGGATTGTCCTTATTTCCCCAGAAGAACCAGTCAACAAGACCTGTGGAGTCAGTCGTACAGTACGGCCGACTGGGGCCTGGAATAATGCTCTTCTTCTGTTGACCCTTTATCAAGAGGACAGAGGCTTCTCTTGAGGGTTCTAGATGAATCTGCTGAGTATCCATGTCTTCATATCCACAGCAACTGTGCCTGGTCCCAGATTACCAAATTCACGATGGACGTGCTAATACCTTATGCAAACAGGCTGGTATTTACAGAGAATCACACTGTTCCGCTCATCTCTAGATTGCTGACATGATCTGGTGCAATGTGATGATTAAGATATTTTCCATCCGGTTGGCTGAACCCACAGACACTGATGCCCAATTATATTATTAAGTTGGGTGTAGGTTCCTCTAGGAGGTGTGTTTCTTTACTTCAACTCTTGAAGACAAAGTGGAGGAAGGGGCCCACTGGCTTTGCTGTACCAGCCAGACCCTGGTTTCTTCCAGAAACTGCAGGTTAAGAATTTGTATTTTGTTTTCTGATCATTTTGTGTTGATTTTAACATGATCTGAGAGGAAGGGGTTAAATTCATCTTCTCACAGATGCATATCTAGTTTTCCCAGCATCAGTTATTAGAAAGGTCGAATCAATTTTGTTGGTCAATATTGACATTAAATTTTTTATTTCTTCAAGATCAAAAATTCATAAGCCTGAAGAGCACATGAATCTATTCATGTCTTCTGATTATCCAACTTTTGCTGGAATGATCTTTAATAAGATTCCACATTTCTGTTATCAATGATAATATGTCCTGTTTTAGTATATAAATTTATGTAATTGCTTCTTTCTTTTTTCTTTGCTCATCTAAAGGTTTGGTGATTTCAAACAATAAATTTTTGATTCATATTCTTTTGTATAGTCCTTTAGTCTCAATTTTGTTTAATTCTGCTTGATCTTTATTATTCATGAAATTTTAGGTTTCATTTGTTCTTTTAGTTATTTGAGTTGCATTATTATGCTATTTGAAATCTATTATTGTTTTTTGAGGTAGATGTTGGTGATGTTTGCATCTGCCCAAGAGTCTTAGGATTTGACTACACAGCTCGTGGCTCAGACCAGTGGTTGGGGCTGTCATCCAGGGTCTAGAGGTCTGGACACAGGCACACTGTGTACTGCAGACTGGCCAGATGTGCAGCAGGCTCATTCACTACAGGGACAAAGCTGTCTCCTGGCTGGCTTGGGCTGTTTTGTGTGATGGTCAGAAGCTGTGTACTGGTCAGCTGTGGAGTTTAACCAGAGACTGCTTGCTTGTTTCCTGACTGCCCAGATCTGCATAATCACACAGAAACTACATTAATTACAACATTAATTATAACATTGTTTGGCCAAATTAGGTCTATTTTTAGCTAGCTCTTGTATCTTTAATTAACCCTTTTCTATTATTTTGTATTTTACCACAAGGCTCATGGATTGCTACCTCTTGTTTCTCGGGCAGCTACATGGTGTCTACCTCCTTTGGCAGCTACATGGAATCTCCCTGACTCTGCCTACTCTCTCTATATCTCTGTTCGAATTTTCCACCTTGCTTTACTCTGCTAAGCCATTGGCCAAAGCAGTTTTATTCATTATCCAATAAAAGCAACACATATACAGAAGGACATCTTACATCAGAGGGAGGCAAAGCCGCCACCCAGCTGTTAGGTAGGGTGCAGATGTGTATGAACACATCAGGGCACTCTCTAAGTCTGCCTGCCGGTTCCCTGGGGGACTAACTGGGTTTTGTGACCCATTAGTCCTTGGAGGCTGGCTTTTGTAATTGGCTGGGCTCTGAGCTCTCACGTGAATATGTTGTTATCCTAAGAATGGAAATTCACTGTGACTGCTGGTCCTACATGGGATATGCTCTAACCATGAATCAGTTTTAAGAGGGCAGCTTGAGTCACACATAGGTTAGAGAGTCTATAACATGAACCCCTGTCTGGGAACATAGGTCCATGAACTCCAGGCCACTCTCCAAGCTGCCTGGAGACTGTGGGTGTCGCCTCAGTCTCTTGTGGACAGGACTAGCAGAGTATGCAGTGTTTATGAAGATATGGGGAAGGAGGCAGAGGGCTCTCTCGGGTCTGTGGCATCACCCGGTGTATTTCCTTGTGCAGGGCCCACTCCCCTGCCCTCCAGTCAGGGTGCGGTGGTTTATCCTCTGTGGCCGCTTCAGTGCACGAGGGACAAGGTGCTGGTGCTCATTGTGTCAGCCTCCCTTCTGGATTCTGCTTTCTGTCTTTGTTTCTCACCTGACACAGACGCTTGGTCATTTCCTCACTCCGCCCCTCAAGTCAGGAAACACAGCACTGGTTTGGTGTGGGAACCCACAGAAGTGGGTCCATTCCACCTTGGCTAGAGGTCAGAGTTCAGGCCGATTCTTACTCTTTCAAGTTTATTCACTTAAGATGTGGCTGCTAACAAGGTATCCCGGCCTAGGGTGTAGTGTCTTGGTGTTTCGGGTATTAAGAAGGCCCCCAGAGGTGGATCTATTACACTTTGGCCAAAGGTCAGAGAGTTCAGGCCTATTCCTGCTTCTTCAATGACAGGACAGTAGGATTGACCCTGGGAGTGAGTGCCTACGGGGTGCTTTCCCTAAGGTGTGGTCTCTGCTTGTCCTGCCTAAACACTAGAGTACTTAAAATACTAAACTCAGGGTATAGTTGCTTGAGGCTTCAGGTATTAAAGAGGTAATTGCTCCATTTGTTCTTTGTAGCCTGTTAAATTACTCTTTTGCCAAGATCTCCTGAGTACCTTGGGAGCGTGGGGACCTTGGGAGAGAGTTGAAGGGGAGGGAGAGGCAGGGAGGGGAGCAGAGAAAATGTAGAGCTCAATAAAAAGTCAATAAAAACACTAGTCTTTGCCTTCTTCCCTCCTTTTTGGAGTGGGGTATATAAGCATATGGAAAGTAAATGTGGGTTGCCCTCCTGACTCTATTATGCATCTCTGTCATTTTCTTTTATTTCTCTGTTCCTTCATCCTAATATTTCTAATCCACAATCCCCTACCCTGGAACGTGGGAACTCCATCAACGCTAGACCCCCACATCTGGTCAGAACCAGGGTGGTGCTGCTGTTTCAGTAAAAACCTTTATGCTTCTGTCTGCATTTAAGAAAGACCCTCAAGCTCAGGACAGTTTAAATGTTTCACGGTCAGAGACACAGGCCGGATACTTCAGAGATAGTTCCTATTTCTGTACATGGCCCTGTGGCTCCTGCTCACACGGGCCGTGTCGAGACCCAACTGTCTTTAAAGAGGCCACTCAGTTTAATTGCACAATCAAATTACGAAGAAGAAGAAGGCTCTATTTGTGGGTAAAAGGCATCTAAGTATTTGACAACTGTGTGCATGAGTGTGCTCAAATACCTTCTCTCATTCTGGGGAAGTCATTATGGGCAAAGCAACACCGCAGCCCTGCGGTAGAAAGGCAAATGGGCAGCTGCCTGCTGCGTGAGCTCATGCACCCCTGGCCAGTCTATGATAAGTGCAGAAAGGAGCCAGGGGTCCTTTCCAACACATGATCTGCAGTTTATATCTTTGTGGCAATCCATGTTTAATAACAAGAGACTTCCCTGGGCAGCATGGCCGCTGAGGGCAGCCTGTAATCTCATGAGCTGATTCTATGGTTGTAATTTCCTGCGGCTGTCTCGTATTTCCCTAAATGCTTAGAGAGAAGTTTTGCTTCTTAGTTAAAGGGCAAACGAAGAAAAAAAAAATCCCATTCTTTCCCTGTGTGTCAGAGCTGAAACTCTGGCTCTTTGGGTTGTTACTTAAGAGACTATAATTATGGTCTCTTACAGGAGGGTCCAAATGTCCCTGTACCCATGGACTTTAATTCTTCCTCCCAAGGACCCAGAATCACTACATTTCTTTATTCTACCACACTGGTTTCTTAAACATGCCTATGCTCCTGTGGTTTAATAAACTATGTTTAATGAAAATGGAGTTATTTTAAAGATGTCCCCTATGTTCATGGTGATGGTGATGAATATGATTATAGGTGTTTCTGTTTTTATCAAGAGTTAGCCGTGTGCATATAATTGTGGTGTACAAGGGTGGTGACCATATAGTTTGTCATACCAGCTGGGGCACTCCAAGTATCATTTCCTTCTGCACCACAGATAAAAGCTGGGATATAACCCGGGGCAGATGGAATCACTGTGCTGTGAAGAAATCTAAGTGTAGATCTGGGCTTTTGTATTTTCTTTAAATGTGTAAACATACCACTGCCCAGCTGGAAGGTGAAAGGACCCTCCTGGGAGCAGCCCACACCTGAAGGGGAAGAGCAGGGCTGGAATTTAAGAATACCGCCAGTAAAGATCTCCAGTCTCAGGATACCACATCACCCACTACTGGGTAACAACTCTGGGTTATCAGTGGGGTGTATCAGTGCTTGAGGTTCACCTGAATTGGGAACAGAGACGCTAAGGAGAAGGTAAGAGAGAACCGGGCAGAAGCGAAGCCCTAGAGGAGTCTAAAGAAGCAGCACACGGAGAAGTTGAAGACAGCAGGCTGAGCCTGGCCTCTGAAGAGATGACTAAGAGGCTAGAGTGTGGGTACACCTGTCCTGCCTGGGGGCTGTGTGGAACCTGGGCAGGGTCCTGCGCAAGCAAGATTTGTGGAACTCCAAATGTGTTTAAGAATAAAGAATTAAAAATTGATTATGAAATGAGCTGAGTGTTAAACATCACGATATGTTAATGCCTGGCCACATCTTCCTCTTGATTGTCCAGAGGTGACTCACTTATGCATGAACTACTTAACCTCAGAGACCACATTGACATAAATGGCTAAGTCAAAGAGCAAATATTTTCAACCCAAATCTTTTCACTGATGTCCAAGAATGCCTAGGCTCATGGATAAAGGGCTTAGGAAAATGTAACTTAACTACTTTTAACTAACAGTGTTTCTATATTAGCAAGTGAAACACACAGTTCACTTACCCTTCCAAGCTACTCACCTGGTACCACATGCTTTTTGTGGAGATTATTTTTGCTCTAGTTGCATGTATTAGTATTAGAATTGCGCAGAGGCCAAGGGTATAGAGTAGAGAAAAAAATGAACGGCAAGTTTGAAAAGTTGACCTCAGGATGCATAGTCCTCCACCTTAGTAATCTGGGCACTGTGGAGATAACAGTATCAGATGGTGATGTGAAGCCAAAAACTATCTTGTCACCTTGTATGTAGCCATTAGAATGTCACAGGGCAGCATGTTACCTGTTTGTGATGTTGCTAGGCTGCCAGTCACACACAAGTACAACCTAGACAACTCCACACAGCATGTGGGAACTGTGAACCTTGCCAAAATTCAAAATAAAGGTGGGGGGAGCTGGGTTTGTCTGGTCCTAACCAAACAAATAAGTACACTCATGAATAAACAGAGGGGAACATTGGGGTCTCACATATGCACATCTGACAATAGCATTTTACAAAGACTCCATTACCACACAACTTTTCAGAGATACTTTCAAACGCTTCCAATCCCTTTCCTTTCTCTCTCT
>NC_022034.1:3840636-3848665 GCF_000317375.1 Microtus ochrogaster
TGCCTGTCCATCCCAATCCTGACACCATCTTTGATAGGAATCTTTCCAGCTTCCGATTGCTGTTTCCAGTTATTTGGTATTACTAATTTCGTCTTTAAATATTTAAAGACTTCCCCTGAACCTCAGCTTTCTGGACATGTCATTGGCTGTGGCATGTCTAACCCATTGCCATGTGCACTCTCCCATTGTTTTTCTTCTCTCTCTCTCTCTCTCTGTCTCTCTCTCTCTCTCCTCTATACTAGTGTCAGAAGTGGGGTCTGAGCAGCCGTTGGAGAACTGTGACACCATGCTTGCTGCCCTTTGCACCCTCAGTTTCCGTGTTTAGACCTTCCTGTCCTGGAGAATCTTTTCAGTTGGATTGTCCGTGTGTGTGTGTGTGTGTGTGTGTGTGTGTGTGTGTGTGTGTGTGTGTATAGCCTTGTAGACTTCATTTGGGGTTTGATTTGTATAAGGTTACCTTAGATAAAAGGCTTTTTAATCCTTTTGTGGATCTATTCAAGACTTGTCTTTGCGAACCTTTTCTAGGGAAGCATCCTCTGGGCTCTCCAATTTCCCGAGAACTTATACTTTGTGAAGACATCAACTCTCTTCTAAAATGTTATTCTCTGGGAGTGTAGGTTTAATACTGCTTGATGTGAATGCCTATTTGGAAATTTTCATGGGAATTTTTATTTTGGTTTGGTTGTAGCATATATATGTATGTATGTATGTATGTATGTATGTATGTATATGTATATGTATGTATGTATTTTTTTTCTTTTTTTTCATTTATCCTGAAAACTCCCCCAAGAGGAAAACACAAATGGAGCATCAAGTTAAAACAAGTAGGATGGCTGTTACCACCTTTGAGAGAGTCTACCTTCTACAGGTAAAGTCTTCGAGATGAACTATAGGCAATGGGGGATGCTAAGAGCAGGAGAAATACTCTTCCCCAGGGAAGATTCCCTAGACTACTCAATACCACGGGGTCAATCCTGAGACCATAGACATACAAAATACCTGTGTATGGATCGAGCCTGTTGTATTTAGGTATGCAGGAATTCCCTTTATATTACCATATACAACACACATATTTATGAATGACAGCAGTGAGAGGAAAAGGGGCTATCAATGAGCATGAGCAAGAGGAGATCTATGGGAAAGGCTGGGAGGAGGAAAAGGAAGAGAAAAATAGTTTAATTATATTATACTTTCAAAAAATATTTTAAAATGTGTTGGTCTGTAGCAAACAATTTAAGATTTTTCTTCCCTGACTTGCAATTTAGAAACTTAAATTCTAATAATACATGTAACTCTATGTCTAAAAACAACAAGAACAAAATTATGTGCATTTATGGGAGGCAGTATAATGAAGACATAAAAATTTTCTATGAGAAAAACAGAATTTTGTCTAATTCAGAATTTTAAAGGATTGTTTTTTAAAAGTCTAAATTTAAGAACTCAAGGCAGGCAGGAATCATAGGTCCTGCAGGGAGGTACGAAGTTGAAAGTGGAATGCGGTATTCCATTTGGGAAAACTAAAAGGAGAGGGAATGTTTCCATGCAGAGAGGGTTCTGTGAGGCAGAAGAACTGGTTCTCAACTAGGATGACTGCCTGGGTTTCCATAACAGAGGAAAGAGACACAGGGAAGACTAAAGCTAACCGGGCCTGAGTCGTAGAGTGTCAGGAAGGGCAGATCTTAAGAGATCTGATCAATTTGGCCATAAATAGAAAAAATATCTACGGATTCTTCCAAAAGTGAAATAATTGACATACTTACATAGAATCAGAAACTAATTCTATTTATTTAATAATATTTGCTTGAAATATCTATCTAGAGTTAGTAAAAATTTGGAAGAGTATGTTTTTTTCTTTTTAATCCTGAAATCTGTTTTGTTTTGTTTTCAGAAACAGAGAGCCCTTTAATCAGAGCAGCAACTTCTCTCCCTAAGTGGAGACTGTGCCACAGCACATGGGGTTGGGGTTTATAGGGCACAAACGGGAACTTTGGGAATGAAATGAAATCTGATTTTTTTTCAATTGAATCATTTTCTGAAGCAGCATTTCTGTGTCACAGTTTCCAATTAATTTGCAACCTTCTTCTCTATTCGGTGTTGGGAAGTTTTTCCTTCCCTGCTCTGACTGCCCTGGCAGCCTGAGGTTGAAAAGATGATTGGTCTATGATAGCCTAGGTCTTCATCTCTGCCTGCCACATGCCCGCTCTTTCATAGTTCTCGTGATCTGACTACTTCTGAGATCCTGGTGTCTGCTCTACCACCATCTTTAACATGATGCACGCTTCTCGCCTCAGCTGCACTCTTATTGGTATTTTGGTGGGTTCAGGCCTCTTTCCTGGTCACCTCACAGGGGCTCCCAAAAGAATCATGCCCTAGGAACTTGCCTGAACCTCTGGCAAGGTGTAGAACACAAAGATTTTGTATTTTATCAAGATAATCTCTGATATGTTGTTATGTACATATATGACATATGTATCTATGGCAAACACACAGACTCACACACAGGAAGACATGCAGACACACATGCAAATACATACTTACAGATGCATACAGACTCATACACAAAAAAATATAGACATAGACACACATACACAAACTTACAAAAGGCACATATTCAAACATACAAACTCCAACACAGACACATAAAACACACAGTGACACAGAAACATAGACATACATTCAGAGATGGACACACACATTCACACACACACACATTCACACACACACACACACACACTTATGTGTTTGCTCGCTTGGAAAAATTTAATCTAGAAGAGCTAGGGAGTTTTTGCCTTTATCTGTCTTTTGCTTTGAATTTTTTAGTTATCATTGGTTAAATAAACAGCTGTTATTTCCCAATAATCTGTATGCCTTTTTAGACCAAGTGCTTTAGACCTTTGGCGGTTTTCCCAGCCTTTCTTGGTATGAATACTGTAATGAAGGCTTCCTGACCTTGTATTTCCCAGCTGGGTCTCTGCAAGCCCCCAGGGAAGCAGGTCTACCTCATGAGATATTCTAAATGCTGACGAGGAAGCTGGCACATGGCTAACCGTGCTACTGGGGGCCAAGCAAGAATTCATTATATGAATGGCAACCAAATTGAGCTCATAAAATATAGGCCTTCTTATGACTTTCATTTAAAATACCGCTGTTTTTTGTTTAAATATTTTCTTTGCTAGATTTAATAAATGTCTTCTTTCTTAAGCTGCCTACAGTCCCCATGCAACTCAAGCTAACTCAACAAATCAAGGTTCCCATACCCACCACCCAAGGGAGAGAGGCAAGGACACATAGGCCTTCAAGGACGCTAGTCATTCTCCAAAACGCAGCTGCGCCAGGAGTACGGGAGACAGGCACTTCTGAACCTGGAATTCTGCCTGTTTGTAACAAGCTTCCCGTGAGCACCTGGGGCTGCTTCCTGGCTAAATACAGGGTGCAAGGCCTGGACCCAGCTCAGTGCCTCCCAGGTTGGAGCAGTCAGGAGACCTCAGAATATTGAACCCAAGGCTCCTGCCTCAGGGCTCTGGCTCCAGGTGCTTGCTTTACAGTACCCCCCCCCCCTTCCCCCATGGATTGGAGTCAGGATAGCATTTCCTGCTGGCATCACTGTCAGTGACTGTTCTGTGACAGTGATTGCTTACAGTGGGCATCAGTTGGTACAGCAGCCACACCTGTCACCCCAAAAACTGGGAGGCCAAGGGGGCACATCAAAGGGCTCAAGGTTGGGATTCTCTCTCTATACCAGTGGTTCTCAACAGATAGTTACATTATGATTCAGAACAGTAGCAAAATACAGTAGCAACAAAAGTAATTTCATGGCTAGAGGGTCACCGTGACATGAACTGTATTAAAGGGTCACAGCGTTAGGAAGGTTGGGAACCACTGCTCTAGGCTATGAGAGTCTGTGTAGAAAGTGTTAGGTGTAGCATCTGGACATGGGAATGAGCTCAGCAGAGATCACAGGCAGTACCTCAGGACACATGATGTTACTCTGCTCTGGCTCAGACAGCATCAAGGCCTCGAGGAGGAGGTAGCCCGCATCCAGGACACCCACTGTGGTCCTGAGCCTCAGGAAGAGTGTGACCTGATCCGACGTACCTCATCTGTCTCCGGCTTCAGGGTTTTCTTGGAGGGCTTGTGAGGAAAGTTATGAAAGAGAAAGTGACAGTTACTATGCTTGCTATAATTGTGATCAATCATGACTTATCTCTACGCCTATCTTCAGATTCCACTTTAGTGAGTGCGAACAGCCAGAGGGAGTGCCCGAGGAGAAGCTTCCTGCTTGCCACCGCCCTTTCTTCTGCTTAACTCACGGAGGGGTTTTTCCTATTACTGTAAATTCCTGGTCTCTCACAGGACACAGGTTCTGAGAGACCTATTTTCTCAGCTTACTCCTTTACCCTGACTCCTGCCTTTGTGGCAGGGCCTCACCCTCTGACCAGTTTAAATCCCATTCTGCCTGGAAATACTTCTTTTCTTGTGGCCCCAATTCACAAATACAGAACAGAGGACAAACACACACTTCTACCCTCTAGTTCGTGTTGGTCGTTTGTGCTTAAACTTTATGTCACTTGCTTCGGAAAGCTTCCCAGACCTCCTGCTTCTTGGTCCCAAGTGTCGTGGATGCTTCTTCCTAGAGTCTACAGCGGCTGTTGGTCTTGATGTTCAATTATAGGGTGACAGTTTTTTAAAATCTCTTCTTGACGGTGTGGCCTAGTTTGACACTGTGACACTGAGCTCTTGTTCCTAGCCCACCTGGACCAGAGGGAACGCTACGTAGTGTTGGTAAGAGGTCAATGGGCACTCACTGGGTTCTATTGGACCCTGTCTCTGTCATGACCAGAGTGTTGGGCCTCCATCTGCATCCACATGACATTCCATCTGACAATTCCATCTGACAAGTTCTCTGCTCTTCCCCCAGTTGCTTGTTATGCTCTGCAGACCTGCACAGACAGGCCGGTGGCGGCCGCTCCTACCATCCCCTCAGACTTCTTACTGCTTCTGCACGGTAGCAGCTAGATGCATGCTAACCTTGTGATCCTCTCATTAAACATGTGAGAAAGTACTAAGGACGTTTCCCAGTGTTCTTCCACAAATACTTTTGTCCAGACAATTATTTCAGAAACTGGAGCATGGGCATCTCCTTGGGAAGCAGAGGCGTGTTTGTCACTGCCTCTCTTTCAAGAGGTGTGGCTGCGTGTTTGGGCAGCTGAGTGGTATGTGTGGCCAGAACTGGCGACTCACGCCTGCTGCTGTTACTGGCAGATGTTACTCATCTTCCGTTGTTGAAGATGGCTTCTGTTTGATAACCACTGATTCCCCACATGTCTGGAGATGCGCCAGGCAATTTCTCTTCTCCAGCTCTGGTACAGCATGGTTCTTCCAGCACAGCTCGGAGCTATGGAAATTTTTAGGGAGAGAAGGCTTCCTGTTCTCAGCCTTGAGAGGCACTTCGGCAACACCTCTTATAGTCTGATGTCTAATTAAGACAAAGATGTCTGGTCTTAAGTGTGACACACAGCATCAGTTTTCCCAGTTTGCCTCATTAAGATTCCACAGAAAAGCTAGGAGCTCTGTGTGGGGAGAGGGGAAGTCTGGGAACGCTGAGAACCACAGTTGCCGTCAGCTGCTGCGTTGTGTGTGGAGGCACAGTTGCTGTGATTCCAGGAATCCAGAGTGGGTCCTAAATTTACCAGTCACATTCTTTAGAATATAAACTGTCCCTGATTTACAATGGCTTGACTTAGGGTTCCCATCCTCACAATGGAGTAGCAGGAGGAGCCATAAACTTCTCATTATAGGAGCCAAATCCTCACACGAGCTCTGGGGCATGCTGTAAGATGGACTTTGGGTAGGACGATGTCTCCCTCTGTGGACAAATGCCCGTGTTCTGAGTGAGCCTAAGGTAGGCTGGGTGAAGCTGAGAGGTTTAGGGGTGCCAGGTGTGATAACTCACCTATTCAGCTTACAACAGGGATCAGATGCAGCCTCGCTGTAAGTTCAAGAGTATTGTATTATTGCAGGGTACGCTCAGCTTCCAGCTGAACCCCAGCTGTGTGGCTCAAGACCTTCTCCACGCACTTCCTCACTGAATACATACATACACGGGTCTGAGCGAGTCCAAGCAGGTGACATAATGTAAGGCACCCAGTTCTGAAGACACTCGAACTCTATCCTACCATGTGGAAAACAGCATGGGGGGGGGGAACTTGGGAAATAAAGTCCAGACCATCAAGGTTAACTTCACTTGGTCCCTTGGTTATCATCCCTTTAAATTTCAGCCAATGACAGCTTACAGGTGAATCTTAGGGATTCTTTGCTACATGCCTTGAATGACATGTATCTCTTCCTTGATGAAGACACAGTTCGCAGTGAGTTTCCCCCACGGTTGTTGACTGAGTCTCCTGCGTCAGACCTAGGAGGACCCACAAAGTCTCACGGACCCCAACGCCAGAGGTTCTGTCTGATAGCCTACATGTCTGGGTCCTCAAGGCACAAGACATATTTCAGAAGACGTTCACCAGGCACACTCAGAACTTCAAGAGTCTTAAGGCTCTCCGTGTGAAGCTACATGTTTGGACTCTCTAAGAATTCCCCCAAAGCTCCCAAAGTTGTCACAACACGACTCTCTCAACAAAGTAGATGCTTTTATGCAGCCCATATTCCAGGGAGATGCAGGTCTTGTTCAGTTGCCCAACTTTGTTAATTAACTCAACATTGTTGTTTTAAAATTAGTTTTAAAAACAACCACATTTTAACCATGAAATATGTTAAAATACTTTAAAACAACCACCTAAAATAAATGTTAACATTTTAAATATCCTCTTGAAACTTCTGGTAGCTCCTCACACAAGGTCCTTCCTTTCCAGTTTGCTTTTACTTGCCAATGTTAGTGGCTTGGAGTGAGGTCTTTGATCAATAGAGCATTGATTTATAGAAAATACTATCTTTCCTTATTTCCCAAATCTTAAGATGGGCATCTTCCCTTTCACCCAGGCGTGTATATACAGACATTTGCTCTCCTGACTTCATAAAAGTCTGGATGAACCCGTGGCACTTCAGGGGAGCAGGTGGCCCACTGCTGTGCCTGGGTCAGGTAGGCGGGAGAGCTAACATATGTTCTACTGAGCTGGCCATGTTGTCTTGCGGGTTTGGGTTTTCAGTTTTTGCTGATTCCCTGCAAGGTAAACAACCTGGAGGTCTGATTGTCCCAGAGGAATGGAGGGCTTTGCTGCTGTGGGGGTGTGATTGTCCCAGAGGAATGGAGGGACGGGGAGCCAGGGAGCGAGCACTGAGACACCTGGTAGGGCTCTGGAGCTGTGCCTTTCGTGTGGAGGAGTGTGGTGGAGCTCTGCCGTCTACCAGAAGAGTTTCTGGTGGGAGCTTGGTCAGGGAGGTGAGGTTTTGGAAGTGAGGAATGTATACCTCTCCCACCACAGCCTGGTCGCCGTCTGCTTGCCCTAGGAAATGCTAGAGGCTGGATCAGTGATGGGAAGACACAGGAGAGGACACCTGTGGTAGAAACAGGAACTTGTGACCATCTTGAAGACATCCTGGAGGTCCTAGCTATGCCCTGGGTTCTCTAGGATGTGGGGTTCAGTTCCTCTCAGTCCATTGGCTTGTAGAGAATTCTGGGCTCCAGGTGTTCTGGCTCAGGGCTATGAAACTGAAGCTGCTGTTTAGTGTTCTGCCTGCTCTGAGGCCCAGAAAGGCCATCCTGCCCATGCTGCCTGTGTCTGTGTTCCTGGGGTGACCAGAGTCTGATAGCCCTTTTTGTTTGTTTCTTTTTGACCTGTCAGCCCATCCAAAGTGATCATGCAGAGGTGACAGGGACAAGGCTCAAGTGGCAGAAGTCTTTGGGAAACGTACTCATCTGTTGACTTCCCTCTCAACAACACTGGCAGGCATCAGCCGTGAGCTGTGCAATGCACTGGATCTGCAAAGAGCCCACATCTCTGGCAAGTGGGGGTGCTCCATTTGTAGCCTGTAGGGCATCCAGAGCCCCCCCAGACCCATGCAACCGTGTGGAAGC
>NC_022034.1:3848963-3858315 GCF_000317375.1 Microtus ochrogaster
TGACAAGCGTGAAAAGCTGGTTGTGTTAGACTCTCCCATGGTTCCACAGGCTCAGTAATGAGGGGATCTCTCTGGTTGGAGGTCTGTGATGACACTTAAGTAAGAGTGGAGACTCTGGGGTTCATACTGTAAATATGAACAAATGCATAAGTGCTGTCCTCTCCTGTCTGTACCTCGTACAAGTATGCTCCAAGGTATAGTGAGGGCCATGGCTTCCTCACGAGACTCCTGAGCAGAGAGGAAGCCACATCAGCCAGCAGACCAAACAGGTGCTCCCTGGTCCACTCATCAGAGTCAAGTGCCAACAGAATCTTGGGGGAGGGTTGGGTCTCCAGGAAAAAATGGAGATCTTGAGACCGTTTAACCTGCGGATGTCGTCCA
This sequence comes from Microtus ochrogaster, assembly GCF_000317375.1. Classification (NCBI taxonomy): domain Eukaryota; kingdom Metazoa; phylum Chordata; class Mammalia; order Rodentia; family Cricetidae; genus Microtus; species Microtus ochrogaster. The sequence goes on from NC_022034.1 coordinate 3,849,345, forward strand.
CATGGATATGTGGATGGCAGGTAGATGGAGGTGTTTCAAAGGCCAGAGCCCTATGGGGACTCCAGACTTAACCTTCCCACAGAAGTGACCATGTCCTCTGTGGTGAGGTCCCCGCTAGCCCTTGTGTTTGTATATTTGGTGAGGCTGCTCCTATTTATACCCAAGGCCTGGTCCGCTCAATGTCAGAGACTTGAAATAAACAGTAAGGTTGATTCCACAAGATGTGTGTCTTCTAAACCAGGCTTGTGCTCTAACTGAAGAAATATTCTAATAAGATTGGGAGCACACGTTAACTCTTCCTTTTCATGGTTTATGTAGCAAAAACAATCAGAAACCATCTGAAGGTATGGAGAACATTCCATTGCTCCAGTCATGAATTTAAAGAAATTCCTTTGTGTGACTTACAATTTGGAGTGGACCAATTATCCATGTGTCCAAGATGTAGAAATCCCTCAGTCACTCTCAGGACACTGCATATCGCTGACATTCGTTGACTGAAGCCAATAGTCTTGTTTATAATTCTCACTGTCGTAAAAATCATGCTCTACCCAGGGTGGGGACAGCTGAGTCTTCTCTGGTGTTTCACAGTATGCTTGTCTCTGCCTCCTCTCACCAGATCCTTCAGAGAGACGGTGGGTCAGCCAGGGGCTGGAGCCATGCTGGCCTGGGTAGAAGACATCACAATTCATCCGGAGTGGGAACTCCCCACTATGACCCACTTTGGCTAGCCTGGTCTCCACCATGACCCACTTTGGCTAGCCTGGTCTCCAGTGATATCATTCCCAGGTCTCAGTAAAGGAGACAGAGTAGGGTTTGCTTCAGTCAATCAGCATCTTGTTTAGAATATGTTAACATGACTCTTCTTTCCTATGTTTTAGACATCTTTTATCTAATTTCTTCATGCTTCTCTGAGGCCAGTGCTGGTGGAGTCGAGGGCCCTGGGTAGCTCGTGTCAGCTACAGGAGCCATGTCAGTGGTGGTCTCTGGCTTCATCGAGCATGCTGCCTGTCACCCACAGTGCTGCAGAAGGAGGGGAAGGGATCATACTCAGTTCTCTTTCCTTCTACTGGTCACATGTTTCTGTCTGGTGCTGTGACATCATAGGCCCACTTATTGTCCATACACCTCACCTCACATGTCTTGTAAGACATTATACTTTGGTTTGGTCTCATTAAATGCTTTGTGTGTGTGTGTGTGTGTGTGTGTGTGTGTGTGTGTGTGTGTGTGTGTGTGAAAAATGGACAATGAAAGCTATGTTTGTTCTTGACATGGCAGAGAAAGCAGACGCACAAACAGAGGAAACCAAGATGCTGGTGCACAGTCCTGATATAGCAGCAAGCAGCACATCCACATGCAAAACCATGTGCCTTGGGGCCCAGTCAAATCTGCTGTTGATAGCATAGCTTTTGGCCTGCACAGCTCTGGTTGTGGGTGTCTATGTCCACCCGCCCTCCCCCAGGCAAGAGTTAAGACCACCCGAGTGTGGCATCCTGCCCTGCTGTTTGAAGAGACTGGGGCTGATTCTGTGCATGGTCATTACAGAGGATGGTTTAATTAGAAAGTGCATTTTATGCCAAGTGAATGCGTTTACGTATCTGTAAATTTAAACCATGCTTTGCGGCTCTATATGTTTACGTACGTATGTTTTTCTACACAGCCCAGTGATGGTCTGGAGACAGACCCAGAGCAGAGCCCGGGTTCTGACCCTGCTCTGACTGGAAGGGCAGGTTCCTTCTTGCTCTCATTTTCCACCCCTGTAGGCCAGGGCTGGTAGTGACTGCTGCTCTACAGACACACCTCCTGCATCTCACTGAGCCAGTGAAGCATTTCGTGTGCCTTGTTCTTTAGCGGGGGTGAAGCCTGAGTGGTCTGGGAAGGCAGCCTGCAGGGTGGCCCCAAACACGCTCGTGTCTCATCTAGCAGACTCTATCTCCTGTGGCTATGGGGGTTTCTAAAAAGGCCCCTAGTTTCTTTTGCCATTAACTTTAAACTTGTAATGACAGTCATATAGCATGCAATTGGTAGCTTTATTAATTATGGTTATTGTTACTGTTAGATTTTAGTCTTATCATACTGGGTTATATAAGGGCATTTTCATGGCACATGAAATATGTTTGGAGCATATTTGTTCCCCTAGACAGTCAGCCTTTACTTCCATATCATCTCACACATACAGGAAAACACGTAAGTATGTGACCCTCTGGAGCTGACATGTTTGGGCTAATATGGTGATCCTCAGATGTATACATTTTCCTAACTGGATCAAGCTGGAATCCTTTGGGTAAACATCCAGAAGTGGCACAGCTGGGCCAGACGACATACACGTGTCTAGCTGTCTGCGGGAATTCCATGCTGGTTCCCATAGTGGTTGGACTAATTTGCATCCCCACCATGGTGTATCAGGTTCCCTTCTGTCCATGTTTAAAATTAACCTTACAAGGAGCACATTGTTGGCTTTTAGGGTGTTCATATATTAACTGTCTCCACTATCCATTGAAAAGTCCACAATATTTTATCATCCCCAGTTACACAGACATGCCCAGAGCCCCAGGCCCTCAGAGCTGCCAATCTCCTGTTGCTTTGGATTTTCCTGCTCTCGACAGTCCATTTAAATGTAAGAGCTCTTCTCCTGTGCCTGGCTTTATCTGGCATAAGTTCACAAGGTTCAACCATTTGTAGTGTGTATCAAAGCCCCAGTATTTTTAATGATATATCATAATCTGTCCATTGATTCATAGTTGATGAACACTTAGGTAGTTTCCCCCTCCTGACAATTGAGATTCATGCTGTTATGAATATACATGCACATGAATTGGTTTGATTGTTGACGCTTTTGAAGTCTCTCCAAAGGGAATGCATATCTTTAGAACAGACTCTTAAGGAAACAAGACATTATGGTGCATCTCACATGAAAATCTCAGTGGTCTGTAGGTTGTAGACTTGGTCCTGGGCTTTGATGTTCATTATTAAGTACAACTGTCCATGATATCCTGAATCTGCTCTCGTCAGGAGTGAAATGATTAGACATCCTAAAACTCTAAGCATGTTCCACCCTCTACTGTGAGTATTTCATCTCTTGCCAGGGAGGTTGTTCTGGGGCCTCAGTGTCTGCAGTAAGTTAAGACTTCAAAGTCATTCCTAACCCACATCCATAATACTGCTTAGCTTTTATAGACATACCCTAAGGTTGGCAGCCTACAAAATCAGATTCTGCAGATATTTAAACAACTTTATCTCGGTTTCCCAAGAAGATTTCTGAAAATAAGAGGCTAGATAAACACACCAAAAGGCACAAACCCATTCATGCTATTTATAAAAATATCAGGGAAATGGTTCTCTCATTTTGTATCCTTAAGTAGAGACTAGACACTTAAAAAACACCACACATACGAGGCTCATGTTATGGACCAAGACTTTCATTTGTTTCAGGTTTACATTTTCCAAGTAGACTTGTTCAGTTATTTCCTTTCAGTTCAGGAGTTCAGAATTGTGGATAGTAATACACACCATTAAGGAGATATTTAGCAGTTTTGTAGAGAGGGGCTGATAAATAAACACAATTTACTCCATTATCATCTGCAACTTGATGGAGAAGATTTGGGTCACTTGGGAGACCCAAGCCTCACGCTCTGTAGCCACATATCTGGGATTCACCCAGAGGAGTCATGATCGCAATGTTGTTGGTGCCTGATACTTGCCTTCTTTGAATCTCTGTACCTAACATTGACAAGACCCTCCGAAGGTCAATATCAAGTTCCCTGCAACAGGTGGAATGAGATGGGGACCTGCTGCTCTGACCGAGTGTTGGTGCTGTGGCATTGGACTTTTGTGTGGATGTCTGGTGACTGTCAGGGTGTGCAAAAGAAGATGCCAGCCTGGTAAGGATGAACTGGGGGCTTCTCTGGATGGAAGAACCTAACACACCTGGAGGCGGCCACTTATATTTATTGACGGAGACTATTAAACAGAGGGCCCAGCACTGATTTCTGTTTCTGTCAGGTGGATGCAAGGAAACAGCAATCACTCCGTGGGGGGGGGGGGCAGTGTGACTAAGGTTCTTGCTATCATTCCCTACAAATCATCTGGTGAGCTCGCATGTGATGGCCTATGGCACACACTACAGAGTAAGTCCTTCTCCTGAGCTTTCTCATCTGTGGCAGAAATCAACACAGTAACAGCAGGCGATGACAAACTCCCACCTGCACCTTGGTCAGGATACAGTCCAAACTCCCACCTGCCGGATACAGGCCATGGGGCCCCACACCACAGGGCAATTGGCTCACTCCACACATCACGTGACCCACCCCATAGGACAGTTAACTACAACAGAGCACGGGCCTCAGTGAAGGACACGGTGTCCTTGTGGAAGGGCATGGAGAAAGACCTCTGACGGCTTCCGTCATCAGGTCGTAGATGGACAGGTCCTCCTCAGTCGCTGGGTTTTCATCTTGTCGTTCACCGGCCTCCCTGGGCATGGAATTTTATCAGAACAGCCCAAAGAAACTAAGGGAAAACTGGCTGTGGGTGTTGCTGCTGCTGGAAAAAAAAAACACTGAAGTTGTGCTGTTGGCCATGGGACAAGTGACAGGCAGAAGTTGGAAGAATCTGAACCAGAAAACATCCACATTGCTCTAAACCCTAGGTGGGCACTGTGAGGAAACACAGAAGACATCAATGAAACCCACGCAACCAAGTCTTCATATCCTGAAGATCAGCAGAATGCCAGTGTGATCTGGGTTGGGACAGCCATCCTGCTGGGGACTTGGAGGTGGAAAGACCATTTTCTGGGTGTTCTGAAGTGAGGGCCATGCTGAGATAGGAGAGATCTGGAAGGGGGAGCTGGCTGCTGGAGATAGACACAGAGAACAATTTGTCCCATGCTCAGGCCCCACAGGAGGACCTGGAGGCCAGGATTGTCTACATCTCTGTGGATGGGCCTCCATGGTAGAAATTGCCCTTTTAAAATAATAAAAATTTTATAATTTTAATCCTAGAGGATTTGCTACAGCAGGAAGTTATTCTTATGACTTGGAGCCTCCCAAAAGGATAAAAGATAAAATGAGATTAATTAAAAATAGCTTCTGTTAGTTTGTTTGCTATTTGTTGATTTAAAAGAGCCAGCACAGAAATCACTTTTACATTTTACTTGACTCAATTTAAAGTACAGGATATCATCTCACATGGGGGAAAACCTCCTAAAGCTAGGTATGAGTACTGTCCTGGATAAAGCAGACTTTAATCCTGAGAAAGGACCATTGTTTTCTTCTTAACATATGATACTGTAAACTGACATGCCCCTCCCCACAACCACTAAAACCACAGCAACCATTGCTACGTCAAAGATTCTACAAGGCTGATTGACTAGAGCTTGGTGATTGGGTGGAGTTGGAATGTTGCAGATCCGGAGTTAAATCACCTTGAGCTGGGTTAGTTCTCTTAATCACCATTTGTTGCCTACCTCTGTGTGTATGCTAACATTAATATATTTATGATTGTCAAAACCTTTGCAATGTATTAACGTCTACCAACTAACCACTGGTCTTCACCAACTCCGTCAAGAACACCTGAGACCTACAGCAGAGATTTCATTGCTTTTCTGCAACCTACCAGATGTGTTTGAAATATCTATTGTTTGCAAACACATTCATGACATAAGCATCAAAAGTTCATGAAACTGCTTCCATGTTGGGACATGAATTTGGCGGTAACCTGGGGCCTGAGCGATGGCCGCTCATATTCACACCAGAATCAACTCTCTTCCCTTTTGGGGGGAAGGCATGCTTCATGTTGATAGTTTCATACCTGAAAAATTTTAAAGACAAAGATGAATTCTGAAGGACCTAACTCTCCTTAGCCCTGTAGCCCTCTCTCCTTGCCTGCCTTCTTCATCTTTCTTTTCCCTCCCTCCCTCCCTCCCTCCCTCCCTCCCTTTCTTCCTTCCTTTACTCCTTTTCTAGTGCTTCCTAAGAGGAAGTTCTGCATTAAATAAAATGATTTTTACAGCTCTTTAAAGATAAACCCAAGAGGAAGGGAGATCCTAACACTATCTATACTGTCCACCAAAGTGAGCAAGAGTCCTTGACTGTGGGGATCTCTAGGATTTGATGAATAAATTCAGGTCATTGTATTGACCTAAAAACAAAAGTTTTCTTTTGATTTTGTCAAATATTGAGCAATAATACAAGAAAGAGATGACCCAAAACAGCAGGGCTGTAAATCTAATTTCCAAAACTATCTTTATTTGCAGCCTGATGGGATCCCATTATACTCCTGAGTGCCTGGTTGGCTCTTCTGGAGTACATACGTAATTAAATAAGCTGGGAAACAGAAACACAAATTTCTTAAATTAAAAATTACATTGGAAATCCTCCCCAGCAATAGCTCACATGGTATATGTAAGATATTCTGTTTGCCCTAAGCACAACCCTTCCCAACTACTTTATGGGGCACAAGGATGTTTCCCAATCACCATGTAGGTCATTTGAAGCTTGGCAATTAGATTGTATCCAAATGCCTCTGACATAAGTGTATAAATATATTTTAATTCTAGCTTGTGTGTTTTCCTACTGGGTTGAAGTTTTTTTTTTTACTGGAAAGCTACCGCCTTAGTGGTAGGAAAATTCTGTTAGAAGGAATGATTCCCACTGGAAGCATTCCTGCTGGATGACACAGAGATCATGGAACTCATTTTATTAGATGAGGGTTTAAATCTGCTTGCAGCAGGGCCAAGGAGATAGCTCAATCTTGCTGAACAAGCGTGAGGCCTCAAGTTTGATACCCTGCATGGAAAAAGCTCACTGTGGCTTTTAATCCTAGTCCTAGGTGGGTAGAGAAAGTGAAAAAGTCCCTGCAGCTTGTTGGCTAACCACCCAAAGGACATGAGAAAGCTTCAGGTCCAACTGAGAGACTGGGTTTCAAAAAAAGTGTCTCAAAAATGTCTTGTGGAATAACACCAGACATTAGCCACTGACTTCCACATGCATATATATGTACACATGTGCATGTACGCCTCTATATATACATGTGCCATACTCCCCCAAACACCTACACATACACCCTCCTACACAAATAAACACATTCATAAAATCTTGCCTGTCACACAGAATTTTCACCGTGTCTACCATCTGAAATCCTCTGGATTGATTGAGCAAATGAATGGCACCCTAAAGTGTCAATTGACAAAGTTAACTGTTTCAGGTAGACTGATGTGGGAGTGCTCAGCCTTTGCTTCCTGTCTGCTATGTCTAAATCTCAAATTTCCTCTTAGTGAACATTCTTCCAGCCCAGAGGCAGCATTCCTGGAGAATCTGGGTAACAATGAATTGCCGAAAACAAGACCAATCAAAGACGAGAGTAAGACCTGGGTCATATGCGCCTCAAACGCACAGCTTTCATGCGCTGGCAACCTCGAAGGGTTTCTGTGACAAACAGGCTACTCATTGGGAAGCAAGTATTAGAGACAGAGCCGTGGAGCCTCTCCCCTGCTTGTGGGGAAGAAATCATATTCTTAGAATGTTTATCTGGCATGGGGCTATGTTAGCCTGCTAGATTCTTGGGGTTACCTGCTGGAAGGAACTCTCCCCTTCCCTCCCTCCCTCCTTCCCTTCCCTGCTTTTTGTAGCTCTGGATATTACATTTTGATTAGTTTAAAAACTGCTTTGAATTGCATGAGTGCTGATCTGTTACTGACTAGAGAATCACCTGGCACCAAGCATCCCCTTCTCCCACAGTTACAGGACGGCTCTCTGTTCTTGGCACAGGGCATTTGGGCCCCTACTCCTGTCTTTGGGAGCATGTACCCTGTTGAGAGGAATGTTGGTCTTCAAGGTTGCTTCCTACTGGAGGTGGGAGCCTCGTATCCAGGGGAGACACATGTTACTGACACTGAGGTGCTTTCTTGGTCCTGGGCTGGGCTGTGTGTAGATTACAGGCACACTGTCATTGCAGGCTTTTTATTGTCTTTAACCCAGAGTCCATAGTGCGCCATGCTAGTAAAAATGGTCAAGAGAGTAATACCTTATTCCTTAAAAGATATGTTTGGGGGGGGGGGCTGGAGAGATGGCTCAGTGGTTAAGAGCATTGCCTGCCCTTCCAAAGGTCCTGAGTTCAATTCCCGGCAACCACATGGTGGCTCACAGCCATCTGTAATAAGGTCTGGTGCCCTCTTCTGGCCCGCAGACATGCACACAGACAGAATATTGTATGCATAATAAATAAATATTTAAAAAAAGATATGTTTGGAGGGAGAGTCTAATGCCTTTCATGATCTATAAATGTAGAAGCTGAACCAAGAACTGCACTCAGAGTCTCACCTGTTCGTGTGGTGTGTCCCAGGGTCCCTCGGAGACATCCTTCAAATTTGAGATCAGGACCCTGTTGTCTTCCTTGTGATAATGTTGTCTGATATTTGGTTCCTGCAATTGTTAAGTCCCAAAGAAATCACACAGAGGTCTACATTAATCATAAACTGATTGGCCCATTAGCTCAGGCTTCGTATTTTCTCTTATAATGTATATTAGCCCATTATTCTTGTCTATGTTAGCCACACGGCTCATTACCTTTTTCAGTGAGGCAATCACATCTTGCTTCTTCTGTGACTGGACAAGGACTGCAGAGGAGGACTTCCTTCTTCCCAGAATTCTCCTGTTCTCATTGACCCGCCTCTACTTCCTGTCTGGTTGTCCTGCCTATACTTCCTTCCTGGCTACTGGCCAATCAGCACTTATTTAAAATATAATTGACAGAATACAGACCATTCTCCCACATCATGATTATAGTGTACCTTTTCCACTCAAGTCTTATAGTTACCACTTGAGCAAAGAAGTAGGCAGATACTTTCCTAGTCTAGAACACTAAACATTCTTGTTGCTATCTATTATATTGTGTAAAATTGATGCAGGAAGCAGCTTGGAGAAAACAATGCCCAAATTCTCAAAATGGTTGTTTGTAAATGTTTGTTTTCATTTAAAGG
>NC_022034.1:3861380-3864193 GCF_000317375.1 Microtus ochrogaster
TTTCTGATCTTATTAATTTGCATATTCTCTCTCTGCCGTTTGATTAGTTTGGATAGGGGTTTATCAATTTTGTTGATTTTCTCTAGGAACCAGCTTTTTGTTTCATTGATTCTTTGGATTGTTTTCTGTAAATTAAAAATACAGATTAATAGTCATTTATAATAGTCAAACTTGTAGTCATGAGTTAGGTTTCCTAGATATACAGAGATATATTTCAGTTGTATAGATAGTCCTCATCACTTCAAAGACTCACAGAATATGGCATCTGAAAGGTTTTAAGAACTTAGACTTTTCTTGATAGTGAGACATATCTGCTTCTAGCAGCACCAATCTACTTCCGGAGGATGATGGGCATTGAAGAGGTTCCTTTTGGAGTTTGCTAACCAGTTGGGGCAAGAAACTGTTCTTGCCTGGACTGATTGGTGGTATGCTGTATGTGTATATAGTAATCACAGAAAAGTGACTGCTGAACTTTCCAAAAGATGGGATAGTCCTTCAGGGTTTTTGAGTCACAGAAGAAACTGCCAGACATTCTGTGGTACAGAAGAAAGTGACTGACAAAATACTAACAGAGATGAAACAGTCTTTCAAATTTCCTGCTTCATGGAAAAGCCTGTCAGATACTATGTGTAGGCTGGAGATGGATGCCCCAACATTACAGAAGAACTTTGGGTAACTGTCCAGGCAGTGAGGTGTCTCTGTCAATTATAGAGTTTTGGAAGTTGCTTAATTGCACTTCCTGTTTACTTAAGTAATATTATATCATTCTGGAGTCTTTGATGGAGCTGAAGACAAATAGTTATAGTTTTCCTTAGTTATGAAAAAGATAAATTAGATATAAAATGTTAGACTCACAAAGATAGGATAGATAATAAAGTATTTTCCTTAATTTGCCAATTGTAAATTGATTAAATAGTGTAACTATAATTCTTGCTTGATAACTGTTTTGTTATATGTAATTTTACTAAGTGAAAATTAAAACCTTCCTTTTTATTTAGACAGAAAAGGGGAGATGATATGGGATTTCCTTCTGTATAAGTGTTGATTTTATTGGCAGAGTAAAGCCAGATGGAAAATCTGAACAGAGATAGATAGATAGATAGATAGATAGATAGATAGATAGATAGATAGATAGATAGATAGATAGATAGAATAGGCAGAGTCACCATGCAGCTGCCAAAGGAGACAGATACCAGAACCTTACCAGTAGGTCACAGCCTCATAATACACAGATTAATAGAAATTGACTAATTTAAGATATAAGAGCTAGCTAGGAATATGCCTAATCCATTGGCCAAGCAGTATTGCAATTAGTATAATTTCTGTGTGATTATTCAGATCTGAGTAGCTGGAAGATGAATGAACAGTCTGAAGATAAATGAGCAGTCTGAGCTGTTAGTCCAGACATAGCAAGATGGACAGCTTTCTATTTCACAGCTTTTACCAGATTTTTAGGTACCAGATCCAACATGACTTTTATCTGTTTCTGTATATGCAGGGTGATGGACACACAATGAAGAGAAACCAATACTGGGACAACTTGGGACAAGACTTACTTTCAGCATCATGTCCACTGGAGAGCCCTACCCAACATAAGGTCAATGAGTGGTAAGAATTGAACTGTGTCCATCCTACTGATGTGAGATGGTCCCTCTGGCAGGTCCTGCTTCCTTTTGACATGGTGAGGGGTTTGCCCTTTTTTCCCACCTGCACTGACAAATCTTAATGGAAAAGTATATTTACCCTCTGCTACTGACTCTAAGCCAGGAGTGGAACAATTCCTAAGGATTCCAGAAGTGCATGTGGCTGTGAAATTACTTCTAGAACCTGGCTCATGAGGGTTACATTTCAGCATTACTATCACATTTTTTAAGAGTTCTCTTCAATGATTTCCTGTCTGTCTAGACTGTTTCTTTCTTTTTTTTTTTTTGCAAGGGGTGGTTGTCACAGAAGCCTTCCATGTCTCTCCTTCTCAACTGTGGATTCTGCAGTTATCAATACCACTGCCAAAGAAGCTTCCTTGCCCTTTGCAGTCAGCAGCATCATGGACCATGAACTCCCACATGGTCTCTGGTGACAGCATTGACCACAGACCTCAGCATGGTCTGCAGTGGGAATATAAACCATGGATATTAGCACAACCCTCAGCTGCAAGGACTGTGGATACCATTGTGGCAGACACATTCTATGGCAGTACAGGCCACGAGTATCAATATGGCCTCTGACAGCAGCAGAGTCTTGGAAATCAACATGTATTCAGATGGAAGCAAAGACCAAAGACATCCACATGGCCTTTGGCGGTAACACAGAAGAAGGATTTCAAAATGGTCCTTGGCCTCAGCATAGAGCATGACCACCATCATGGTCCTCAATGTCAGCACAAGCCATGGATATCAACGTGGCCTCTGACAGTGACACTGATCATAGACATATGCCCCAGTTTTTATGTATCCTACATCCTTCATCTTTCCACTCTCAGGCCTGAGGCTTGGTGTGCAGCAGAGTCTATAGCCCCTCTCATGGACGGGCTGGCTTCTGTCTGAGTCTGAGTCAAAGATGCCAGTGAGACTTTGCCAGCAGCCTTGACAGAATTTCACAAATGCCTTGGGAGCTTCAGAGATATGCAAAGGGAATTCCTGACTTGGACAGAAAGGGTGCTAAATGATGTAACAGCACAGTGTCCTTGTGGTCAGTGGTCCTTTCTCAGCAGTACTGCAAAGTATTAAGCAGCGGGTATTTTAAAATAAAAGATATCCTCATTATATTGTGTAGAAACTCCAAGATGTTTGTGGGGGGACAGGAGGTATCTGCTT
>NC_022034.1:3865039-3866423 GCF_000317375.1 Microtus ochrogaster
GCTTATTATTAATTAGCTCTTATAACTTATATTAACCCATAATTCTTAACTATATTCAGCCACGTGGCTTATTACCTTTTCTCAGTAAGGCATTCTCATCTTCCTTCCTCTGCATCTGGCTGGTAACTGCATCTGCCTTTCCTCTTCTCAGAATTATCCTAGTTTGGTCACCCCACCCATACTTCCTGCCTAGCTACTAGCCAATCTGTGCTTTTTTAAAAACCAATATGAGTGACAAATATTTACAGTGTATCCCAAAGCATACACCAGTCAGCCTCACAAAGACTGATAGGTGTGTACCATGTTCATTACTGGGCGCTCAGGAATGGAATGTGGTATTAATAGTAATAATTATCTAAGGATCAGAACCTGATGGCATCTGTTATATCAGCTAACAACCACCCTGCCCTGGGAGACCCTTCCTACAGTCTCTTGGCTTCCAGACAGAAAGCAGGGACCTTGGCAGTGTGGAGTAAGAAAAAGTATTGTGTGGATCTGTGAAGAGATCCTGGGCCACAACTCCCAATGAGGGGTGACACCAGGGTCCATCAAGGACAGTGAGGGACAGGCCTCCGTGCCTTCACATCTCTGTATGCTGCCTATTTGCTGCCTCCACATGCTCTCTCTCTCAGGGACAGTGACCACAACCCACAGAATCTTGTCATTGAATGCATATGATACAGATGAACCTTACAGTGGTTTTGCTGACAGAGAACACATTGCAACGCCCATTGCTTCTGAGGGAGCTTTGGTTTTTGAATCTTGTGTTCTTCTGAAAAGTCCATTTGATTTCTTTTAGCTTTCTTGGATGAATCCAAAATACCTTGGCATCCATTTGTCTGCACCAGTTTGGTGAGGGTACACAAGAAGTGGAATCTGAGGCAGTGGAAAGCACCCAAAATACAGCAGGCCATTAGCAAAAATCCAGACAACCTGGCAGTTTCCACAAGGACTTGATTTCAAAGTTAGACTAAGACTTTGAGTTCCTCATTCCTGAACCACTGCTAGAAACAAAACCTGGGAAGGAATGCCTGCCGTGTGGGGTGAGAAGCCATGCTAACCCTTGTCCTGGAGAGGTGGTTGTTGCTCACTCTTGGAGCCAGAAGAGAACCAGTACCTGGAAATTCCATTGGAGTTTGACCTTAAGAAAACTGTCTATCCATTTGTGATTATCATGGAAAATAGACAAAACAGCAAATGAAACTGAGATTAAAAAGTGAGTGGTTTGTTCCAAACAAGCAGACAGCAGCTGCTGTCACAAGCACCAGGGAGTGGCCTTGATCTGGGTCTCTGTAAGGAAGCTGCTATTTTCCCAGAGGGAGAAGGAAGGGGCCCCACCCTGTGCAAGAGCCTCTTCCTCCTTGGTTGTCTTCACTAGGAATTA
>NC_022034.1:3866662-3871898 GCF_000317375.1 Microtus ochrogaster
TTAAGATGTATGGGAATGCGTGTGTACAATGCAAGTGGGAGAGTATGAATGGGCTTAGTGCATTTGCTTGCATGTGTGTAATGTATGTGCTGCTTCAAGCATGATGACAACTCCTCCAAGAATGCAGTCAACACTTATATCTGATCCCAGGTCAGCACAACTGAGCCTTTGTAGGAAGCTTAAATGTTAACACCAAAATCACTCCCTGCGGCAATGCCAGTTTTCCGCCCAAGGAAGATAAGCATCTTCTTAGGATTAATAGGTTTTCCGACCACTATATAAATTTCTGAATTGGTTTTAGATCTTGTATTTGAAACTTTGGGTAACTAAGTATGGCTTCATGGTGACTTGAAATCTTATTTAATAAAGTGTTTTAAACCTCTGACAACCTCTTACAATGAAATTGTAGACAGCGTTCTTTTGGTACTAACGTTAGGGTATCTCAAAGGTCTCCCAGGACATCTCAAAATAGTTAAAAAGCTTTTAACTAGTTTTGTGGCTTAGCTGTCTGGAAGTTGCAACCAAGTAGATATAGACAGAACCCATCAAGCCAGAGGACTTTCTGAGCTACCATTAAGTGCTCAACTTATATTTAATGAGCCTAAAATAAATTGGTCTTACTGTGATGATCTTTGGCAGAAATGGGGATAGTTACATAGAATAGTGATGTGGGATTCCCCTCTGTATGCTGTGAATATCATTGGTTAATAAAGAAACTGTCTTGGGCCTGGACAGGGAATAGGGGTAGCGAGGGAAAACTAAGCTGAATGCTGGGAGAAAGGAGGTAGAGTGAGAGAGAAGCCATGTAGCCCTACTGGAGAAGATGCCTGAACTTTACCTGGTAAGCCACAGCCTCGTGGTGATACACAGATTAATGGAGATGGGTTAAATTTATATGTAAGAGCTATCCAACAGGAAGCTAGAGCTAATAGGCCAAGTAGTGATTTAATTAATACAGTTTCTGTGTGATTATTTTGGGGCTAAATGGTAGGGAATGAATTAGTGGCCTCCTTACAACAGAATGTATTATGTTCCCTTGGAGAATTGTGGTGTGCCTGGTGGATGTCATTTCCTGGTTCTGTTGTGTTCCTACTGGGTCAACATCTGTAGACTGATCTGCTCCTGAAGATTAGAACTGGACAGCTGAGTGGCATTCATCATGGATGCAACCAGTTTAGGAGCTTTCAGACAGGCTGTGCCTCAGCCAGAGCCCTTCACACTGTAGCCAGGCAGATGACTCTACACTCACACCTCAGAACCTGGAGTCAGGTTCTCTGGACTCAGAGATGTCTGTAGTTTTCTCCTAGTGGCAAATACCTAGTTGTCTTTTGTTCCCATCATTTTGTTCCAGTGGCCTTGATGGTTGTTGCAGGGAAGGGCCTGCTTGTTCCTTCCAACAGCCCTGCTAGCTTAGCCCCAAAATAATCACACAGAAATTGTATCAATTAAATTACTGCTTGGCTCATTATCTCTAGCCTCTTATTGGCTAACTCTTACATCTTGATTTAACCCATTTCTATTAATCTGTTATATTGCCACGTGGCAGTGGCTTACTGGGAAAGATTCAGCATGTCTGACTCTGGTGGCTCCATGGTGGCTCCCTCTGACTCTGCTTTCTTCCTCCCAGCATTCAGTTCTGCCTTCTCTGCCTACCTAAGTTCTGCCCTATAAGGGGCCCAAAGCAGTTTCTTTACTAACCAATGAAAGTAACACAAAGTCAGAAGGACCTCCTACATCCGTCTCCTGTCTCTAGAAGGAATCCCATCTACAGTGCCTGTTATAACCTCTCTGGTGCCCTGTATGCTGTCCAGATTCTCAAATGCAGATTTGCTGCTACAAGCAGCAAACTAGATAGTTGAAGGGAACAATGCAAGGCTTTCTCAGTGGTTCCATTTGTCTATGAGTCTCACTTAAAGACAGGGACAAAGCAGCCATACTGGTGACTGAGTGGCTTCTATACCATAGTCTTCACAGGTGACTGAGTGAGAACTGGCTGCTTCGCCAACCTTCTTTGGTCAGTAGAGACTATAGTCTGGGTTGCCTCTTTGAACCCCGCTACTGCCAAATATGAACCTTCTTTGGTCAGTAGAGACTCTATAGTCTGGGTTGCCTCTTTGAACCCCGCTACTGCCAAATATGAACCTTCTTTGGTCAGTAGAGACTCGATAGTCTGGGTTGCCTCTTTGAACCCCGCTACTGCCAAATATGAACCCAACTGAGAGGCATCTCACAACTGAACAATTTTGAATCATGCTTCAGCATACTAGCTAATCTGGTCAGTGGCAGTTTAGAGCAAAGTGCCAGTGGTGGTCATGCAGCTATTTTTCTCCTGAGTCTTTGTCCTCTGCCTGGGAGCCAGAAGCCATAGCCTCCTCCTGATTTCAGTGGAGATATGAAAGCAAATTATGAGTCAAAGCACAGATCACTCCTTGTTCATAGAAACCCTTAACTTTTATTTGGTGTCATAGTTCCTTTAATGTTATCATCCAGCTGTTTGTTTTTGTAGGCAACTGTATGGATCTATCTGGGGGTTTCTCTCTCACTTTGGAGAGATCAGGTAACAAGATACCCCATATCCCTCACTTAGCACAGGCTGGATCTCAGCACCTCACTTGTGTTTCCTAAGCTCAGGGTGAGATAAACAGACCCTGGTGTGCTAACATGACTAATTAGCACATGGTATATGTGGCCATCGTGACCTGGTTGTTAGTTTTGCTCTCCTACCATCCTTGGAACATCTTAAGAGCAGAGTACATGCCTTATTTACCTCTCAGTAACATCACCATCTGGTACTGCCCAACACGGAATAATAGTTTCTGATGTGTGCTTCATGCTAATGTTAAAACCATCATCTATTATTGAATCCCTCCCATCTATTATTAAATCTGCTGCATGAGTTAAAGAAACCCACACAAGCTGAAACTACCAAGGAGAAAGAAATTCTGCTATGCCCATTTCCCGTGGTGTCAGTCTCTTCACTCATTGATAGTTAGCACTGTAGGGATGCACTTCTACACACACACAGTCACACACACACTCACACACACAGATACATACACAGGTGCATATACACACTCAGAAATACATTTGAGTCTACACACACACACACACTTGCATGCACATTCATACACATGCATGAATAGGCAACCATGAACCAACGTTCCTTGTGAAGGGTTTGGATTTAGCACAGGGATCAGGCTGTGGCTGCAAGATAGCTGATGCTCAAAGTCTCTTCTTTTCATCCTCATTGTTCTTCATCTTATCATGGGTTATGCTACTGAGTGCTTATGAAATGCTGATTTGCTTTTCTGAGTTGCTGGGCAATAATTCCCTAGGATGAAAGCCACAAACATTCTTTTCCATTCTACTTTTAATATTTCTTTGTGTGTGGTAAAGATTTGTAAAGCATGTGCATGTTTATAAGAACACAGTGAACGTCTCCGCTGGGTGCTCAGTGGGATTTCTTTGATGAGGCTCCATTCACTAACTGTCAGGGCCTGTTTCTGAGTCAAGTCTAGCCCTTTCAGCAGGAGGCTGTCATACGGAATGTTCTGCTGGGGTTTTCAAAACACCCTTGGAGTTTGAGTCAGGCTGGGAGCTTGTTTTCAGCTTCGAAGCCTGTAGGAAGAGGCATCTGTCAGCTGTTCCCACGCACGTGTCTGTCTCCTGAAATCATCCTCTGGAGCTCCACACAGGAAATAGATTGAGCTTAAACTTTGGTTTTATCTTTTTGGAAGTGTACAGGATGAATCATCTCTCTAAGAGATCAAAGTAGAATGTGTTTGGCTAATGGGATGATGGGAACGGAAAATGGAAGGTCTGTTATTGCCACACAAGGAAAGTGAAATTCAGGAAGGAGTCTCCCTGGGCTTGGATAGAAGCCAAGGAGTGTCTGTGATGTCACAGCTAAAGCTGGGT
The DNA here is from genome assembly GCF_000317375.1 of Microtus ochrogaster. Taxonomy (NCBI): domain Eukaryota; kingdom Metazoa; phylum Chordata; class Mammalia; order Rodentia; family Cricetidae; genus Microtus; species Microtus ochrogaster. The sequence continues at coordinate 3,870,581 of NC_022034.1, forward strand.
TACCATGGAACCCTGCAGTGTACTGTGCAAAGGGATTGGGTGCTAGGATGGTAAGCCATGGCTTGTCTTGGTGCTAGGCATGTGACTTGGGACAATTACCTCTGATACTCAGTTTTGTCAACTTTAAGTTAGAGACAGTAATTCCTACTTGACAAGTTCACTTCGTGAAATGAAGGAGAAGAAATACACAGATATTGTCACATAATATATCTAAAAAACAATCCAGTTTTGAGGCTAGCGAAATGTTTTAGCAGTTAGGAGTTCTTCCTACTCTTGCAAAGGATTGGAGTTCAGCTACCAGAATCCATGTCAGGTGACTCACAACCACTTCTAACTCCAGATCCAGGGAGCCCAATGTTCCTTTCTGGCCTCTGGCACTCACATGACATATATTCACACACATAAATAAACAATTTTAAAATAACAACTTTTCCTGTTTTTTTTAATGATATATTCTTTTGGGAGTATGATCTCAATACAATGTTCTGAGGTATGGTTCTATGACACACAGAATTAGAACTAATAGGAAGAAAATGGAAACAGAACTACACACATGCCCTCCTATATTAGAGAAGTTTTAGAGTGTTGTATTAAAAGTGGAACATTCTAGTTTGCTTTCTATTGTGATAAATACCATGACCAAAAGCAACTTGGGGAGGAAAGCGTGGTCTCGGTTGATAGTTCCAGGTCACAACCCATCATTGAAGAAAATCAAGGAAGGAACTCGAGGCAGCAAGGCTAATTACAGGCTTATTCTTTCACTCGCTCAGCTAGTTTATAAATCCCAGTTATAGACAGCCACTACAGTGATGTAGTGCTCAAGGTGAGCTGAATCAGTAAATTAGCAGTAAAGGCATATCCACAGGCTCATCCCATGAAGGCAAATCATCAGTTGAGGTTTCTTTTTCCAGGTGACTTGGTTTTATAGGTTCAAGAAGCAGAGAACCCCAGTGGGAAGCAGAATCAGATCTCACCTTCAAGGCTTTCCTCACGCTCTGTGACTCATTCCTACTAACAAGACCATAGTCTCAAAGACACCACAAACTCTCAAAGCAGCCCCAGCAAGTGAGAATCAGTGTTCAGCCACACAATCCTCTAAGGGGTATTTCACATTCTAACCATAGCTATCATTAGCCCATGGCTGTCCTCATGATGCAAAGTACACTCAGTGCAATGCCAAAAGTTCCCATAGTCTTACAAAGCTCAACACTATTCAAGCATCCAGTATCTTCTAGGACATGGATGAAGACATTCAATTTAGTACCCAGTGTTCCAAGGTCAAGACAATCTCTTAAGTGATGTGGGAGTGATTTTTTTT
>NC_022034.1:3874205-3877545 GCF_000317375.1 Microtus ochrogaster
TTCTGGTTCCACTTGGCAGCCCATATAATGAAATGTCTCTCTGTACTTAGCTCCTTTACAGTCAAAAATTTTAAAGAAAACACAATAATACAAAGAATCCAGACTCTGTGAATTTTACATTTTTACGTGGCTTATTTTTACTCTATCACTTTACTTTATTCTGTCTCTTCAAAGACTTTATCCTTTTTTTTTCTTTTAAACACTGCCGGGCCTTCTGTTTCCTGTTCTCCGCTGGAACAGTGGTACTGTAAGTCTAATTGCACCATTAAAGCTGTGTATATTTTTTTACAATCTGTCTGCATTCATTTATGCCGCTACATCTGGCTGGTGGTTGGCATCTTCCTCTACATGGAGTCTCCCTGACTCAGCCTATTTTCTCTGTGTATCTCTGTTGGGATTTCCCACCTGGTTTTACTCTACTAAGCCACTGGCTGAAATAGCTTCTTTAATAACTAATGGTAACAAAACATATTCATAGCATACAGAGGGGAATCTCACATCATGCTAGGCCAAAACAGTAATTATACTCAACAGAGCAAACAATCCTGTACCTCCATGTCTAGCATCTAGAAGTCATGATGGCACCATATGAGCTTCTATGGGCATAACCAACCACATCTTCATAGCCTACTGTAAAACACATGGACTTACTCTTGGACCAGCTCCATTCTATTCCCAAAGCATGCCCTAATGGACAACATCTTGTGTCCCTAGAGTTCTAAAGTCTCAACTGCAAGGTAGGCTTCATCTTTATAGTTTTACACCCAGCTGTCTCAGAAATTCAATATGGAGAATCTACCCCTGCCTCACATTATCTGACCTCGTTGCATTTTCTCTGGAACTTTGCTGAAAATTTCAGTGACCCTGTAACTCTCAAATTCTGCACATTTAAAAACATGAGTGTGGAAGATTCCAAATTCTTTCACTAGATCTTTAGCTTGGCCTCCTTGGACCATAGATGCAGTGGTCTCTGATTGCCTGCAGGGCTGATCCAGGGAAAATGTGCACTAAGCGGTCCTCTCTGGGCATACATCCCTATAGCAGCATTCTCTATTTTTAAATGAGAACCTTTCAAATGTGTTTTTATTTCATACTTTGGTGAGCAGGTCTTGCTATGGAATCTTTCTGATTATCCTGGTGCTAAGTCTGTGGTTTCTTCTCTTCCATTCTACCAGTCTCTTCAGTAATTACAGATACCATGCCTGGAACTACTTTGTTTACAGCTTCAAATGAGCCTGTGTTCTTAAACTACACAGTTTCCACATCTTTCTACTTTGATGGTTCACTATAAACATGACTAAAAGCAGCTACTAACAACCATGCTATAGTCTGACAATTGTACGGTCTTGAAATTTCCTTCAAATTAATTATCCTATTATTTTTAAATTCAAAATTACTTAGGCTTTAAAGACATGGAAAAACACTTCAATGTTTTGCCAGAGTGCAATAAAAATGGTCTCTAGCTCAATTCTCAGTAGATTCTCAACTTTGCTATGAAATCTCTGTAGCATAGGTTTTACTACCTGTATTTCCATCTGCATTCTGAAATCCCACTAGATTGGCCCATTCAACTCAGCTTACAGCAAGTGTGTCCAACATATAGACTTACAGAATTCTGGCTTACAGAATTCTTGGGCTTCTCTAGTCTACAGTCTATTGTTCCAAACACTTTCACATTCTTCCAGCACAGTGAAGGCCTGTGAACTACCCAGTTAGGCTGATCACAGCAATGCCACTTCTAAGTAGCAATTTTCTGTCCATTACTATCACGTCCCTGTGACCAAATATCTCACAAACTGACTGAAGAGGAGCCATTTACTCTGGCTCGTGGCTCATGGGGTACAGTCCATCACGGTAGTAAAAGCATAGCAGTTGAAATGCCAGAGTCCATGGTTATAACATAGCCCATTCCCATCTTGGAGGACCTCAACTCAGAACCAGAGTAGACATCCCCTTCATGTCCTGTTTCCCCAGTGACCCTTCTGTGAAATAGAGTGCAGTCTTAAATGTCCCACAGTCACTCAAAAATAACACATCTAGCTGGAGAAGAGGAGTGCAAACGCATGAGCCTGTGGAGTACATGATGTTGTGTATGTTGACATATGCCATTAGGATGCAACCGCAAGACTTCAGACTGTGAAAAGTGCTATAATTAAAACATTTTTTCCAACTAGTTAAAAGAAATGGAATAAATTAGTGGCAAATATGTAGGAATAAAGGTGATCTAAGATATCCATCAGCCAGGAGGCTGGAAAGATGGCTTAGTGGTTAGGAGCACTGGCTGCTCTGACAGTTCTTAGCTTCCACATGGAGCCCGAGAGTTCAGTTCCGGGGTATTTAGTGCCCTCTTCTTGTTTCTGGGGAGGTAATATATAGAGGACACCGACTTGTGTGCAGGCAAAACACTGTTACACATAGAATAAAACAAAATAAGTAAAGCTGTTAAAAATAAAGATATTCCAGTCACTCACACTTTGTGGATCTCATTTGGGTTCTAATGTAATCCTTATTATAAGAAAACACTGATGAAAATGAAACTCTGGGTACTAAAAGAGTATTTGAACATACAAATTTACTATTAATTTCAAGGGATAATGAGGATATTTTATCCAATTAAAAATTTTAATGTATAGTTAGGGAAAGCATTTTATACTATTTATAGATAAATGCAATGGTTCTTAGGCTCCTGTAAGGTGATATTGCAGGAGCCATGGGGCCATTCTAGTGCGTAGGCTAATAATCCAACAATATAAAATGAGAAATCAGTTTCTCCATCTCTAACTGAAAGGGGTTAAGATGGAGCTGGACATAATGCCTAGTCTCCCATTCTAAAGCTGAACATAAACCATATGTTTAAAGGTCAAAATACTGTTACCTTGGTATTATATGATATAACAAAATATTCTCTCAACTGTTACCCAGAAAGTGCTATAAACCACCATTTTCCTGATGGAGTGTGCTGTAGTTCACAGGGCAAGGTTGAGATCTGGAAGAAGGAGCTGGCAAGGGGAACCTGTTAATACAGCATGCAGATCCTCTCCTGCTTGGTCTGACCAAGTGTGAGGAATGAGGCTAGTCTCAGACTTGACACTGTGAACCATTGCTTATAATAATCTGGAAAGTACTTGAGTTCTGAATTCAACCAGGAGATTGTTCTGCTGGAAAAAAATGGTGTAATGTAGGGAAGACTGAGGCGCTGCCAAGGTACACTACAAAATAAACAGCAGCATCCATGAGACACTCAGCATTTGTTTAGCAAAGAAGGCAAAGGCAATCCAATCATAACAGAAAAGACAAGTAAAGAGATTCATCCTGTAATGAACCAGGTGTTTGAATGAAC
>NC_022034.1:3877977-3880229 GCF_000317375.1 Microtus ochrogaster
ATGAACAATGACTCCAGCAGATACTGCATCAAAGCAAATGCAGGACCATGGGAAGGAGCTCTACAGAGCTTGTTGTGGGATAAATGTAAATTACAGTCACCCAGGTGTCAGTGGGTACCCACTGGACTAGCTGAAACAATAGAGCCCTGCGGCGCTGGGGAATCAGATACATCTGGCGAGAGTGTGGGCCTGTGTGATCACAATGAAAGGAGTCTGTTAGTTTCTTATGAAGTTAAACAAGCTTCTCCCACAGTATAGCCATTCTATTACATATACCCCACAGAAAACAAGACAATAAATATGTCATTGAGTATATGTATATTGTCTGCAAGCTGACATGCTTAAAAATATTCATCATAGTATTGTTTAGAATAAAATTCAAGGAAATAACACTAACATTTGTCAGGAGGAGGTTTGATAAAGTATGTAACAAGGATTTAATGAATTCTTTTTAATAATACAAAGCAGCAAATTTCGGAGCCCGATAAATGCCACGCTGAGAGTCAGAAGACAGACGGAACCATGCACAGCATAGTGAAGTTCTGCGCCTTTCAAGTCTGAGGTGCTGCAAATTTGAAATTTTTAATTGAAATGTTTGCCCTGGCAATGCTGAAGCCTGCATGGGCAGCCCGTATATGGCAGTTCTGCCGAACTTGTCCATATTACGTTTCATGATCTAAATTGTTGAGGATGACAGACCAGGTCTCTTCCTCAAAGGAGCACTAAATCTCATTACAGATGGTTGTGAGCCACCATGTGGTTGCTGGGAAATGAACTCAGGACCTTTGGAAGAGCAGGCAGTGAGCCATCTCTCATTTGTACTGTGGTATACACATAAATACTGACTCTCTTTTGGAATATTTGAATATGATTGGATCCTTCCCAGAAGGTAATTTCTGGGATCATGAAACTTGTAGAATTTGGAAAACTGAAATATGTATACCACACCATTGATATTCAGGTTTTCAAAGGTCAGTGGCTTTGAGTTTGGAAAAGGCTGATTCAGTAATCACACATTTGCTAGAAGTTATGGCCATCATGGGTATACCTGCACAAATAAAGACAGACAATGCTCCAGCATATGTCTCTAAAAAAATGAAACAATTTTTTGTTTATTATTATATAAAGCATATTGCAGGTATACCACACAATCCTACAGGCCAGGCAGTTATGGAAAGTTCAAATTGAACTCTAAAGGATATATTAAATAAACAGGAAAGGATGATAAATACCCCAAGAAATAGATGACATAATGCTTTATTAACTTTAAATTTTCTAAATGCTAATGAGAAAGGAACAGCAGCTGCTGAGAGACATTTGATAGTAAAAAAAAAATGGAATTAAATCAGTCAATATACTTTAAAAATATACTGACCTTAGAATGGAAACCAGGACATGTGTTACATTAGAGAAAGAGTTTTGCTTTTGTTTCTACAGAAAAAGAAAAGCTATGGATATCATCAAATTGATAAATATTTGATTTGAACAAGACTCTTAATTAGAATAAATGATAGTTCATTAATCATCATGGCCTTTTAATCTGAACTAACCTAAAAAACTAACAAATGCTTTTAATTTGATCAAATATAACTTGCCAAAAGAGAATTTTTCAAAAATTAGGGTTGGGGAAGAATCTTATTTATGCCTTTTCAGGAGAATGAAGATATCCAGCTAAGGAATGTGAAAATCACTGGACAAATGAGACAACTGAAGAAAAAGAATAAATCATTCAGAAAAAATGTCTCAAGAAAAAGAGTATAAAGGGGTGTTGAATTTTGTCGAATGCTTTTTCTGCGTCTAATGAAATGATCATATGGTTTTTTTTCTGTCAGTTTATTTATATGATGGATTACATTGATAGATTTGTGTATGTTGAACCAGCCCTGCATCTCTGGGATGAAGCCTACTTGATCATAATGGATAAATTTTCTGATGTGTTCTTGGATTCGGTTTGCCAGTATTTTATTGAGAATTTTTGCATCGATATTTATGAGTGAGATAGGCCTGTAATTCTCTTTCTTGGTTGGGTCTTTGTGTGGTTTTGGTATCAGGGTAACTGCAGCTTCATAAAAGAAATTTGGCAGTGACTCTTCTGTTTTTATATTGTGAAATACTTTTAGGAGTATAGGTATTAGCTCTTCTTGAAAGTTCTGGTAGAATTCTGCATTGAAACCATCTGGTCCTAGGCTTTTTTTGGAAGGGAGATTTTTGATAACAGTTTCTAATTCTTCGCTACTAACAGGTCTATTTAG
>NC_022034.1:3881737-3903718 GCF_000317375.1 Microtus ochrogaster
ATTTAAAAAAAAGAAAAAGAGTAACTCTGCCTATTGGCATATCACATTTCCAACAGGGTAAAATTTCATATATCTTCCCAAGTGTTTGTTTCTGCTGTTCTCTACAGACATGTAGTGCAAATGGTCTCTCTGCAGTCCCAGTCCAGGTAAAGATTAAAGCTGGCCTTGGAGTTGCACTTTGGCTCTGTCCTTCTCTAAATCCAAGCGTGTTGTTAAAAGAAAAATTCACAATTTCTATCTCATATCAGGAGAGCTACCTGGTGTGGGACAGAAGGAAAATAAAAATGAAGGGACCAAGGTTATCAAAACTCTGCTTTCAAAAATTCTACGTCTTCTCATACCTATTTTTGTCTCTATGGTACCTTTCTTTAAATATTTCTATTGAAATTCAAAGTTTCTATTTTGATATGAATGATGATTAAGTTTTCCAAGACTATAAATATAAAGCAGTTTCTTATACACTAGAAGGAAGCCCTATTTAAAAATCTTCATCATGGACAGTGTAGTCAGTAAAATACTGGATGTTTTCACTCTAAGGTCAGAGTGAATATCCACCCTAATTGTAGGTTCTAATCAGAGAAGTAATACAAATAAAATCCAGGTTATAAATTAAAAACTACAGTCTCCATGTAGAATACATGACTCAAAGATAGAAAATCATAAAGAATCAGATAAAATATTATTAGAGTTTAAATGCAAGTTTAGCTAGGTCGCAGGGAAAGTATAAGTATACAAATTTATATCTGTATACCTTAATGATGAGAAACCTGAAAATTTAGTTCCGAAAAGATTTACAGTGACCACAGCAACAAAATAGTAAGTATGTCAGAATAGATTTATCAAATAACTAAAGTTTAGATGAATTATAAGGCACCATTGAAAGGAGTTAAGGATATCTAAATATAAAAGGAAGAAAAGCTTTTGGGCCAAACAGGAAATTAAGAACAACAGCAAATTCTTTGGGATTGATGCCACCTCTCAACAAAAACTCTTAATATAAATGGACTTAACATTACAATTAAAAGACACAGACTTGTTTTTTGAATTGAAAAACCAGATTCCATTGTCAGTTGACTTCAAGAAACACACTTCACAGGCAAAGATGCATACAAACTAAAAGTAGAAGGATGAACAATGACAGTTGAAGCAAACATGCTGTGTAGCTGTTTCCTCCAAATTGAAATATTCCCTGTCAATCCGAGGATCATAAGACTCAGGAAGAAAGGGAAACTCACAATATTCAGGAAGCTCATAAAGCTTATGAGATTCAGGAATTTTAGAAAATTATGAGTCCCTAGGCACTTATGTAAGGTTATATAAACAGCAAGCAATTGCAAGGGGAGAAGAGATTTTCCAGTAGAGCTGTCTACAAAATGGACAGAGAGCTCCAGGAATCCAACTTTCATGAGTCATACCCATGTTGGGTGAAACTCTCAGTGATACAGGCATCTTTGAGTCACTAATATACCTGTAAGAAATCCCTTATTCAGTAAGCAACTGCAATAAACTCATTAGGAATGGGGTTGACTTTGGTCTATCATCTGAGGTAAATAAATGTTCATTTATTTTTCTTCAGGAAAAGCTAGGCAATAAAATGGAATCGGAAAGATCAGAGTATTTATACATTGATGTGGGAAGTCCTTCTGTATATGTGTTGCTTTTATTGGTTAATGATTGAAGAAGCTGCTTTGGCCTGTGATAGGGCAGAACAGGGCAAGGCAGGAATTCCCAGGGATAGAGAAGCAAAGAGTAGGCAGAGTCGGTAAGATGCTATGTAACCGCCAGCTGGAGACAGACGTGCTGGAACCTTGCTGATAAACCACGAGCCTCATGGCAAAATATAAAATAATAGAAAGTGGTTAATTTAACATGTAAGAACTAGCTAATAAGAAGCTAGAGCCAATAGGACAATCACTATTGTATTTAATACAGTTTCTGTGCGGTTATTCCGAGTCTGGGTGGCTGGAAATGAACGAGAGGGCTCCAACAACAATACATAGCAAAGCAGATCTCAAGACAAAACTAATCAGAGAAGAAAAGGTAGTCAAGGGAACAATCCACTAAAAAGATGCCCTGAAGAATGGATCATCTACGTTTATAATAAAACTCTACATGAAAGGCTCAAAGTCTGACACAGTAACTAGGTCTCATCAATGGATGCATCAAGCAGTTCAATCAATCAATCAATCAATCAATCAGTCAATCAGTCAATCAATCAGTCAATCAGTCAATCAATGAGGTTTCAGTCCATAATGGCAGTTCAAACCTGTGAGAGAAGCACTCAGGAATCTGAGGTAGAAGGATCCTAATCTCCAGGCCAGTGGGAGTTACATAATGAGACCCTGCCTCAAAACAAAACAAAATCCTCGTATGTAAATAAAATAAAATAAGAGAATGATACAAAAAGAAACAAAAGTTAAGGTTTTTTTTTTTTTAATCTGTAGATCAAATGTAACCAACAGCTATCTCCAGGATATTCAAAACCAGTGAAAGCAGAAAGCATACATTTCTTTACATTCTGGGGAGGGTTCTCCACGACAGACCATGTAAGAGAAGGAGGATACTAAGCCAGAACACTTTCTGAGTTCAACACTGCTTCATGATGACTGTCTTGAGCAGAAGGAACACAACATGCCAAGTTAGCAAGGCCTGGATCTAACAAACCTATAGGTAGCATTCACTAGATGGGAAAAATGAAAGCATTTCTGCTGAGGCAGGAAATAAATAAACTTGTTCATTCTCAACTCTTATACTAACGAAGCAAACAAGACAAAAGAAATAAAGGACATAGAGAAGGAAGACGAAGTTTTCCCTTTATTGTACATGATTTGATCTGATACTTAAGAGACTACAGACTCCTCCAGAAAACTCCTAGGTCTGAACACTTTAAACCAAGTAACAGGATATTAAATCAAGATACATAAATCAGGAATTTTTTTATGCCAATAATGAACACACTGAGAAAGAAATCGGGACTTCAGCCCTATTTACAGTGGCTTCGAATACTACTTCCCAGAAGCCAGCACCTGCAGCTAGGCTCCCCACTGTCTCCCTCCTGCCTTTGGGATAGTTTCCTGCTCTTATCACATATCCATGTGTTGTGGACACGTGGCAAGGATCACATCTTTAAAGAAATCATTCTTCTAGATCAATTAGAAGTACAAAAGTACAGGCTTTCTGTCCCCATGCTTCGGTGTCTGCAATGTTCTCTCCGTTCGACACAAGCTTCTGTCTTGTGCTGCTTCCCTTTGGCGCTAAGGGTTTTGCACGTCTCTAGTGTGGGTTGGTGATGAACTCCTTTAGTTTTTATTTATGCCCCTCAATATTGAAGTGTAATTTTGCACTATGTTAAATATTTCACTCTACTTTCCGATTCGTCAGACTTCCCGGGGAATTCCATGCCAATGCTTTATTCTTGTTCCTACAGATTAGTTGCCCTGATTTCCTCGGAGCTTTGCTGTTTGGCTTATGATACACCTTGAGTTTGTGTTAATCGTCTTCATGTTTTTTGGTTTTGGGCCTGTGACTTGTTGCTGTCATTATGTCTGGCAGATTCTTAGTCATTTTTACTTCAAACACTTTTTTCTGTTCCCATTCTTTTACTTTTCTTCTTATAGTGCCCTAATTAAACATCTCTCAGACCCGTTAAATTGCCTCAATTCATTCGACATTCTGTTCTGCCCTGATGTCATTTGCTTTCATAATTTCTTATCAGATTTCTTTCCATGAGCAAGTCAAGTTCAGTCTCCTGGTGAACTCCTGGCAGTTTTTTTTTTAAAACTTTCCTGAAATGTCTGGCTCTTCTTGGATCACCCTTCTTTTCTTGATTTTTTTTCCCTGCTTTTTCTTAGTCCCTTGCACTATTAATCAAGGACATTTTCAGGTCATTATCTGATGATTCCAGGATTTCCTTGCAGCTGTCTGGCAAGCAAGTCTCTTGTCCTTGGACAGGCCACTTCTTGCTGTTGGTATGCCTTGTAACTTTTAGTTTGTTTATTTAGAGCCTCTCATAATAGAAAAGAAACATGAGATTTCAGTGGGCCATCTTGTGGTAAGTTGGGATGTAGTAATAACTCTTAAAACTGGAAGTTCTAGGGAACTGACCACTTTCCTGGTGTCTGGTTTTCCAAGAACTCTGTGCTTGTACAGTCTGGGTCTTATGACTCTAAGCTGTGATGAATTGAATTTATTCTGGGTCCCTGTTAGACCTGTGGATGGGTGTGGCTGTGGGGTTATTTTTGGTGGGTTCTTGGACTGTGGCCTTCTCAAGTGCACCTAGCCATAGTGGCCCCAGAGGCTGGGCCAGGTATGTATCTTCCCATGTGTGGGAACAGGTTCTCTCCAGTCCTTTCCTGCGATAGGAGATCTCGCTGCAGAGATTTCCCTACATGTTTCAATAGAGTTAGTTTTCTTCTCTCTTTGCCAGAAACTTTCTTGGCCTTTAATATGGGCAGCTGCCTGACTTCTGGGAGGTAAAACCATGGAAGTGTGAATCCCGCCTAAGGCCTGTATCCCAGGGGTCTCTTCTCGGCCGGCTGATGCTCAGCTTCCAGCAATTCATCAAAGTTGTCATTATCTTGTCTCACCAGGTCATGGCTCCTGAGGCCTCCAGAGCCAACCTCCAAGTGGCACTCAGAGCACCTGCCTCGGCAAGCTTCCTGAGCATGGTATCTCCTCGGAAAGAATCAACAAGGTTTGTTTCTAATTAGGCTAAAAGCATCTTGTTTTCCAAGGTCTGAATGATAAGTGGCCCTTGGGCAGAACATATTTGCATAGCCTATCTGAGCAAGAACTTGTACCCACAGATAAAGAACACATCTGAAATGGAACAGTAAAAGCCAAGCAAACCAATTAAGGGTAGCTATCTAAGAGCCCAGTGAGGTGGGCAGGTGACAAGATTGTAGCAATCTCTGTCATTAACCTAGGGACATGCTGGCTGAGACAGTGCTCCCCACGGTGGCCACGGTGAGTACTGACCCTAAGGTATGGTCACAGATCACTCATCCACACTTAATGGGCATGTGCAATGAGCAGCTGCTGGAAACAGCCCAGGAGTCTCTTGAGAGAGTCAAACAAGCCTGCACAATGACGGGTTGTTCCCACCACTCAGCGTTTTCCCAGGGGAGATGCGAGCATGTGCCTTGGCAGAGGTGTGGACGCGAATGCTAGCAGAAGCTTGATCTTCAAGAGCCAGGAATTGAGGAAGATGTGGCTTTTCATTCAAAGGTTAATGGGTGAACTGTGTGGAATGCCCACATGGAGGGTTGCTGCATGGCTGTCAAAGCAGGATTATATTCCACGGAGAAGCATGGATGATCCCAGTCTTCTCCGTGAACAGCAAAGCCAGGCAGAGTATCATGCAGTCATGATTTCACCTATATAAAATGAGATGGTCTATAGTGGCAGGAAGCAGAGGTCTCCATGGTTTTGCCAATCATCTCAGAGGTGCCTTCCCAGTTGGATACTAGATACTGATCAAATTACACATATTAAATATGTGTTGTTTATTTTAACTATATATGAAAAAGATTTAACATTAAAACTAACAAATTTCACATTCTATAACGCAGTGTTTGTGATGTTTCAGAAAGGAGAGAGTGGTCTGTAGAGACACAGAAATCATTGTTCCCTGGCTCCTGACTGAGAGTGGCCTGACCGCAACAGAAGCCTGAGAGTCTTTGGGGTGGTGAAATGTTTGTGGAATGTACAACTGAAATTTTGGAATCTCCAGAATATGTATATTATATCTCAACCTGCTTCATTCAAAATGCCAAGTATAATCCCTACCTTTGGGCCTCCAAGTTATTTATTTCTGATTGAGGAACTAGTCTTACAATTACATATTTCTAGGAAATATATCTGTGTTGAAGAAATGTTTGTAAATGTGTGGAATTACGAGAATCTTCCCTTCTGTCAGAAAGCTCCACCTTAGCAGCAGTGAGTATAGAAACCATTCAAGCTTCAGAAAATTCACGGGACCAGAGTGTTCTTTGGGCAAACGTCAGACCCCAGTCACCTATTTCTAGTTGTCATCCCGAAAGGAATGAATTAGAACCATCTGATTCAGTTATATTTGTAGTGTGTTTGTATGGGCAAGTCCTTTGAATGTTCTAATTGTTTTTTATAATCGTTTGGTAATAATTTCCCCTTTAATAGTTTAAATGTCATGCTCAGACGTCAAATGAGTAATATAAAATATTTGAGCGTATACAATAGCCATGTGTAATGGCCGGAAACGTCCCATTATATCCTTCCCAGGCTGCTCCTACCCAGAGAGGATATGGGTGGTTTTAATTATTTGTTGAAGAACACAAGTCTATAAAATATTAGCTATGATGAAATGGAGAGAATATTTTGAGGCAGCTACAGACAAAACGCTGCTGTCAAGAAGATGAAAGGCTGTGTGAGTCACCTTGTGTAGGGAGAGCCGCCCCCATTTCCCAAGTGGGGAGCTCATCCTCCCCTAGGCAATTGCACAATGGTGTAGCGGCTCACACAGTCCCTGGGGCCCTGCTGAGCTCATGGTCCATGCTGTGTTGTACATCACTGGGCAATGGCTTGGTGCCAGGTGCCCCAAACCTAGGAAAGCCCAGACTACCAGAAGCCATTTCCAGAGTGACTGTCCTCATCAGGGAGGGGGTCCAGGCCGAGGTCTGTATAAATATTAATGACTAGTGAGAACCAGTCTCACCGATGACCACGCTTTGTGACAGTCTAATTATGGGACACCTAGAGCAACACGAACAGGCTATTTTTAGGCAGGCTTTTTGAGGTAAACTCTCTACACGAAGAAGGGAAATGCTGTGAAAAATGAAGGAGGTTTTGTGAAGATGAGGCCATGAGTCCATTCTTCAGCAGACATTCTACTCCCACAGAGGCACTGAGCAGCCGAATCAGTGGGTACAGGGCTCCGAGCGAAACCAAGCAGGTGAATCAGGCTCCGATAAAAACTAAACACAGAGGGAGGAGGTTGCAGCTGGGAGCCAGGCTTCTGGGGCTTGAGCCCCAACAGAAACGGCTACAAAGGCAATATGCAGAAATCTTGAAGACAGAAGAGAGGAGCCATTTCTCCCAGGAGAGACTGAAGAACCAACGAGACACACTGTGGAAATCCTTTTCACTTCCCTCTTGTTTTGCTTTGTTTAAAGCTTGTTAGCCCTGACCTGACAAAGATTTTCCTCTTTGCTGTCTGCTCAAGCTATTCTTAAAAGGGGGCAGGGCAGGAACTCTGTTGAAGATAGTGGAAGGGTAGGATTTTGACTTCCCTATAGGCTGTGCACGTCTGTGGTGACCTGCACGTCACTCTTCTTGTCCCCCGTGGTCACCCACTCAGCTGCCCTTTACTCATGCTTACCCTGCCTTGCGGCCATCACCTGGACTCCGAGTCTCAGATCTTTGTGTAGACACAGGAGTTGTGGACTCTGTAGTTCATCTGTACATAGCGAGAAGGCCACGAAAGTCTGATAAGGGTTCTCAAGAATTTATTTAGGTATAAAATAGGGTAAACACTCACTGATACAGAACAGTTTAGACACCACCGCTGGCCCAGCTGCCTTTGTCCAGTCGTTCTGTCCAGGGGTCAAGGGCAAGGAACCTGTTCTGCTCCAACCACCGAAGAGTGCGCAGGAGCAAGAGAGGGCCAGACCCTCTCCATAAGCTTATAAATTGTCAAGTCCGCAGACAAGACCCTGCTGTAGGGTTGGTACTCCCCAAAACCATTGGCTAAAGGGTTCGAAATCCCACAACATGTGTGTGAGCTGTGCTGTGGGCCAATCTCATACCTTGCTGTTCTGGGCTTTGGTCAGGCTTGCTTGTTTCCTGGGTTCACAAGTGTGGGGTCTGCATCTCACAGGCAAATGCATGTTTCCTCTGATGGGTTTGTGTTTGGGACCGTGTTCCTTGGAGTCAAAAATGTGTGGATCAAAGGCAGCTGGGCTCTGCCTGGCTGGATATAATGTCTTCAGAGAACAGGAGCTGCTGTTTCTTGTGTCCTCTGCTCACAAACAAGAGAAACAAACAAACAAACAAACAAGCACTTTTATTTCATTCACAAAATGAGAAATGACGTTTACACAGCACATTAAAAACATGACATGTTTTATGGCAGTCAAGGATTTTAATCTTTCTGTGGTTGGACAGTAAGTACCCTCAAGCCCAAGAAAAGCTTGAGACATAGAGCTCATAAGCAAATTCAAGGGGAATAAACATATTTGTTTTTAAACTTTTGGCACACAGGGAGTGTGAAGATGTGCTCCACAGTTACTGGCTCTCAGGATGTTGTGGCTCAGCCAGGGAGAGATTCAAGCTGGCCCTCACTTCTGCCTCTTGTGTTGATGTGTGGATTAGGAAATGGCCACCCTGGTGGATAAAAGGAGCTGTGGGCTGCGGGCAGAGAGGTAGGGGAGCAGGGAAAATGGAAGCTGATGGCCCACCTAGGAAGGATGCTACCTGAGAGCGGTCAGCCTCTGGGCATGTCTCCAGCACCTGCCTTCATCATCTATAAAAACAATAGGCAGAGGCTGTTAGACACTTGAGAAATGGCAGTGTCTACCAACCCTCTGCTCTGCAACCCAGAATGAAGCTGCTCTGCACCCTGTGCCGGGGCCCATGTTGTCCTTCTCTGCCCCCCCCCTCTGCATCTGTGACACCTTCTCAAGGAGGTGTCTCTCAAGCGTACATAAACATGATCTCCATCTGTCCTTGGCCAGTATGTCCTTCACCCATGCTATGGACATCCCAAAGAGGACACTGCTCACACTGTAGGTAACTGAGGTCTCGGAGACCTGGGCAGGGGACGTTAGGATTCCATGGGGGTTGAATATGGGGCATTAGAGCTCTATGGGACCTGAACAGGAGGATACAGTAAGTTGGAGGTTTATAACATTTCCCCCTTTGTGATGCTCCTAGGAACCTTCATTGGCTATACCAGAGGCAATAGTTTTCCTTGTTCTGGAATGTAGATGGTATCATTGGCAAGCCCATTCATTCCATGTCTTCTGGAATGGAGATGGCATCATTGGCGAGTCCACTCTGTGTCTCCAGTTAGGGAATGGAGATGGCATCATTGGCAAGTCCACTCTGTGTCTCCAGTTAGGGAATGGAGATAGTATCATTGGCGAGTCCACTCTGTGTCTCCAGTTAGGGAATGGAGATGGTATCATTGGCAAGTCCATTCATTCCATGTCTTCTGGAATGGAGATGGCATCATTGGCAAGTCCACTCTGTGTCTCCAGCTAGAGTTGTGTCCTCTGCACTCTCATTGACGTTTATTGTGAACTCTGGTTCTTTTACTGTGAGTGTATGGTGTACACATATGTACATACGTGTATTAACATGGGTGCTCTGTATGTTCACATGGATGCTCATGTATGTAGAAGTCCTAAGATCAATGTCCCTATAGTGGTTTGAAAGAAAATGACCCCCATAAAGAGTGGCACTATTAGGAGGTGTGACCTTGTTGGAGGTTGTGTGTCACTGTGGTGGATGAGTTTTGAGGTCTCGTATGCTCAAGCTATGGCCAGTGTGACACACAGTTCACTTCCTATTGCCTGCAGATCTAGATGTAGGACTCTCAGCTCCTTCTCCAGCACCATGTCTGCCTTCGCACCATGTCCCACCATGATGATAATGAACTATGCCTCTGAAACTGTAAGCTAAGTCCAGTGAAATATTTTCCTTTATAAGAGCTATCATGGTCATGGGTGTCTCTTTACAGTGATAGAAACCATAACTAACACGGTCCCATGTTTGTTCTGTGAGACTGCATCTCTCCCTAAACCTGGAGTCCATTGATTTAGCTAGATCAGCTGATCGGTGAGCCCCAGGGATCATCTGTCTTTGTTATCATAAACACTGGAATTATAGGTATATGCTGCCAGGTCTGGCCGCTTCTGTGGGTACTGGGTATTTTAATACAGACCCTTATATATCAAGACCCCTTACCTCCATATCCCCCTAAAGGAAGCCAGGCACTGTGAAAGCTTGCTGGGGATACAGGAAGCTCTGGGTATCAAGGCGACATCTATTGTATCCTCAAAAGAGGCCCCCTTTCTCCTTTCTTTCCCTAAGGAAGCGTGTAATATGAAACACACACACACACATATATATATACATATCACACACATGTGTATACATATACATACATATATACATACACACATATACATTTTAACTGGAGAACTATGGGGAAACAGACACACAGACACAGGACAAGACATATCAGTTGCAGAACTGGGGACTGACCACACACCATGTCAGGCCACCCGACCCGGTCTTCACTACCCAAGCCCAGTGAGCAACACCCCATTCTCACCTCTTAAGTGGTCACCTCTGCTGACAAAAAGCCACACCCTAAGGCTGGTACCCCAAGGCTATTGGAGGAATGAGTTCCCACAAGAAAGCTCCATGTGATCTGCTTGCTATCTTCTCTCTAATCTTCAGGAATTCTGTCCCCACGTGATTTCAGTTGACATGGTCACCCAAACAGCCTAAGTTTCCAGGTCTATTTCCTGGAACTTGTCCCTGTCACCTTATATTACAAAAGATGTAATGTGATGTGGTGGCAGGATACAGGGTCTCTGGACAGGGAGGTGATCCTTCCTGTCTCTATGCGGATGCTATATGCAATGTGGCTTGTTTTAAAAGGGAGGGAGACAGTATTCCATAGAGCCAGAGAGGCTGCTGGCCACTGACCAGAGACAATACTCTGGATTAGTGGTTAGAAGAGGAGGCCATATGGGACTCAACAGGGCTGAGAACTGGGGAGCGATGAGGGCATGTTTTCCTGTTGTCCTGGGATAGTCGATGTCTGTTAAGGAGATCTCAGACTGGGTTCCACAGGGAAATGTGTGTGAGAACCCCTGAGTTTGTGGCTGAAGAGTCTCAGGGAAGCCAGCATCTCCCAGCTATCTCCACAGGCACTTGTGATCTTGCTAAGGGAATCTCATTCCAAGACATAAGTGAAAACATGGTGTTGACTTCCAAACAGTTCTCGTAAGGAGGGGGACTTGTCCTCTGCTCCCACACACCCTCCTGCTGCTTCTTGGCAGTGCTTACAGCCATCCTGGACCGCGAACCATAGTTTGGAGTTGAGTCTATGCATGTCGGGCCAACCAAGCCGAGCAGTGGACAACACAGCATTTAATGAGAGGAAAGAGGAGGAGCAATTCCACTTTGCAAACATTAGGTGGGCCTCTGTCTGTCAGTTTCACTCACAGCAAAAAAAAGGAAACCATTGTTGTAAACACAGGCCTGGTTCTGTCTCTCTCTCTCTTGAGAGTCCCAGGTAAACAAGAGTCTGTTCTGCTCACTGAACTTTTTATCCCAATGTTGACAATGGATGATGGGTGAGAGGAACCAGTCTAGTGTACTTAGCTTACAGGATAGTGTGATGTGTAGCTCACTACTGACTTTTCTAAGATTAAACCCTAAGGGTGGTTTCCTCCAAGGGCACTTTTAACCATGTCTCTCTGGAGCGAATGTCCAGGCTTCGGGATGAGAGGAGCAGAGACATTAATGAATTGCACGCCTGTGAGTGATAAAAAGCTGCGCGCGCAGGGTTCTTCATCGTCCTTCCCATCAGTGGGAAGCTATTTAATTTACGTGTTCTCCGGTACGCTGTTTATCTGATTTGCAAGAACAGGTGTTTTCTGTGCGGACATTTCCGAGCCCCTCACATGCTCAGTTCAGAGTTCAGCACATGTTTGGATGCTGAGGCCTGACGTCCGCCTTGCTGGAGTCTCCAGATGCGTGGCTACTTGACTTCATGGAATTCCCAGTGGTGCCCTAAAATGCAGCCGTGGAGAGAGTCATAAAGTTTAAGCCTTGTCCAGTCTTGTTTTCCCTCCTATTTATGAGAGAAAACTTTTGATTGTTTTTGGAAGCTGTCTTCTTCATCCATCTGTCTCCAAGAGGCCGGCAGAGGTGGGGTTTCAAGTGTTGGAATCTGGCCTGGGTGTCCAGACCCCAATATTCAATTGACTGCTGGTGGTAGCAGACTTTCTGAAAAATAATCACTAAAATTAGAAGCAGTGGATGTGGGCATCCGTGAAAGCTGCCTTGACGGTTTGCCCTACACGAAAAGAAGTGCATGAGCTGCCAGAGAAGTAGATCTTAGTGTTCACCTGCGCCTTTGTTGAAGCCAGGAAGAGACAGGCCTTTCCCCCCCCCCTCTTGGCATTTTGGCCGCTTACTTCCAGGCCCAGCCAAAAACCAGAAGTACAGAGAAAGGTGATTGAAATAAACATTAGGAAAAAAAGTAAAGGCTGCAGTGGGCTGGCTTGAACTTGGTATTGAATTTCAACTCCAATCTTTCATCAGCATTGTTTCAACAGGTTTGATGGCTGCCTGGGGGAGGGCGATGGCATCTCTGCTCCTCTCTATGTCTGCAGGAGGATGTGTCCAAGTGCACAGTCACCAGCATGAACTGAGGGTCCTTTTCAAAAATCTGTAGAAAGGGGTACATATTTCTAATCAAACTGGATATCTGAATTCTAAACAAATTTAAATTATTCATACTTCTAAAAATGTATGCTATTCAAGTGATTATTTTTTTTTTTCATTTTGGGAGAAATTCTAAATGTACCCCTGGCGTTGAGTGAGGCTTATGTTTAGAATGTTCTGTGAACAGGCCCTTCAGAAGCCTTTTAGTGGGGCAAAAGCCAGGGAATTCTGAAGTCAAGCCAGCAAGAGGACAACCTAAATGGTCAGAAGTGGAAAGATGGTTCAGTGTTGGGACTCAGATGGGCAGCAACATATCGGCGTCTGGAGGACACTAACCTTCTGACCCAGGAGCGCCGTCATTGCTGGTCTAGCACACCCCTGCCTTTAGCCATCAGAGTGACCATGCAGTGTTTAGAGAGCATATATTTTGTCTGACTTATCCCTAAGGATCTCATGTGTCTGGACTTACCAACAGTCTTTGTAGAGCCCATTCAGTTTCCTACATGGGTGACCCTGCTTTCCACAGGAGCTCTGGCCTTCCAGCCTGAGAGCTCCGTTCTTTCCACCAGACTAGAATTCCTGGCACAACCCCGGGCGGGGATGATTCCCACAGCCCCAGACTTTGCTCTGTGCCTTGGGATTTACTGTTTTCTCACCGAGTATGATGTCACCTATAGGAAGGTACTGATGTCCTTAAAGTGGCCAGACAACCTCTGATTCTGTTTCCCTCTCTTAATTTCCCCTATTTGAGTGTAGGTACGAAAGGGAGGGTCAGTTTGTGTTAAACCAAAGATGACTCAAACTGAGGTGAAATGGAAAAACCTTTACTCTGTCACACACATATCTGCTAGGGAAGGTTCTTCTGCCTACAGACATCTGAAAATGTCTGTGTTTTTCTTTTGGATTTAAGAAATAAATCTTTCTGCTAGACATAAGAGACTGGACGGCCTTTATTTTTGGAAAATGGGGTCTCACGTTCTCATTTATAAAGATTGGTTTTTTTTTAATTTTAGTTTATTTGTTTGTTTGTTTTGGTTCTTCAAGACAGAGTTTCTTTGTGAAACAGCCCTGACTATCTCTCTGTAGACCAGGCTGCCCTTGAACTCACTAAGACCCACCGGCCTCTGCCTCCCAAGTGCTGGGATTAAAGGTGTGCACCACTTGGCATAGACTGATTCTTTCATCCCCAGTCCTTTCTATATTGTGTTTTCTTGTTCTCTGGTTTTGTGTGTGTGTGTGTGTGTGTGCGCACGCGTGCTCTGGGCCATTCTACACCACACACCAGTTGAGTTTTCCTGGTGTCCCTGTGGACAGCACTCATTCATTTCTGTCAGTGTGCTCCACTGGGGTGAGAGAATCATCCCTGCCATGCTGACTGAGCAGCCCACTTTTGTGGGACTCCAGTTGCCGTCAGATTAGGTCTGCTGAAGCTAATTCATTATCTGACAGATAATCAATTAACAGTGTGCTTATCAAGCAGTTCTGCTTCTCTGTTTCCTGTGGAGACTAGATATTTTAATTGCCTGACTTTCTTCTGCAGCATCTAATCTGCACACATGTGTCTCCTGTGTCACACACGTGACTTCATGCTGGAAGTTTGGTCTAGAGTTTGAACATGTGCATCAGGGTAGGCCAACATTGTTGTGTTGAATGTTCTCCAAGTTGTGGGTTCTTGTTTCCTTCATCAGACATCCCAGGGGAGCTCTGGTCAGATAACAACATTGGGAATTTACCTTGCACCAAACATTCTTTTGTTTGTTTGTTTGTTTTTGAGATAGTTCTCACTGTGTAGCTCTGGATGCCCTGGAACTCATTTTGTAGAGTAGGTCGACCTTTAACTCATAGAGATGTGCCTGCCTCTGCCTCCTGAGTGCTGTAATTAAACGTGTGGGTCACCACTCCTCGAAACCCCAAGTATCTCAACTCCTATAATATTCCTAATCTGGATTTTGGTCCAGGAAAACTACTGAAATAGTTCGATGTTTTCTATTCTTTTCTTCTAAGATTTAGTAAATGAAGTAGAGCACAATACAGTTTGGGACTATTTCTCTCAGTGGCAGAGGCCAGAGTTTTCCAAGCTACTTCCAGAAACACCTGTTATAGTGGTGGGAAAAGTGGGTACCTGGTGTCACCTAAGCTCTGGATCAGTTTCTGCATGGATGCTCTGGTGAGTACCAAAGGGTTGGGGCAGGGTGTTTCTGCAATTAACGGTAGTTTTCTCCACCCTGGGTGTTTGTCTTTACAGCTCTGCATTGTGAACTCTTGCATGCTCTCTCCAGGAGCTTATATGTGTTGACTCAGCACAGAGCAGCCTAGACTCCTTACATCAGGATACTGTCCTCAGGTCTGGTCAGAGAGTGGGGGACTCAGCTCAGCCTTTCTCCTCCTACTCCTTTGTCCTTAACGTCTGGAATCGGAAACATTGTGGCCTCATATCATCTGGCTTTTCCATATATTTCATATAGATTTTATTTTTGGTTACTTGGTGATTTCGAATTTCCTCTGAGTTGGAAAGGAGCCCCTCGGTTTCTTCTCTTTCGACAAAAAATCGATAGCTTCTCGGACAGCTTCTGTGGGAGAAGAAGTGGCTCTTGCTAGCAGGCGCGAGGCTGCAAGGCAGCTTCCAGACATTTTTTTCCTAGCCAGCTTGGGACTCCAGGGCTGGGCATATGGCCCACTAACTTCCCCACAGCTTCTCGGGAGGAGTCTAGTTAGGACTGGTCTGCCCTCGCCTTGGGTATGGGATGGTGTCCCTATGAATGGAAGAGGAACATCTGATAAAAGAGTGGCTATCTATCATCACAGTGCTGCAAAGGAAGGGGAAAAGGCCCGATAACGCACTCGGGTGCCAGCAAGCCCCATGCAGGTGTGTGTGGGTAGGCACCAACAGGCCTTCAGAGTCGAATTTGGGTTCTACACTTTGTTGCCCCGTTTCATAGGCAGCTTTGGCTCACTGTTGAGAAGAAGGTCCAAAGGCCTTGGAATAGCATGACGGGCCTGGTTTGGAGAGGGGAAGGCTGCCCATCTCTGAGCACATGATACGTCTTGCTTGACGGAGGAGCTGAGTCACAGCTTCTGCTTCCAACTTCCTTGCTCTCACATCTACAAAGTCTCCAAACTTGAACTTCTTTTCTGACTTCAGCTACTTACTCTGGAGTCCGCTGTGGCTGTAAACTCCCAGCTTCTGAGCGGATGAGCCTCCTGGTGTGCCTGCTCCAGCGGAGGTTCTCTCTCTAGATCTTTCTTGGCCAACTGTAGGAGATGCAGGATGGAGCCTGGGTATGCTCCATCTGTCACTCAGTTGCAGAACACAACTAGACCGGAATGTGATGAGGGACCATGGATAGTGGAGCCCCAGATGGTGGAGCCACGGACGGTTCTATTACTCTGTTACACTCCACAGTACTCAGTACACAACCATACTGTTCTCATTGACACAGGCCAGGGAGTCATCCTTCCCTCAACCACATCACTCAGGGCTTGACCTGGGAATGGAGAGAGGAGATTGCATGGTCCTAGATTCCAGGCTTACTCTAGGCATCTGATGTTTCTGTGCTGGTGCGGATGTGCTCTGCGTCCTTGTCCTGTAGTCATGGAGATCATGGAGATGAAGTGACAAAGTCTACTCAGGAGCAGTGGTCCCCTGTGGATCTGAGGATCTGTGCAGGCTTGAGAGAGTCTAAAGCAGAAGCGGTGACCGTCAATCCGATGGAAACCACGAGCCTCTCTGATGTCCCCGTGGTATTTTTTTCTCATCTTCTGATCTCATTAAAGAGAATACTTTGTAAAGCTATGGTAAAAAAAAATCATACATTTTCCATGTTTCAGTTTCTATTACATCGTAACTGAATAAATATGATAAGAAATACCTCCAGGACCAAAGGATACTGTTTAGATGAGCTTTACGATTGGCTCATTTTGGTCTTTCCCATCCCTGGGAGTTTCAAGGTTACACTATGAGGAATGATCAGTCACAGATGTGGGCAGTTTTCATGGCCTCTTCCTGACCTGTGTCTACTGAGCATCCATTAAACACAGTTACCGCCTTGCTTCCTCCTTCGGAAGCATGGGTTTTAATCTTTGCCCACCAGGTGTGATGGCTTATTTTATATGTCAAGTTGATGGCCACAGGGTGCCCAGATGCTCAGTGGTTGGGTAAGTAGATGCTCTGCTCTGTGAGCATGGAAGCCGTGGCGTTCCCCAGTGCAGTGAGCTCCATTCAATCTCTTGACCGAATGAACGCACAAATGGTTAAGTGGTCTCTTTGGTTTGGGGAACTTCTGCTGGCCTCTGGGGAGAGCCTCCTGTCCCTCCTAGTTCTCCACTTATCCAATCAGATCTTAGGACCTGTCAGTCAGTTTTTAAAGTTCAGTCTATCCCAGACACACTTCCACCTCCTCATACACCTACATACCTCATTGGTTCTACCTTTCTAGAGAGACCTGACTACCTATCCGATTAACTAAGCTAGTTTTGAGAGAATCCAGAATTGAGGTGAGAACACAGTAACCCCGATGTCCTTATGAGATCGTGTGGCTCATCACATCTGGTAAAACTTGGTCTTAGTGAACGCCGGTGACTAAAAGAAAGAAGACTAAACTCTTCCACAGTTATGATTTGTTGAAGGTGGCACTTGCTTAATGTGGAAGATCAGGCTCACATCTGTCGCCCTGGCTGGGATATTTCGTAGTTGTTGGAATTCCGCCTTCTCCACCGGCTCGTGGGTCTCACAGTAACAATGTGACGTGCCCACGCATGCACGCAGCAAGTGAGCGGGATGCCGAGGCCATTGGCTGGGCCCTTCCGCTTGGTCTCCATGTGCGAATTCCTGCCTAATCACAAAAACATTGTGCAAATGTCAGTCACATGAAACTGCTTGTGAAACCCCGGATGCCATGTGCACATTCTCTCGGGACAATGTGGTGAGTGATTCAGCCCCAGATGTACCCTGTACAGGGACATCACCAGGACAGCACACTGAGGTCCAGCAAGCCAGGGACATCTCGCAGCGCCGAGCCACTGTGCTCATGGTGCAATGGAAGCAATAAGAAATCTGGTCATGTTGACACAGTGTCCCCCTGCCAACCTCTGGGCAGACACCCTGGAGTCCCCTTTCTATGGTGTATCAGCAGGCAGGATTTGGGGAAACAAATGCACTAGTAAATACCAGACAATATTTCAGTTCTGGGCAACTGAGCTCCAGCTCCCTGGGCAAACTACACTGTGAGAATGAGCAGAGACAATTTGCTCAGAGCTGAGATGGTGTGGGTACCTCTCCGAGGCACTAGCAGTTAGCGATAACACCCTCATGTTACACAGCTCAGGCTGCACGGGTCCTGCCTTCTGGGAGTAAAGAAAGCTCCCACAATGCCACTGTAGTGTTCAAATGCTGGGAACACCCCATTTGCCCTTTACCTTTGTTGCGTTCCGTCTTCCTTCCTTGTCTTGTCCCAACTCTAGACGCTCTCTAGACATGCAAGTGGTCCAGAGTCCAATGCACTCTCATGTTTGAATTTGTCCTGGTCAAGTGCAGTGGCAGCTGTGGTTCCACAGCCTCTCTGCCTCCCTTTCCTGAGACCACTTTGTGCGACCCAATTCTACAGGATCCGACTTTCCTGTTCTGTTAAACTGGAGGCTCTTTGTGAGCCTTGTGTGTTTGTCCCCTCCACACACGCCTTCTCTGATCATTACTCTTCTGCACAGGGTATAATCCTGATCCAGGCCTCTCCCAGCTCAGTGCTGACATCACTGAGTAACTGCCCAGCCTCCCTTGCAACCCTAGCTTCTTTGTATACTCTGCAAGCTCACAGAAGTCTGATTCCTGCAAACTGTATTTCTGAGAGTTCCTGCCCTCTGTCTCCACCACCAGGCCACATCCACAATCTCCATCTGCTCTGTTCCAGCTTCCTCTGCTTGTACCCGTTCAGCTATGGCCCCAGGTGTGATCACTGTTGTATGATCATTGTCTTACAGTGGCTTGACTCAAGTGTGGTGGTTAGTGCTGGAGGAGTCAGCAGTCAAGAGAGACCATCCAGTTGTTGACAGAGAAGAGCTGAGTCCTCGCAGAGGACACAGGCTGTTTCCTTCAGGCCTTGCTTGAGTCTCTGGGATTTTCACTTCATTGATCAGGGCAGATTTTGGATTTTGAGCTTGTGGATGTTTAGATTTTGACTCCTGATGTTCAGGACTGTGACTGGAACTAGAGAAGATCATATTAGGGAAAATCTTTCCGCCAGAGACAGAGAGATGAATAATATCATATTTTTCCTTATAGGTGGAACCAAGATTAGGTGTGGGCACACGCACTTGCACACACACCCATGCACACACACACAGGACATGCAAGTACAAAAGGGAACTATTTGGGAAGAGGAAGAGGCAAACAGGGGACAGACAAGGAAGGATACAGTAGTGGATATGCTTGATGTACATAGTCCATTAGGATGGACCTGAAACCTGGTGCCTCACACAGTCAACACAGGCTAATGGAAAGGTTTTCAGAGGGGGAAGTGACCGACTGCCGGCTCAGAATTTTAGAGAGCAGACGTTTCCAAACGCGGTCTTCAGATTTTCACTCTTTACCTTGGATTCCCTTCATGGTGACTCAGAAGACCCGAGGGACAGTAGCTGTTAGTTTCTCAGGCATCTTTGTATGTTAGTTATCGTGGCTGAGTGCCCACTCTGGGGTAGGAGAAAGGATGCTCAAAAGAGTCTCACAGCTGGGGCCTCATGCGTCTGTCTTAGAGGAGCACCATGGCATTTGTTCTCAGCCATGATATTTCCAAGGTCCTCTGTGATGTTTGCTGTGGCCTTTTTTTTTTTACATATACCATTCCTTACATTTCCAGGGATGGTAGGCACTTGGGAACCCAGAGTATCCTGGGAGGTGTCTATGCTGTCCCAGGCTGGTCCACATAGATCAGGTTAGCACACGTTGGTTCAAGAAGGCTGCTTGACTTTCTTAGTTTATATAAAATGTGATATCTTTATTTATTCACAAATATGTATAATAGAGTTTATAAATAATAAAAATTAAAATGTCTAATAAGTGGTTAGACTGTATGCTTGAAGTGACTGGAAACTTCTGGCAGGAGATGGCTTGTAAGTGCCCCTATAGTTATTTTTTAAGTAGAGGTTTCAGGGGAAGATGGCCAATTGGCTGCTCCACAGGCTCTTGCACATGTGCCAAGAATCTGGGGAAGAACAAGGACCGTCCCCTGGTCCTCAGAGACCTCAGAGTGGCAAACTTCTTGGGTTCCCTGGGACAAAAAGCTTGGGTGCATCTGCCTTTGGTCGTGGGCAAGAAGCTGCTAGGGGCAGGAGTTTTGCATTTGGACAGATGAGTCCAAAGCTAAATAGGTGATTAGCATCTGGTATGATGCTTAAACCACAGGTAGGGCAAGGCCGTGTGAAGTGTGAAGACAGGAGAGTGGTGGCTATATCCTTCAGGACAGCTGAGTCCACACAGAGGCTGATGTGACCCTGCCAGGGAGAAGTCCCATCCCTGAGCTGCAGGTTACTCTGCAGTCTGTCCCTGGGCAGGTCTGTCACTCTCTCTCTCTCCCTTTCCCTTCCTCCCTCTCTCCCTCTCCCTCTCTCTCTCCCCCCCCTCTTTCCTAACCCCCCTCAGTTTTAGATGATTTGAAAAGAAATGCCAATAAGTCTCAGACAATACTGAATTTTCTGACTCAAAACCCCTCACCTGAGGATCAGCACCCAAGTTCTAGAAGTATGTCTCAATCACCTCTCTGCATGCTGGGAAATTCTGAGCTGGCTTCAATGGTCACTAGAACAAGTGCACAATTTCTGTGTTGTTTCCTTGACTGGGAACCTGCATAGAGCCAGCTAGGCCCACACACAATGGCTGGGGACAGAGTATTGTGAGTTTGCTTTGGTGGCTCTTACGAGTACCTAATAGCTCATAGGCCTAATCCTCTTCACCTTCCTGAAAATTCTTTCTTAGTGAACCCATTGCCCTGGAGGCAAAGGCCGAGTCTGGTGTCACAGCATGGCAAGCTGTCTTATGGACTGGCCATAAAGAGAAAAGTTCTCTTCTGTTCTCATCTCACATAATATTGCTTCTCTCCCATAGGATGGGTCTCCTTTACTCTGATGCAAGCAGAGAATGTTCTGGAATTTGATTCATAGGGAGAATGGGCAACCCTAGCCTGAACCCATCCCGGGAGCCTTTTGAGGAGAGTTTTCTTCCTTTTGCTACCAACCTTGGGGTGTTCACGCTGGATTCCTGGTCTTTGCTACTTATTAGAGGAGAGTGGGTTCCCGTAACTCCCTCCCAGAGGAGGGGCAGGAGCCTGCTGCTTACTCATAAAGCTGAGGACACACTAAGAGGAAACAGATGTCTGGGGCTGTGGCTCTGTAGCCCAGCAGCTTTTGGGCTTATTGTCCAAAGACCTCTGAGTGCCAGGACCTGTGGGGGCATCCCCGAGACACAGCGTCAGTAGATGGAGGTTGTCTCCGGCCCTTGACACCTCCTCATTGCGAAGGAAAGAAGGCGACATTATCTCTGGCGCCCACTGACTTGACCCT
The DNA here is from genome assembly GCF_000317375.1 of Microtus ochrogaster. NCBI lineage: Eukaryota > Metazoa > Chordata > Mammalia > Rodentia > Cricetidae > Microtus > Microtus ochrogaster. The sequence goes on from NC_022034.1 coordinate 3,902,726, forward strand.
TCTTGGCCTGGGACCCTGGGGTCCTCAGGCCAAGCGCTGAGCAGTTAATCTCTCTCCCTTTGGCACTATCTGCACTTTACTGAGTCAGTGCTCATTCAGAAACAAGAGGCCATTCTGGTTATTCATTTGTAAATCTTTTTGTTCATTCTTTTATTAAAAATAGTTTAGGCTCTACAACATTGAACTCAAAGAAGATACTATTCCAAAATACTGAGTCTCCAGATGAGTGTACCACGGTGTCTTTGACCTTCAGGGCCCACATCTATCTATCATCAGTGTCTTGTGCCCAAATGCCCTGAGCCACAGCAATCAAAGTCCCTGGTTCCCCAGGGTGGGCACTCAGATTTATCCTATAAACTGACCTCAGGATATTGCAGCGAATGGAAAATGCTCATCCGCCCATCTCCTTAGACAAACATCCTATCTGACATGTTTTGTCCTTTCTGAGATATGGTCTTGCTAAGGTCCCAAGACTGGCATCAAGCCCCTATTCTCTCTGCTTCCTTCTCTAGGCTGCTGGGACTAGAGGTTGTGCCATCACACCAGGGTGAGACACTGGCTCCATCTTCTGTGGTTCTACAGTCTTTGGCAGCAGAGAATTTCTTGGGCCCTGTCAAGGACACCTACACATGTTCTCTTACAGACAGCTCACTCTACTGCCTCTCTCTTTTCTCCCTCCACCAGGGAATAATTCCTCCTTCATACAGGATCTGAGAAGGTCTTCCCAGAGTGGCAGATGTCACCAAGCATAGTCGTGAGGTCATGACGATGTAACTATCAGCCAAGCTCCCTCTGCACTTCCTGTCTGGGATGGCCTGACAGCATGTGGGGTTTCTGAACCTATGTGGAGCTGTTTCCTCTCACCCTGTGTGTTGGGTTTTAGACCCCTATTTTTCCTACCATGTAGTCTGCATTCCCTATCTTCAGATTTGAAAATCTCGGTCTCACCTAATTTTGATTCTGGAGCTAGAAAACTCCTTCAGGAGTGGTGTG
>NC_022034.1:3905086-3907767 GCF_000317375.1 Microtus ochrogaster
ATGTAGTCTGCATTCCCTATCTTCAGATTTGAAAATCTCGGTCTCACCTAATTTTGATTCTGGAGCTAGAAAACTCCTTCAGGAGTGGTGTGGACCAGATACTGACCTGGTCCTGATCATTGGTGTTGACTTGGGTGAAGTAACTCCTCATGGCCCTTTGTAACGCACACAACTCTGTTTGCCCTCTCCCCGTCCCTCTTCTATTCCCGTGTGACCTTGTCTACTCCGCATAGACTCAAAGCAGACCATTACCCATTCCAACCCTAGAGATGGCTTCCAGCATCAGTTGGTGCCCCCCAGTAGAAGTGTCATAGGTGAGGCCACGAAGAAGAAGCCTAGTCCCATATAAGCCTTAACATACTATGAGAAACAAATCCATTTTTTCCCACTATGCCATTCAGGCACTGCACCCCAGCTTCCGAGGGACCCTGCACCAGCAGGTAAGCAGGTGAGGTGCCCTTGGGGCCACATTCCCTGTCCTCTTCCAGGTCCTTATCACCACCAGCCATCTCTTGTTCTTCAAGTACACTCTCACCACTCCTGGCCTAAACTTCACCTTGCTCTAATTTGTAGATCCAGAATGACTCTCTGGAAATGTGACCCTGAACAACAGACAATGATCAGGACCCAATATGAGGAATTCTGGGTTTCTGACCCTCTTTCTGGAATCCTAGGGCTTGGCCCCTTCTGCCCACAGCGGCTCCGGTCTCAGCCTAACTCCCACTGGGCAACACTGATCACCATCATGTGGAGGAAATGTTGTCTCTGCTGAAGGCTTCTGAAGCCATGATGCTGAGCTCAGCTGCCTGTCTTCCTTTAAGCCTGGTGGGTTCCAGGTAGAAAGTAGGCTGTCTTATCCCATTCATACAGGTGTCTTCGTGCTCTGTGCCACATGGCCATTCAGAAGGAACTTCAGCTGATCACTGGGTCAGCCTGTCTCCTGATAGTGCTCTGCCTCATCTCAGGATCTGGGAGGACATTATGCCCATAACCCTATCTACTATTTTACTTTTGGTTCCTGGTTTGCTCTTCGGTAGCCCCGCTGCTCTGCAAAGATAAGTTTGAATGGCTGCCCTTGCCTCTTCCTTCTGCTGGATCGCAATTCAGTCACATGTGGACGTCTGATGCCCATGCCCACAGGGTTTGTTGTCTGTGGAGATCACACTGACCTTCGACTCTGGGGCAGAGTTTGCCTGATTAGATCAGTTCATCTTGTCAGCCTGCCAGGACCTCTTGCTTCATGACCAAGGCCTTCTGTCTTGCATTGCTCTGGGCCTTTGTCCTGCTTTAGGAAGAGATCACAGCAGGGGTGTGTGGGGCCCTCCTCCAACCTCTTCCCACCCACTGCCCTGTTCTCTGCCCCTTCTCCCCCGCTGTTAAGTCATCATTGTTGGCTACTCTGCTTCTCCTTCTGGAGCTGAACTAAGATGGTGTGGGTCAGTGAGAATTGTCCTCTGTGCTAGGAATTCCTATTTGCTGGTTGTGTAGTTTTAAACAGTATTTGTAGCACTGAGGCAAGTGTGTCTGTCAGTCAGGCAGCATGCCTGTCAACCAGCAGTGAATCCATCAGGCGAGGGTTAAATGATAAAAATCGTCCCACCGTTCTGGAGGCCAGGAGTCTGAAGTCATGGTGTGACTATGCCAGGCACCAACCAGAAGATGACAGACATGAGATTTATAGTCTTGAGAACCAGAAACTGATGCTCCTTGTTCTACAGTCAGAGACAGAGTTCTAGGTACTCGGGTTGCAGTCCTGTTGCCCTAGGCTTTGGTTATAGTATCCGGGCCCTGGTCAGCTGGTGTTGTCTTTGGCCCTTTGCAGCCGTGATAGGAGAAGCAATTTGAACGATCTAACGTCACAGCTCTCAAGCCTTCTCTACCATGCTCCATGGTTTTTAATAGCATCAGCTGTCACAGTTCCCGACTGAGCATTGGACATCAGGACCCCTGGCTTTGAGACTAGGAATCCTTCCAGGAATGGGGTTCCAGGCTCCTTACCAATCCTGTTCATACGTTCACTGTCTTCTGACATCTCTGGTCATGCAAGCTGTGTCCCAGCCACTCTCTGGGACTCTTGTGAGCCTTTTCCTTGCTGCCATGTGCGCTATGGTTGGCTCTGCCACTGTTGTTGTTGCCTCTTTCCCGAGATCTCTTCTTTGTGTTACCAGAGGGGGCGGCTCTGTTTGTGACGGAATCAGAAGTACGCAAAGACAAGACCATTGGAAGAAGGATTTTATTGGGCCCAGTGTTTCAGTCCCAGGAGTCAGATAGCAAAGTGTCCTCCAGTTGACTTGAAAAGTGAACCTACTTATGTAAACAGCAAGGGGTGTGACAAGGACACTTGGATCAGCCACAGCACAGCTCTTTATGCAAATGAAAGATAGGGTTGTGCCAATCGCGGCCCTTCTGTTGGGCCCCCAGGGGAAGTGTTTTCCTCTGGCCTGGATGAATGTCACTGCAGGATCACTAGAGTTTGTTGCCGCAGGCTTTCTGGAGTGGTCATGGCTGACACATGTCTTCAGCCATGTTTGGATTGATCCTCTGAGACTGTCCGAGGATCCTTAGAGTGACGGTAAATTGTATAAACTCACCAAATTGCAGTGTGGACAGTCTGGCCGGTTGTCAGAAAACAGGCTACTTGGCTGACAGTTCTCAGCCCAAAGCTGCAGGGCACAGGGAAG
>NC_022034.1:3908017-3917823 GCF_000317375.1 Microtus ochrogaster
TGCTTACAGACTTGATGAACGCGCAGCACAGAACTGGCTACCCTGGCAGCATTCCTCTGTGCTTTACCGTGCCCAGCTCTTGTTGGTGCCATCCAGGAATGGCTAGGTCTCCCTCACTGTATCCTTCCTTCTCTGGGTTAAATTTTTTCTCTTCCAATGGGGCAAACGTAGTGAGAGCTGACCTCCTTCAAAGTGACCACGTCTTACTTTCCTTCTAGATGCAGACCTTAGTTCCAGTAAATTGGCATCCGCGGATTCTGTGGGCATGATCCCTCAGACCTTCCTCCGTCAACCCCTTCCTGTCACATGGCCCTTCCATGCTCTGCATGTTTCCCAGAAGTCTGCACACACCTGAGAACCCCCCGCTGTTCCATTGTCTTTCTCCATGCTCTGTGTGTACATCACACCCCCGACGAGGACACTGAGAAGTAAGATACCTGGGAAAAACCCCTGTGTGCTAGGTGGGGCCATGAGAGCAGTGTCACTAGCTCCATGACTTCTTGTCTGGAAGATTCATGTTGTCATGGCTACACTGACCCACAGCCCTCAGCAATCTCTATCACGGGAGTCATTTTAACACTGATTCTACTTCACCATCTGTCTGCCTGGGCTGTTTCTGGCTTTCCCCGTGTTCCACTCCTACAATGTACACTATCAACTCATGTCCCCTCTTCCACTGACCCTTCTTGGTTTTCTTTACGGGACACTTCAAAGGGGGCATCTTTCTACACATTGGCAGCAGCATGGATCCCTGCTGACTGAGTATGCTGTAGAGAGTGCACGCCCTTCCCACACCCGTGCTTCTCCTTGTAAGAGAGGGCGTGGATCTGAACAGCAATAGGACAGTTAGGCACTGCAATTCAGGGAGCCCAGTGACATTTTCCTTTCAGCTTTGAATCGTAATATAAATTTTAATCTAACGATTTTAGTTAAAGATCAAGATATTGGTCATTAATTAATTGACTCAAAGCGACGCAACCTCCTTCAGAGAAGACACACGTACTGTTAGAGGCCAAGCTTGTCTATTTGTGAGTTAGGAACGAACACCTTTTTTAGATGTTTACTAAATTTATTAATTGATTTGTATGTTTGAGGTATGTGTACGTGTTTGGGAGCTTGTGAGTGGAAGCCGGAGGACAGCTTGTGGGAGTCGGCTTTCTTCTTCCACCGCGTAGGTTCAAAGGACCCAAGTCAAGGTGTGCGGCTTTGTAGCAAGGGTTATTCCTGAATTGTGTTGTTGGTCCAGAAACTGTTCCTTTCCCCTTGCCTTCTCTCTCTCTCTCTCTCTCTCTCTCTCTCTCTCTCTCTCTCTCTCTCTCTCTCCATCCTGTCTTCTTCTCCTTCATCCCTCCTCTTCCTCCTCTTCCTTTTTCTTGTTTTGTCTTTGTTTTTCAAAACAGGGTTTCCTCTATGTAGCCTTGGTTACCTTGGAACTCGCTCTGTAGACTGGGGTGCCCTCAAACTCACAGAGATCCACCTGCCCCTGCCTCCCAAGTGCTGGGATCAAAAGTGTGTGCTATCCCTGCCCAGGTAGAAACTGATATTTCTTAGGGAGTGATGCAGGAAGAGTCTTCATAAGAAAAAAATGGCTTTTCCAATTGCAGCCTCCTCTCCCTCCTGTCTCTGTGTCTCACAGCTGCCCTCACCCAGCAGTGCTTTCTCCTGAGGTGCTGTCTGCAGGCTCCCTGCCCACTTTGGTCCCAGACTAAGAGGATGTAGCACAGTGAGTGCCGGGATACTTCAGTTAAATCCCCAACCAAGAACAGAAGGTGGTTAAGCACATCCCCCATTTCATTTCTCTCCCCTGTTCTTTGAATAAGACCTGACATCATCATGCGTCAGCTCAGATCAATGCTCAGACAACTAGTGTCATCTGCAGAGAATGAAGCCGAGCAATGGTTGTGGGAGATGCCGCGGCTCTACCATCTGCTTTGGGCTCTGGAGGAACCACCTGTCCCCAGCTTCCCTTCGGACTGTCTTCCTCAGGTGACCCTGCTCCCACCTCGCTGTCATCCACCCAGGCCTTTTTCTCCCCGTACTCATCATCTGTCCTCTCGTGCTTGCAGGGTGTAGAAGGAGCATCAGCTCCTGTCCCTAGATTTTCGCAGAGCCCCTAACCTGCCCCCACCCTATCTTGTTAACTGTAAAGACTACTTCTGACTACAGGATTCCCATTCTAGGCAAGCTAGCTGTCCCAACAAAACTTGCCTGAAGACTGAATTTTCTCAGAGAGACTTGGTCATAGAGTCGCCGGGCCCTGGCTGAACAGAGGAAGTGAGTTTAGATTAAGGTCTGTTCTCCCAGAAGCAGGGCTACTTCCCAGGGTCAGAGACAAAATGAATTTTCTAGTAAATTCTTTTTGCATATGACACAAACCAATTTTTTGAATAGAGTAACTTCTCCCTCACAATGGTGAACTTATGGTCTCTCCCCTGTTTTGGGGGTTGTCATTCACTTGGTTTAGAAAGACCAGTATCACACTGGATAATTTGAAACACATTGAAACATAGAATTGGCTTTTTTTCCCCTCCTCGGCAAAATGGGGAGTCCCAGCCAATCTCGCTGGTTTTATTTATAGCTTTTTATTTCCTGAGAGAAGACAGGAAAAGTGAGTCCCTGCCTTCCCCTCTTGTCTAACTCCTCCCCTGGCCCCTGTCTGGAAAGCCTGGGTGGACATGTAGGAGGGGCTTCAGCTTAGAGGGGCTGGATTTGGCCTGGGACACCAGGTACTCCGAGCAAATGGTGAGAGCAGAGGAGGAATTATGACACTCCTTCGAAAGAATGAATTAAACGTGCCTCCGCGTGTGTCTGATTGACAGGCCTCTTGGAGAAAGGGCGTATAAAGGAGCCAGTCATCGCCTGGAGACAGCGAAAGCCTCTGCTGTCTGCAGCCTCCCTGGCCAGGTCACTCCTCAAGACAGACTTAGAACACTGACATCGGTCATCATTCATTTTCAAACACACAAGGTACCTTTTTATTTCTAAGACATTTCATTGGGTTGCGATTTTTCAGAACAGGCTTGTGGTTTCCAGGAGGCTGGAGGGGGAAAGTGCAGCTATGTCCTCCCAGGCTTAGCAGCGCGGTTTTCTCACCCTAGGTTTGCCCTGCACAGTTAGAGACCAACCAGGAACAGGCGCTGCTGCTGTCTTGGCCCCAGGGTCTCCCACAGCAGGATCCCAGGGATATGAGGGTCTGGCTGGCTTTATTCCTAGGATGCTGGGGAAAGTCCTGACATATTCTACTTCAAAATAAGAGGTTTCTACACTGAAGTTTGTTATGAAGGAGGAGCAGAGAAAGGAATGTCGAAAGATCCCTTGAGAATGTGAAAATAATCAGCGGATTATAGCGATCCTAACTCTAAACTTTATTAGCAGCTGAACCAAGTGTGGCTGTCTTTATAATGTGCAGTGCGGTGGGCTGGGGGCTCTGAAGGGAACTGCGTTTGGGATGCTGCTTGGGTAATTTGCTGGTAGGCTGAGGCAACTGAAGGAGGGTTGTCTGGTGGGGAGGGAGGAGGGAGGGAAGCAGGCAGAGCAATAGGTGTTGAGGGGATAGAGATCACCCAGCGAAGGCACTTCGATTGCTCCTGAGAGGTAAACTTGGGTGAGACCCATGTAAGTTTGTAATGGTACCCCACTGCAGAAAGCCTTTATGAAGGTCTACCCATTGCAGTGTGGACTTGTGGTCGGGGGGCGCCTAGTGCTATGGAGCTGGGATGCAGTTGCGTTGGCTGCCAGGATGCTTGTTGCAGTTCCAGACACTCTCCACCCCTTTGTCCCATTTTGATTTGGGGTAGGCAGCACGATGAGATGGGAGCTTATGCTGGATTTCTGTGGCACTCCTGATTGCGGTGGACTCCGCTTGTGCATGCATGGAAGCAGGGCAACCGTCATTCTGAGACGGAGTTCTCCTTTGCAGAGCTGGTATCCTGCAGCTGTCTTTGGGATAAGGTGAAATTTGGGGGCAGAATCAGGTGTCCGGGGGCACACACCTGATTAGGGATTCAAGGGTAGGCCAGGCTGCAGCCTTCAGAGAGGGACTCAGTTGAGATTCTCAACTTTCTCCGAGGTCTCAGTTCTGTTCTAAGTGTCTGACAGGGTCTACCTTGCTCTTCAATTTCCAGAAAAAGACTGCCTCGGGACACAGAGTTAAGAGCCCCCAAGCTATGAACCCACTGAAGGCATGTTTGCTGTGTCTCAAAGAACTCACTGGATATTCATTTACATAGGGTCTCTCTCCAACACCCCAGATAGATATTTTAAGAGTGAATTTATTGAGCCACAGACAAGGACACCAAGTCAGAGGATGGGAGGATTGTCTGGATGGACAAGCTGATGTTAAGGGCTCAGGTGGGATGGTGTGCTCAGCTCCCTCCTGCACCATGATCTAGAGCTTAGTAGATGAACACTGGGCAGTGCTGTGGGCATCAGGACCACACTCTCAAAGGCTGAGGATCCTGCCACATCACCTTCCTCTGGAGAAGAGACTTTCACTACTTCCAGCCTTCCAAAGCGTTCTGGAGAGGGGATTGCTTAGGTGTTTTTATCAATGAGAAACTAGGCCGTTTTAGCCACCTAACAGATGAGGAACTCAGTGTATGGTTCCGTTTCCTCAGAGCAGGGTAGACAGGGATCAGAGCCAGGGCCATCACCCCATACTCCTTCCTCTTGGATGGGGAGCTGACACCCGGGCACAGGGAAGCCCATAAGGAGTTAACAGAGCAGGAGCAGTGGGGCTGGGCTTCAAGCCAGGCCTCCTGACTTCCTCCAATCCAGAGTCTAGTGAGCCAACTCAGAATCCCTGAGAATGGAAAAACAGGCCTGCAGGAGACTAGCACAGTGGAGTAAAACCCTCCAAGTAAAACTTTCTGCTTGTCCTAAGAAAATGCACTGAGTTTATTCGTAACTTCGGATGGCAGTTAGTATTGGTTGTGTTTAATCAAGGCAGCATAACGGGTTTTTCCTGGACATTGACATAGAATGCCTGTCCAGAGTCTTCACCCCACAGGACCTGGACTTCAGTCTGTATCAGAGTTCCTCAGGGGGAGCAATGCTCTGGTGCAGCCCCCATTTACTCCTCCAAAGGGCAGGGAGCATAGTCTCAGCCGCAGGAACCCTAAGTTGTTATGGTGACCGCTCAGCACGAGTGCTCGGAATCCCCTCACCTCGATGTCAGGGGAAGTGGGGAAATAAGTGCTAGCAGCAGCCAGAAGAACCTAGTTGGAAAGGAAGCTTCTTGTCTAAAGTTTTGCTTCCCACGGATACATTTGCTTCTGATTTTTGTGTGAAAACTGTTTTTTTTTCCCCTCAAAGGTCACGTGTGCAGATTTCTCAGTAACACTCAGGCTGCAGCTGCGCGCTCATCACCGGCGAGACTGCTTCTCTTCTGAGTGTCACGGGTGGAGACAGGATGCTCTGGGCAATGGCCCTGCTGGCTCTGGGCTTGGGACCAAGAGCTTATGGTGAGAAGGGACATAACCCTTGTCTCTGTTTGCAGTGTGGCTTAGCTGCACTGACCAGCTAAGACCAGCAAGAGTTTTGGAGTCTGCATCTTGCATGTGAAGTTTTCTTTCTATGTTTGTCAATAAAAAAAAAAATGCTCTGACTTTTGAGTCTGTATAGCATGGAGAGATGGTCTTTTAGAAACTGAGGTACTTGCTTCACATAGCTGGGACTTTATGCGTTATTATCATTTATAAAACTTGGGCTGCCATTTTTAGTGGCAATAGTCACCAGTTCTAATTATTTTAATTGTGTTGCTGCTAATATTTTTATTTAAAATGATAATATTTGTGCCTCTATAAGCAGTGGTTTACTTTCTTTTCAGTTTCTGGGAACCTGATGAGAAGCTATGTTTTGTTTTAACTTTCTCGTCAGAGTATCCATTTGAATTATTGAGCCTGTTCTAATTTTGCTAAGATCTGGTGACTTTTCTCATTAGCAGCTGGACAGTGAGTTCAGACCCCTCACTGAGAGTCACGCGGTCCATTGCTGTCTCAGATCCTGGCCCACAGTGCACACTAGCTATTATTCATTGAAGGTATTTCTACAGAAGTGAAAAGAGGTCTACACCATCTGTTTAAGGCAGAATGCCATTCCAAGAATGCAAAATAGGACTTAGTGGACCCTTAAATCCCACAACCAAAAGCCAAAGGTCTACTTTTTAAACTTCTTTCTTCCCCAGCCACACAAAGGAGGGGATGGCTGTGCTCAGCCCAAATCTGGGACAAAGAACAACAGGGATAGGGATGGAATTCAGAGGCCTGGTCTGGAGGGCGATTTGGGCAGATGTCACAGTGCTGACATTTATGAAAGAAGCCATGTTGTGGGTTCTGAGAAGACACAGAACACTTTCTACACTGTAGCCCTTGACAAAGCCATACCACAGTGCTGTGGGTAACCTTCTATGGCTCAGCCAGGGGTGGGGGAGATGGAGATGTACACATAAGCTCTGCATCTTGTCATGGGGAGAAGCCCCTGTGAGCTTGTGGTTCTCCAGCCCACATCCTGGAAAGCCTCCTTTCAGCCTGTAACTGTGCCTCTGTGGTTCCCTTCGGCAGCTGGTGACCAGAGCGAAGATACTTCGTTTGACCTGTTCAGCATCAGCAACATTAACCGGAAGACCATCGGCGCCAAACAGTTTCGAGGGCCCGACCCTGGAGTACCCGCTTACCGTTTTGTACGCTTTGACTACATTCCCCCAGTGAGGACAGACGATCTCAGCAGGATTGTCAGGCTTGCAAGGACGAAGGAGGGCTTCTTCCTCACAGCCCAACTGAAGCAGGACCGCAAGTCCCGGGGCACACTCCTGGTATTGGAAGGCCCCGGCACCTCCGAGAGGCAGTTTGAGATTGTGTCCAATGGCCCAGGGGATACCTTGGACCTCAATTACTGGGTCGAAGGCATCCAACACACCAATTCCCTGGAGGATGTGGGCTTGGCTGACTCCCAGTGGAGGAACGTGACCGTGCAGGTGGCCAGTGATACCTATAGCCTATATGTGGGCTGCGATCTGATTGACAGCGTCACCCTGGAAGAACCGTTCTACGAGCAGCTGGAAGCAGACAGAAGCAGGATGTATGTGGCCAAAGGTGCATCCCGAGAGAGTCACTTCAGGGTGCGTGTGCGGCACGGCAGCCATATGACAGAGCTGTGAGGGGAGCTCACGGCGTGGGGCAACTCAGTGTAGCCTTTGTGTTGGAAAGGTGTAACCTTGCCTTGGACAAACACGCAACACTTCCTGCTGTACATGTGTGTGCACTCGACACACCGGCACACGCTGCACACACCTTCACACATATCACACATGCTCAGATGAACGGTGCCTATGCTGCATCTTCTGATGGGTGTACCCGTTCCTCTCTCACCACAGATTAAGGGATGTTTGAGCAGTGCGCTCTTGCAGGCCTGCACTTATCTGTAGAAAGGAATGTGTGTCAAAGCTTAGTTATTTGACCTAGATGTGCATGCTCTGTCTGGTGCTGCTATAGCTGTCTGACTGGCCCATTCATGTTCCTGGCGTGACCCAAAGGCCACTTTTTCTGAACAAGTAGGTGTTTCTGAGACTTGAATTGCAAACAAGGACACAGCATTCCAGGTCCATGTGCAGAAATAGCCCAGCATGTCTGTGGGAGCATACAGGGGACAAAATTTGCCTATCTGTAGGCCTCCCTCATTTTTCTCTAGGGTTAATTTTCTCCTAGTTAGAAATGTTTTTATCCTAAACCTTTGTGCACAGCATGCATGCATGTATGCATGTGATGTGTGTGTGGTATGTGTGTGTGTGTGTGTGTGTGTGTGTGTGTGTGTGTGTGTGTAGTAGCATTTTCAAAGTAGCAGGAATAGGGTCACTGATATAAAAAGACTTCTGGCCTAGTGGATAAAGCAGAGGTGACTTGGTGCTTTTGGAATCTTCTGTTCTGTGTTTGTAAAGTGTCATCAGCTTCCATCAAGCTCATGGTTTAGCTGAAGTTCTGTTCCTCTGTCTCTCCCCAGGGCCTGCTGCAGAATGTCCATCTCGTGTTTGCAGATTCTGTAGAAGACATTCTAAGAAAGAAAGGCTGCCAACAGAGCCAGGGAGGTGGGTGAGCTCTCACCTAGGAGCTTCTCTTCTTTCCTGGTGGGTTGCTGCTGGGCCACGTGTGAGTGTCCTGCTGGGAATTCGGGTCAAGTGGGCAAGTGCGCTGGCCAGCTTAGACTTCTCAGCCCTTGAAAAATGACAACTGTTAAGGATTAATTCTGATTAGATTTCAAGAATAACAATCCATTTTCGGGGGGTTCTAGGAAGGTAGTCCAGTCCGTGATCAAGACCATTCACCCCTCTTATGGCTTCTGAACACATTCTAACCTGTAGGTTCCTTCAACAGGATTATTTCACACTCCGAGTTACAAGCCAGCAATACGTAGAACTATGAAAAGCAAACGCTTAGGTCTTTATAGAAGTTCTGAGCCCTTCTCAATAAAATAGACTTACGCAGAAGTCTACATCTGTTCTCTGAAGATGGGGGTGAGAATGGACTCATTGGATTCATGTACTTTTATCCGTATGTCAGAACCCACTGTGAGTTCTCCCCTCAGAGCTTGGGTCTGGCAGAGACCGCCATTCTCCTCCCTGGTCATGTCGCACTTGACTATTGCAGTCCCTGGGAAAGCAAACTCATGAGCCTGGTCTCAGAGAGTGGGACTTCTTTGATGTTTGTGAAGATAAGAATGTCTGTTTCGAGGCTGAGTCATTCAGACTTCACAGCTGCAGACACTGGTGTAGATCTGACAGGAACAGACTGGCTCAAACATCCGTCTATCATCCGCTGAAACCCATCCAGGGCAGAGGCAGGGGTGTGCAAAAGCACAAATTGGCTTATTTTGATTAATTCTGAGATATGAAAAGTAAATATCTTAAATGAACTAAAGATTTTAAAAACATAAATGAAAATAAATGCTGAAAAAAATCTACTCAAAATCTATTTAAGAGTGTCCCTGTCTACTTAGTTATACAAGTACTTATTTTAGCATGACTTTTTATGGTTAGTAGCACACTAGATATAAGAGGCTTCCAGCAGCCATGAGGATTGCAACAAGGTTTTGAGCCCAAGTAATAAACACTCAGCTGTGAGTGAATGCCTGTCATCCCTTCCTTCTTTTCCCTCTGGGGCTCTCTCCTCTCTGGAGCCCTTGGCTCTGGATGCACTGAGGATGACTCTGTTTTTGGACTTGTCTCAAAGCAACTTGAGAATTAAAGGAGTCTGTGAATGCGTGGTCCAGGCAGACTCCCCGTGATTGGGCCAGGGCTGTGAGAGCCTGCCTGCACTCCAAGGAGCCACTGGGCAGCAGAAGATACTGTGTGGAAAGAAAACAGTTTTTCCTAGAAGTGTATATTTCTGTATGCTTTTATTCTGAAAGGAAGCCCCAAGAATGGATTCGCAGGTTGAAATGGGACATAGGAAGGGTGAAGGGAAGGGATAAGCATATGGACTATGTGTTGGAGGAACCCACTTGGGGTTAAGGATGAGGACAAGGCTCTGTCCCTCAACTCAGTTTTACTGAGGTGTGTGATGCATGACCCTGCACTACAAATTCCTTGTCTCCCATTGCTCTGCTTTGCCCTTCTCTGTTCCTGGACCGCTGCCCCACTGGGGAATCTTACAGGCCTAGGAACCTGTTCCACTTCGTAGTCGCCACCCAATGTTCTTGTGTTGATGGATACAGTCTAGCAAGTGGCCACTCCAAGAAAGCATAGAGTTTCAAGGGTGCTGGTTTATAGCTGCAGAGGTGACACTGAGGTGACACCTCAGTGAAGCTGTGCTTCA
>NC_022034.1:3918511-3928344 GCF_000317375.1 Microtus ochrogaster
CAGTGGACAGTCTGACCACATCAATGGGTGCCAGTGGACAGTGGTCAGTCTGCCACCTTACAGCCTGTGCTCTGCTGACCATGCTTTCTCTCCCATAGCTGAAGTCAACACCATCAATGAGTACACAGAGACACTCCACCTGAGTCCCCACATCACCACAGAACTGGTGGTCCAGGGTGTGGAGAAGACACAGGAAGTGTGCGCACACTCCTGTGAGGAGCTGAGCAACATGATGAATGAGCTGTCTGGATTGCATGTCATGGTGAACCAGTTGAGCAAGAACCTGGAGATAGTGGTGAGCACACGGGAGATGGCAGAGCTGGCAAATGAGGGTAGGGGGAACAGATGGTAGCCTGTCAGGGAAGCCCTCCCAGCAGCCATCCAGTCAGCCTCTGAGGACTAATTCTTCACTGTTTCGGAGAATCTATGATTAGAAAATGGTATTAAGAGGCCATTCAGGTTAGGCCCTTCAGAACCTGGTCTACCACAAAGTTGGTGGGAAGAAAACCTGAAATGCAAGAAACATTGCAAATAACAACACAGTCAGGGGACACAAGTTCCTCACAATAAAGCTGTGATTCTGGAGAATACATCTCCCAGAGAATAAAAGATGTCCGCGCAGAGGAAGATACTTTATGAGAAGGGCAGAATTTTGAGAGGAATAGTCTACAGGCTTGAGGAATGTCTCAGCCTTATTGTATTTAAGGCCAAACATGTGTGTCCCAAAGTGGGTGGAAGCAGGGGACAGAATTGCACACACCAGAGCAGGCATCTTGTGGCTTTGAGGAGGGAGGTGAGAGCTGTAGTCTCTCCTGGCTGCAGCTCCCTGACACCCGTACTATCATGAGAAGCAAAGAGGGCAGGAGACCGTCACACACACACTTCCTGCAAGCCTCCACTATGGCTCAGCGAGAGAGTCCCATGACTAGGCCTGTGCAGAGTGCCCTGTGGGGCTGTCATTTGGGCAGAAGCTTCTGTTTCTGTTTGCCTCTTAGTGAGGGTCCCTGGGTGGTATCCCTTAATTCATTACTGTACCAGGAAGTACTGAGTGCACAGTGATGGTCCTGGCTGACTTGACAGAAGACCTGGCTACAAAGCTCAGAAGAGACAGGGGCTGAGCCCAGGGTCTGGCAGCTTCCCTACAACTGTAATGTAGTCCAGGTCCAATGTTACTGAATGTGAAATCAGAGGTCAAGGAAACGTGTGAGCCCTGAAGCTGTACAAAGCCACAGAGGTGGTGTGTTTCTGTATTTGCTGTAGAGGGTTCGTGACACCCATCTGACTTCCAAGTTCAGACATTGCACCTTGGGTGAACCTACAGAGTTCTGAGATGGCCAAAGCAAATACATACATGTTTAGTGGCATTTTGTGTAGATTCGTCTGTTTTTTGCACTTTACCCCCTCCCCTTTCCCTGGTATAATGTCCAGGTGACCGGTCTTGTGGCCGTCTTCTTCCCCCTTTCCCTGGTATAATGTCCAGGTGGCTGGTCTTGTGGCTGTCTTCTTCCCCCTTTCTCTGGTATAACGATCAGGTGGCTGGTCTTGTGGCCATCTTCTCCCTTGCTATCAGCTCATTGCACATCTTTCTCATCCTATCTGCTGAACAAAAGGAAGATGAGTGAATTCATAAACTGGCCTCTTTCTCCTTCCCTGAGCTCTGCCCACTGTGCACAATGGTGGTTTTTGAGGGGTTGAGCAGGCAGCGCTTCTGCATGTCTGTGTGTTGGGTATTGGCTGTGAGCAGGGAAAAGGCAGCGGGGCTGAGCTGATAGACGTGTGTGTAGCTGAGTTCTGTGATACGGTCTTTGTTGCAGAAGTTCATGTGGATTGCAGTCCCATCTGCCTCTACCTGACCCTAGTATCCCAGGGCAAAGTTCCATCTACACCTGGAGGTTTCAAGGCTTGACCTAAGCTCGATGGAAGAGGGCGTTGAATTCTTATCCTAACTCTTACCTCTGTTTCCAGTCCAATGACAACCAGTTCCTCTTGGAGCTCATTGGAGGCCCTATGAAGACCAGGAACATGTCAGCTTGCGTGCAGGAGGGCCGAATCTTTGCAGAAAACGAAACCTGGGTGGTAGACAGCTGTACCACGTGCACATGCAAGGTGAGTTTGGAAGATTGGTTCTTCTGGAGGCAGAAACGCCCTGCACAGGGCAGGCGTGTTCAAATTGACACATGCAGATCCTAAGGGCTGCCAATGACTTGCTGGCAAACACGTACAGAAAATGTTTAGATACATGGAAGGCTCACCACGAGAGCCTTAGACATGGAAGAGAAAACAAATGTTACTTAAATTGACCTCATTATGCTGTGCATAAAGAAACCACAAGCCTGAGGGTGGGGTGGTGTGTCCAGCGTTGCCGCATGATGAGAAACAGTGAGAATCCAGCTGTATCAGCGCCTCGCTAGCGTGTGCTTGACCCCATTCATCTCTGACAGGGCCCCAGCGCTCACGGAGATATCCGGGAAGCCTGGTCATGATTGAGAAAATACAAATGTTCTAGTTTCTTCTCATTAATCCCTGTCCGTGTGTTGACCTCAGATGTCGGGGGATCTGGGAATAGTCACTCATTCTTCTTCTTTCCCACCCAGAGGGCTCAAACGCTGATGCCGTCATCTCTCTGCTCATGGCGGGAGGACACAGTGTCAGTGCTCAGAGTCCCCTTGGGTCTGCTCAAGCCCTATATCTGAAGTAGGATTTGTAGACAGAAAAACCCCTATTTTTCTTGCTGATTTTTCCTCATCCAGATCCTGTGACAATGTCTGTTACATTACATAATTGTTTCCCAAATATTTTTCTGTTCTTTCAGAAATTTAAAACGGTGTGCCACCAAATCACTTGCTTGCCGGCGACTTGCGCCAACCCATCTTTCGTGGAAGGCGAGTGCTGCCCGTCCTGTCCTCACTGTAAGTCTGCGGTGGCGAGCATGTTGCGAGTCCTGGTGGTTGCATCTGTTTATTTGTTTTATGGTTTGAGCGGAGGAGGGTGAGGTTTGTGTTCCTAGAGGCAGGCAGTGGGAAAAAAGAAGAGGCGTGGTTGAGGCCCTCCTTTAACCACTAGCCAGTGGCCAGGAAGCCTTTAAGAACTCTAGAAATTAAACGTCTGCAGCTGTCCCATTCTGGCCCGTCCCAGACAAGGAGGCCCCTAGCGATACTGCAGGGACCAAAGTCCCATGCCCAGGCCAAGAACAAGGCCCTGTGTCAGTAGCCGCTGTGATCAGAAGCCGCTGCTTGATCTGGGCTGAGTGAAGACTGGGCAGTTGCTGTGAAACCCATGGTCCAGTAAATAAACACAGAACCCAGAGATGGTTACTCAGTGGTGCACTCAAGTTACAGAGATATGGTCCAAGTTACACAGAACTGGACTATGGCGGAGCCAGTTCTGTGAAGTCTGACACTGTAGAGACAGAGCAGGGCTGGTATCATGGAGTCCTGGAGACTCTGATGAACCCTAGAAGAGCCTGCACTGTCCTTGCTAGACTCAGCTCCACGGCTCACTCAGAAGCCCCTATGGTCTGTGGGTCCTTGTGCCTGTTCTCTGGATCTGGCCCCTGGGTGATGCTCACCTCTGGCTTCCCTGTGCTTCAGACCCAGGCATCATCCCCGAGTGTTCTGGATTCCTCTGCTTGGGTTTTATCCTGGTCTTCCCTTCTGGTGTGTGTCTAGAATCCCAGCTACTTGCTCAACACAGCAATGCTACTGCCACAGTACTGGGCGCCTGAGGATGCTTCCCCTGTGTCAGTGAGGGCAAGAGTACAGCAGACACACTGGGTGCTCTGGCTGCCTGTGCTCAGTGTCGACCTTGCTGTTGCTCTTTCCTTCCTTCGTCCCCAGAGGGACTTCTAAAAGACCCCTGCCAAGAGACCCCTGTAAGAGACCTACTGTGTACTTTACCTTTAACTCAGGCCCCACCACACCATGTGCCTGTGAAAATTTTCTTCAAGAAAATTATCTTTTTATTGAATTTTCTTTCAAGTGTTTGGAAATAAATTATGCAAGCTGTAATCTCAACCAATGGTTGACATGCCGTTACCTTATATGAGCCAACAAAGCTAGGTTGAAATGACCTCTTGGAGGCTTTGAAAACACTCCCTGTAGACATTCTCTGTGGGAGCCATCTCCTGGGCTCTGTGGAAGAGCTTCCCTAAACACATCTAGATCACTCTGCCTTAATAGTCACTCAGTGTTCTTGTCCCTGCGCTGGACTCTGTCTTCTGAAGGAACTCAAACCCTTTTCCCAGGTGGTGGGTCTATGCCCATAGAATTTTCTTCTAGACAAGTCCCTTCTTGTTACAAAGTATCCAAAGCAGCCCCACATGGTTGTAGTGCCTGACTTCCCCACGGTGTGTGAAGAGAGAGAACCCATCCTCAGGGACATGTGTGCTTTCTCCCTTAGCTTCAGAAAATGATGAGGGCTGGTCTCCGTGGGCAGAGTGGACGGAGTGTTCCGTCACCTGTGGCTCTGGGACCCAGCAGAGAGGCCGGTCTTGTGATGTCACCAGCAACACCTGCCTGGGCCCCTCCATTCAGACGAGGGCATGCAGCCTGGGCAAATGCGACACAAGAAGTGAGTGTGCCCCTGCCATGCTCCAGGGTAGGGTGGATGGCTCTCCGTTTGGGTGTGCCAGCAACAGCTGTTTGCTGATGTCTGGAGGCCATGGCCCAAGGGAAGGGTTTTACCACGAGAGACGCTTTCTTCTGGGTGACGGTGGTGCTCTTTGGCCTGCCCTCTTTAGTGGAAACAGACTAGCTGGGAGGACAGATTTGAGGATCGTCTGGCCCCAGGTCACAGCCTGGGACAATGATCTCTTTGTGCTTCTGATGTCAGTCCGGCAGAATGGTGGCTGGAGTCACTGGTCACCCTGGTCTTCGTGCTCCGTGACTTGTGGTGTTGGCAATGTCACCCGCATACGTCTCTGCAACTCCCCAGTGCCCCAGATGGGGGGCAAGAACTGCAAGGGTAGTGGCCGGGAGACCAAGGCCTGCCAGGGTGCGCCGTGCCCAAGTAAGTCGGGGATATGGGGAGGGGTGATGTCCTGCCTGCCTGAGTGAGACAGGACGCTGTGACGGCTGCTGGCCACTAAACCAAAAGCCACCAGAGTCTGAGCAGTGGGGGTGTGGCTGCTCCTGCTCTGAGGACAGAGCCCATCACTGGGTCGCTGGATCCCCACCCTGATGGAGGAAGGTCATTGGTTAAAAAATAGAAACTGCTTGGTCCTGATAGGTTAAAACATAGGTGGGAGGAGTAAACAGAACAGAATGATGGGAGAAAGAGGAAGTGAGCTCAGAGGCCATGCTCCCCTCTCCTGGGCAGACGCAATGAAGCAAGCCGCCAGGTCAGACATGCTGAATCTTCCCCAACCCCCCCCCAGTAAGCCACCTCGTGGGCTACACAGATTATTAGAAATGGGCTAGTCCAGGTGCGAGAGTTAGCAGAGAAGAGGCTAGATATAATGAGCCAAGCAGTGTTTAAAAGAATACAATTTGTATGTTGTTATTTTGGGTAAAGCTAGCCAGTGGCTAGGAGCCGGGCTGTGAAAAGAGGCCCGCAGCTCCTACAACACCACCCTGACCCCCTGGTTAGCCTGATGTCTCTGTACCAGGCACAGGTCAATCAGGTGAGCGTGGATTGTCATCTGCAGAAAAATAAGCCAGCACTGTCAACCTGGACCTGGAGCAGGAAATCAGCAGGACAGGTCTCAGGACAGGGCTGTCCGGATCACAGCAAGTTCCAGCTTAGGGAATTCACAGCTTAGGATACCAGGACCTCCCCAGGGAGGCTGGGCTTCTGCAGTGTGTGGATGCAGGAGGTTTGCTTCCACACAACAGGTTTTCCACCCAGATCTTCACTGCCTATCTGCCCAGTGCAATAAGAATCCGTCCCACAAAGTATTTCCTACCCTGGAGGCCTGGCTCTGTAAGGAAACTCAGGCTTCTGGCTGTGAAAGATTAGAAGGATTTTTCTTTCAGAGGCAAAACAATCGATCAGCAATTGTATATCAATCCTGACTGTGGCCAGCCCCTCCCCTTTCAATTGTATATCAATCCTGACTGTGGCCAGCCCCTCCCCTTTCACTCATACACTGGTTTCTTCAACTATGCTGCAATAGCCAGGATATCAACTCCATCTTCCCTCTGCTCTTGCCAGCACAGGTAACACATCCAGCCCTCCACGCCCCTCTCAGCTACCTTTTCTGATTCTCTCTACAGTTGATGGGCGTTGGAGCCCCTGGTCCCCTTGGTCGGCCTGCACAGTCACCTGTGCTGGAGGGATCCGTGAACGGACACGTGTTTGCAACAGCCCAGAACCCCAGTACGGTGGGAAGGACTGTGTGGGGGATGTGAAGGAACATCAAATGTGCAATAAGAGAAGCTGCCCCATTGGTGAGTCATAGGGCATAGGGCTTGTCTGCGTGTGTGTGTGTGTGTGTGTGTGTGTGTGTGTGTGTGAAAGGAGCTGCCCCACTGATGGGTAACAGGGCATATATACTTGTATGTTTATGTTTATGTATGTATGTGTGTGTGCCCACATGTACAAATGTGTGTGGTATCTGGTCATATCCCTGTTCCCCATCCTCCATGCAGATGGATGCTTATCCAACCCATGTTTTCCTGGAGCCAAGTGCAACAGCTTCCCTGATGGGTCTTGGTCCTGTGGTTCCTGCCCAGTGGGCTTCCTGGGCAATGGCACCCACTGTGAGGACCTGGATGAGGTTGGTACCTTCACCTTGGGCGGCAGGGTATCCTGTGGAGATAATGAGAAAGGCTGACTTCTGTTTGTCTTCACAGTGTGCTGTGGTCACAGATATCTGCTTCTCAACCAACAAAGCTTCCCGCTGTGTCAATACCGACCCTGGCTTCCACTGTCTGCCTTGTCCCCCACGCTACAAGGGGAGCCAGCCCTTTGGGGTTGGCCTGGAGGCTGCACGGACAGAGAAACAAGTAAGTGCTGCTGGCCTTGCCTGTGTTTCTAAAGGTTTTAAAAAGTCAGACAAGTCTAGGCAAGTAGATGGGATAAGGAAGAGAAGGGGCAACATCGCTGAGAGACAGACAGAGACAGAGTTTATCTTATGAAAGCCTCTCTGTTCATCCGGGGCCTCTCCTACTGACATGTGGAATACATGTCTTCATGCAAAGGGCCTATGAACTTCTGGGCAACAGTGACACCTTGTTCACCTCTGGGATGCTATAACAGAATGTCCAGGGTAGGGTAGGGATAAAGGAAAGACACGGTTTATCACAATTTTGGAGACTGGAAATCCCAGACTGAAGACCAGGCATGTAGTTCAGGTGTCTGCTGTCATCACCTGGTAGAAGCCAGAGAGAGAGAGAGAGAGAGAGAGAGAGAGAGAGAGAGAGAGACTCAGCATTGACATGCTGAAGTGGCAGGATCCTGACAACTATACAGCTCCAAAGAGACTTCACTTCCTGAAGCCACTACACTGATACAGATTCTTAGCAAAGCCATGATGAGCAGTATCGCATGGTAAGCTCAGAAATGATATTTATCTGGCTCAGATAACCACTATAAAATACTCAAGTGTTCTCCTTGAGAGATCCAAATCAGTACTTTAAGAACCCAGCATGATGCCCTACTCTCCATGTCCCTCACAATGAGACTCTTGCCATTCTCAGGGGTACCCATCGTCACCTTCTTTCCTCGTGCGCCCTCTTTGTAGCTCTTACTACTCTCTGCTTTGCAGGTGTGTGAGCCAGAAAACCCGTGCAAGGACAAGACTCACAACTGCCACAAGCATGCAGAGTGTATCTACTTGGGCCACTTCAGTGACCCCATGTACAAATGTGAGTGCCAGACCGGCTATGCCGGCGACGGGCTCATCTGTGGGGAGGACTCAGACCTGGATGGCTGGCCCAACAACAACCTGGTGTGTGCCACCAATGCCACCTACCATTGCATCAAGGTGAGACTCACATCATCTCAGGCCAAGAGCTAGGACTGTGTGCTTTAGTCCTCCCTTAAGTTGGTGCCAGGACTCCATGCCTTAATGGCTCTTCATCGGTGTAGGGTCTGCTCCCCATCCTCTTCATCAGTGAAGGGTCTGCCCCTCAGTTCTCTTCAGCCAGTGTAAAGGTCTGCCCTCAGTCTCTCTTCAGTGGGTCACTGCCAGGAAAGACTGGGCCAATCTGGATGCAATGATCTAAACAGTGAGAAACTACTACTCCACATGAACCTCCTGCTCTGAGACTGGGCCTTGTTAGCCCTACATGTGCTCCTACAACTGCAGGCATGAAGAGAGCTTGGGTCTGATGTATGGAGAGCACAGGGGCCCACCTCAAACACTGAACACAGAGATCTCTCCCTTCATTTTCTTTTCATTCCAGGGATGGTTAGGGAAAGCAGCACACACTCATGGTGCTCGTTGCTGATTCCTAGGCCCATCAGCAGTGAGTGGACAGGATGAGTATATGCCTATCCCCAGAGTGTGAGGCTGAAATGACCCCAACAAGTTATCCTGCTTGGGATCACTTGGCAAGATCCCATCAAATGTCTTTCTTTACAAAGACACACGCATGCCAGGGTATAGGCCTGTTTGGGGAGTCAGAGTTTGATCCAGCACGTGAGAGGCTAGTACAGGTTGGGCCCCTGTAACTTCACAAGTGTAGGTGTTGCAAGGCTTCTCATTGAAGAGTCATTTAAAAATTTATTTATATGTGTAAACTCTCCTTTTATGTTTAAGGTGACAAAGTCATAGTGCAGGAATTTCTTCCTTTATAACCACTGAGTGAAGATGGAAAGAATTGGCTAACAAAGCAAGACTGTCACAGAAATAAGGCAGTGATTTACACACACACACACACACACACACACACACACACACACACACTGAAATGAATCTCAGAACACACAGCGTGTTTCCTCCAGTCTGTGTTACCATGGTGATTTGTTTGTAAAACATTTGCAGAATCTTAAGCAGCAATATAATCATTTCATAGAGGACCTGTCACAGACAGACACACATAATGCATGTGCACACATACACAAACACACATCCACACACACACACCATGTATGTATACACACACACACACACACACACACACAAAGGCACAATATGGTTGAAGCCAACACTGCACTTCCCTGCACCACTCTCCCTTAGTCCCTCAGTTGGGTCCATGGCTCAGGTTCAGGTAACATAACAGTGGACGCAGCTGTCACACGTTCAACTGTGGCAAGCTGGAATGGAGTTTGCCTTGCCTTCTTCTAAGCGTTTGTTTATGCAGGAATTGCAAAGCTTGCACCATGTACGAGGAGGCTTCTTCCTTTGAGGCCTGCCGGCCACTGAGGGCCGAGCGTGCATAGGCACTAAGGCACCTGGTTCCTTGGCTACGGCTGTGGGAAGGAACTGGACTCCAAGCATTTGCTATTCTGCCTCCCCTGGGCAGGCACCCTTCACCCTCCTCTCTTCTCCCAGGTGTCTGATCCCTTCCTGGAGGTCCTGGGCTCAGAACAGGGCTCCTTTTGTCTGTTCGTGTGCAGAAGCCACATAATTCCCAGGGTAGGACTTAAAAGAACAGCACACGTCCAGGCCAGCTGGCTCTGGCCCCCGTCCTGCATTTATCTGAGGACTTGTATCAGATATTTATATCCTTGGTTTCATGAGTCTTGCTTTGTTTTCCCTGTTTTGGAAAGAAAGCCACTTTGGAATGCTTTCATGGTGATTATTCCTCTCCGAATTACAGGACAACTGCCCCAAACTGCCAAATTCTGGGCAGGAGGATTTTGATAAGGATGGGATCGGAGATGCTTGTGATGAGGACGATGACAATGACGGCGTGAGCGATGAGAAGGTAGGACGGGTGCTGCTCTCA
>NC_022034.1:3928968-3942777 GCF_000317375.1 Microtus ochrogaster
AGTGCCCCCAAGGCTGGTCCACTGACACATATTTGTGAATAGTTCCCAGAGGCTACTGGTAGAGGAAGTTGTCTCCGCAAATGCTGATTGGCTAGTGTAAAACTCAGTGCCGTCACTTTCCTTAATTGCATCAAAGACCTTATTAGCTTCCTTTCCTTCTGCTGAGCTGTGCTTGAGGCAAGCGATGAGTGTTACAAGCAGAAGGTTTAACATGTGACTCCCGCAGCTCCCTGAGGATGGGTTCTCTGTGGGGAAATCCGGGGCTCTCCATGTCTCACCCATCCATCTGTCCAGTCACCCACTATCCCATCCATTTGACTTCCCTGTGAAAACAGATGAAATGACCCCTTTGCAATAGGAGAGCTTAACACTTATGGGACAGGCCAGCTGTGTATGTAACAAAGTCACATGATATTGAAAAGGTACCCACGGAGGGAGGGCTAACTGGCTGGCTTCCTTTGCTTCCTTGTTGCTTGTCCCCTAAGTACTGAACTGACTTATGGTCATCTGGTATATGGCCTGTGCTCTTCCTGATGTCTTTTCCTGGTGTTTTTAGGATAATTGCCAGCTCCTCTTTAATCCCCGTCAACTGGACTACGACAAGGATGAGGTTGGAGACCGCTGTGACAATTGTCCCTATGTGCACAACCCAGCACAGATCGACACCGACAACAACGGCGAAGGGGACGCCTGCTCTGTGGACATTGACGGGGACGGTCAGTAGCTCTGCTTATCTTATTTACTCAGATAAGGGTCCGTGGTCATAAGTGAGTCAGCACCTTGTGTAAGCAGATTCACAGCCATAAATCAGCTAACCATGGAGCGTTGACAAAGAGATCACATCTAATGAGCGTGTACAGACTTAAAGTTTATTTATGTGCGTCCGTGGGTATGTGGAGGGGGAGGGTGCTGCCCTGTGCCTGTGGGAGTCAGAAAACAACTTTCACTGGTTGTTTCTCTCTTTCCACCTCCTTGAGACAGGATCTGTGGTTTCTGTTTCACTCAACTCCAGATAAGCTCCTCTGGGAACAGTCAGGTGATGTTTCTGTGTCTTCTGCTCATCTTGCCCTTGAGGTGCTAGGATTACAATGTTCACTGATGCTCAGCTGCATCTGATTTTTGTTTGTCTGTTTTGTTTTGATGTTGAGTTCTGAGGCTTGAACTTGGGTTGTCAGGCTTGTCTTGCAAGCACTTTTACCCACCCAGGCTTCTTACTACCTGCTAGATCTTTATCTTATCCTTAAACAAAAGGTTGTACCTAGATTGCTAGCAAACATCACACCATTCTGTATAATAGGTTTGGACATCTGGATTTTGGCATCTTTATAGGTCCTGATAACAGCCCTCTATGTACACCAGGGCAACTGCACTCACAATTCTGAACATGTTGCAAGAGCTCAACTTTATTGCTACTGTATAAAATTGATTTCTTAAATAGCTTGCCTTCTCCCACAAGCCTCAGGCCCATTCTCAGAAAACCACAATTTCCAGCATCCTCTTTCCTTGATGCTAGCTCCACAATTGCTTCTCCATATTCTTTTTCCCGAATCTTCTACAGTGAATGCTCCATCTAAAACATATAAGACCTGCACTTAAGCCTCACCGTGCTCTGAGAAAGGTCTGAGGAGAGCTGTTGTCTCACTCCCATCCCTTTGTAGTGGTATTTATTGCTTAGGTCTGAGTACAGAATCTGGCTCCCTAGACAGGTACAGTGATATGTATGTCCCCCGAGAGCTCTGGCATCACTGTGGGCTGACATTTTACCCTGAGACTCCGTGGCCCCATGAAAGAGCCTGGGGAACTGCTGTATGGCCCCGGGAATCTACACTCCTATCTCACAGTGTCGCTGTAGAGGCAGGAGACACTCGGAGCACTGCTCGGCTCAGCTTCTCCGTGTACTCTGTGAGTCTCCCCCCTCCTCATCCTTTCCCAGCCTCGAGTTTCTTCATCCACCTTGACTCGCTCCACCCTCTTATTTGGAGCCATCTTAAAGCTTGAGTTCTTGTAGAACTTTCCAGTGAGCTTCTACATCCAGCCTCACCCTCAGGACAGTCTGAGCCACTCCGCCTTCTCAGAGCTCAGTGCGGTCAGCAGGTTCCTCCTTCTGTCTCGATGTCGGTTAATGCATCTGTTACGCTGACTGGAGTCTCAGGTTCTTAGACCCTGTCCGTTTGCCTTCAGTTCCTCCCCAGATGTCCTCCCCTTGCTTGTGTGGCAAGGCCTGTGTCCAGAGTCCCTTTTTTCTGATTTGCTAGTTATGACCCTTCACTTTGCCACCATATCTTTTTAAGATTATTATTGATTCTCCAGTCTTGGTGGACTGTGTTATCTATTTCCAGATTTCTAAGACTCTGGCCACTCTATCTCCACCACCGCTTCTCTCCTGCTGTGTGTGGATGAGAAGGCATCACCCAGAGCCTGCCATTAGCACAGACATTCTGAGCTCTAAGTGGGGTGGCCAAGGCTGCAAGCGCAGAGACAAGCCACACTCACCCTCCTCTGGTTGAACAGCATCACCCCAGAGAATTCCAACACTAGCTATATTTCAGGCTAAGAGAATTTGTGTGTGTGTGTGTGTGTGTGTGTTTGTGTTTGAGACATCATCTCACTGGGAAGTTGAATTTTAATGGAAACTCTACCATGTACTCTTCCCTGAATCTAATAATCTTTACATTTTTGCCATTTTTTCCTAGTGAAAATTTGTCTGTATCTTATGATGGGAAAATGACGTGTCTTCTTTAGACTCAGGGTGTTACTACTTTTCTCTTCTGTCCACAGATGTTTTCAATGAGAGAGACAATTGCCCTTACGTCTACAACACTGACCAGAGAGACACGGACGGGGATGGCGTGGGTGACCATTGTGACAACTGCCCCCTGATGCACAACCCAGATCAGGTGATGGAATATCTCTAAACGGGGCTCTGTGAGCCTCAGCTGCTGCCTTGAGATTAGTCTTTGAGGTCGACTGGCATCTCAGGGCAGGGTGTGCCATATCCTCAAACAGTTTCAGAAAGATGTTTCTGTGTGGTTCTCATCTGCTCTGCCAAGATGACAGCATACATTTTTCTATAATCTCAGCTGGAACCTCTTACCGAGCCCACACCTAAGCATGTTGTATCTAGGTGGCCACAGGCCAAGTGGCTTCCCGTCACTGTCTGGGGGGATATTTGTCTCCATGGTTACTCTGAGGCAAACTCAGAACCAGCTACATTTCCAGGCTGGCTGTTGGAAGGGACAAGGAGAATGTGACCTAGAAATACAGTCTGCAGAGCGTACAGCAACAAATGCTGGGGGAAATGATACCAGTGACAGTTGCATGGCAGTTAACTATAAGTCCCTGATAGGATGGGGCACAGGAAGGAAAATCTGAACCCAAGGGTCTGGGATTTCAGGCTCTGGTCTGTGTAAGCGAGCCAAAACACCCCATTTTTGTACCCTGCTCCCCAGTACTGTCCTATAACCCAATGGGGTGGGTCTCTGATCTGGCACCTAGCCTTCAATGACTTCCTCAGGGATATTCTTGGTGTTCACTTCCTGCTCTGCCCTACAGACGGATATGGACAATGACCTTGTTGGAGATCAGTGTGACAACAATGAGGACATCGATGATGATGGCCACCAGAACAACCAGGACAACTGCCCATACATCTCCAACTCCAACCAGGCTGACCACGACAATGACGGCAAGGGTGATGCTTGCGACCCTGATGATGACAACGATGGTATTCCAGATGACAGGGACAACTGCAGGCTTGTCTTCAACCCAGACCAGGAAGACTCAGATGGTAGGGGCCTTCCTCAGCTCATACGTGTGTTGCAAACTGCATGAGCAGTCCTACAGAGGTAGACCTGCTTCTCTGTTTACAAAGCCACTTTAAAAGTCAGAAGGATGGCTGTCTGAGCATGCTGGCCACAGGGATGGCTGGTTTTCTGTCCAGTATACTTGGCAGTTTCAGCTTCTTCTGGTGTGTTTAATATTCTACCAATGACAGAGGAGAAGTGTGCTTGTACGTGCCATGATGAGGAACCCTCTCAATAATTCTGTACTTCTGAAAACCTTTGGCAGTCACTTAGAAAGAAATAAGGTTCGCTGTATGCAGCCTGTGACAGAATGGGAGGATTTATTGTTTTGAATCTAGTAACTAAAATAGGGCAAGTTGAAGTGGAAGTTCTTGTGTAAACCACTGGTCTGTAACTGTGCAAGTTCTGGAGGAAGTCATTACAATCCTAAATAACAAAGCACACAGCTCTGCTTGCTGGTTGGCTGGCCATAAACTCCCTCCCAATGGCCAGAATGATCCAAGCTCTATTTGGAAGACACTTATCCTGAACAAATGGAGACCAGGAGCCCTGGGGTGTTGAGCCAATCTGACTCAGAAGCACGTGAGAAAGGCCTGGCCAAGGCCCAAGGCCAGCTCCAGGATCCTCCCTGCATGGGAAACAGCTTTCAGCAGAAAGTTTCCAGCTTGATACAGACACCAGTGCGGGCAGGGGTGTGGTGGGTGGGATCTGGGCTCATCAGGAAGGGGATTGGGGAGGAGGAGAGGTTGACATACTTAGGCTGACATTTTTAATACTTTTAAGACGCCATCACTGAGACTAGGGATGCGGCTTAATTGATAGAGAACTTGCCTAGCATACATGAAACTCAGTACTATATATACAAAACATATCGGTGAGTACCTATAACTCAGGGGGTAGAAGTAGGAGGACCAGAAGTTCAAAATCATCCTTGAGGTAAGCCCTACAGAGGCCCTCCCTCCCTGTCTTAAGAAAAGGAAATGCCTGTACACCTAATTATGTGTGTCACATGACAGGGGAGGATGTGGCAGTGGATACAGAACTGGAAACTGGTTTGAAGATTGGGGGAATGAAGATATCAATCTTGATACCAAATACGGTTTCTTTTCTTCCTTTTGAAATAAGAGGTCACAGCAGCATGCCTGTTTACCCCTCTGCCTCTGCCTGAGGGCATCTCACTGGGCCAACGGTGGGGCAGCTGTGAGGTCACATACATGACCTATCCACCTTTGCAGACCAACCTCTCTGGGCCCAATCTCCCTAGGGAAAGTCATGTGTGCTGCAAAGGTTCTATTTTAAAAGCCAAATAAATTACAATGGCTCCAGTTACTAAGAACGACAGCGAGAGACAAACAGCCTCCTCTGCTTGAGAGGGGGCAGAGCACTTGAGAGGGCCTTGCCGTGCTATCGTTGGCTTCAGGGTTTGCTGTGATGATGTTTTAAAAAGCACCTCTGGGATTATTTGATTTACAAACTCAGTGCTTAAGGAGGCAGTTGGTTCTCAATCCATAGATACCTGCAGGATGCTCAGCCACAGACCTTAGGGACCCAGAGGTCTCTGCTTATGAGAAACAAGTGCAAAGCACTCACCTTTGCCCCTGTGTCTGCTTCTTTCTTATCCACAGGTGACGGCCGAGGTGATATTTGTAAAGATGACTTTGACAATGACAACGTCCCAGATATCGATGACGTGTGCCCTGAGAACAATGCTATCACTGAGACAGACTTCAGGAACTTCCAGATGGTCCCTCTGGATCCCAAGGGAACCACTCAAATTGATCCCAACTGGGTGATTCGCCACCAAGGCAAAGAGCTGGTGCAAACGGCAAACTCGGACCCTGGCATTGCTGTAGGTGAGTCTGAGATCCCAAGTGAGGTGACGCTGTTGAGTGGCCAAGTGAGGCCATGTGGACAAGATTCAGGATTAAATTTCCTGGTAGTCTTACCCTGTCTTGGTATGTAGAACAGCCTCCCTTAAAAACCTGGGAAGGGGCTCTGGGAAAGAGCAGGCTTGCCCCTCAGGTCTATGGAGTTGGTATTCAGTAAGCCAGTTCATATTATGGACTCTCTGAAATGGTACACGACACAGTGGAGCCTGTGTTCTGGAGCCCAGCAGGCTATTGTTGGGTCACAAGTCCTGTAGCTTTTGCTAATCTCTCAGTGATGAGCATGGGGCAGAGCCAATCTAAGCTCTTTAGACCCACGTTTCTGTGACATGGGCCTCTGAGGGGTCCCTGAAGTGCTTTTTCCCTGGGCCTCCAAACCATGCCTATTTCCTCCGTATTCAGGTTTTGATGAGTTTGGGTCTGTGGACTTCAGTGGCACATTCTATGTCAACACTGACCGGGATGATGACTACGCTGGCTTCGTCTTCGGCTATCAGTCAAGCAGCCGCTTCTACGTGGTGATGTGGAAACAGGTCACCCAGACCTACTGGGAAGACAAGCCCAGTCGCGCTTACGGCTACTCTGGTGTGTCCCTCAAAGTGGTGAACTCCACGACCGGTACCGGTGAACATCTGAGGAATGCCCTGTGGCACACAGGGAACACAGAAGGCCAGGTAAGGGACTGAGCAGTTGATGACCTCTTCCGTATAGACCCTTCACTCTCTTTAATTTTAAATGATGTTCTTGGTTCATTTTTAATCAAGTAGAAATCATTTTAATAGTTGACATTGAATGCCTACTTTATTAAACACAGAATGCCCAGTCTTCCTGTCAACAAAGCTGACAAGACTGAACACATGTTCATTCTCTTATAGAGACAGGATTCGAAAGTGTGAGTGTTCTGTTCATAGTGTCACACCCAAGAAAAGAAGATCTGAATTCAGATCCATACCTGTCTGGGCCAAGTGTTCGTGCTCTTAGTGCTAGCTTCAGCACACTATGCAGTGGATTTAGGAGCATGCTGTAGTGCCCCACAGGTGTGCACAGTAGGGTAGATGATAGACAGTGTTTGAAGATACAGTGTATAAAACAGAATATACAAGAGGAGTAGTGCAGCAAGTAGGGCATTGCTTTTCACAGTCCAGTTGTAGGGTAGAGAAGAATGGTAGAGAAGCATGTATCTCATCCTTCAACAACAATGCTGTTCCACAGGTGCGCACGCTATGGCATGACCCCAAAAACATTGGCTGGAAAGACTACACTGCCTACAGGTGGCACCTGATTCACAGGCCCAAGACAGGCTACATGAGGTAAGGGCAGCTGTACATTTCTCTTCAGTGGTAGGTCCCTCAGGACTTTCTTCCCATTGGATGAGCTAATCTTCCTTTCCTGTAAATAACCAGTCTGCTTTTTCCATTGGATGGCTAGATGGCTTTTATAATCGATGGGTAGTCTGCTTCCCATTGGACAGACAGATTGTTTTCCCATTGAATGGATAATCTACCTTCTTTGTCTTCCTTCCCATTGGAGATTATAAATAGATAAATGTGCCATAAAGAACCCTTTTAAATTCTTCTCCGGATTCCTCAGTTTTAAATGTTTTTTCTCATCTATCATGCATTCTTACTACACATCAGTTACTTTAAAATCTTGAAAGAAATCTGTGTCTTAAGATACTCGTTGCGTGGTGTGAAGCCCACTCCACATCCATCTGGATGAAATCCAGAACTTTGTACATGATAAGCAAATGTTCTGCCAATGAGCCAGAGCCCTGTTGGCTGTCTGGTGTTTGCAGATATTTGAGGGTCTGGGAAGGCGAGGTGTAATCTCGTGTGCAGGGTGTGATGTCCCTGCAAAGGGGATCCCATTGCCATGTGCTCCATTAGGGAATTCTCTGACATTACTTCACACTCTGGGCTAGGAAGATAGAGTCCTGTCACTACTTTCAGACAGCGCTTCCAATGGGACACAGATGAGATTAGGGATCTTCAAGAAAATGAAAGCCAAGGAGAAGGCCTGTCTCTAAGGAAGAGAAACAGGCAGCCACCATCTTCCTGTCTGTAAGGAAGAGAAACAGGCACCCATCCCCTACAGGCAATCCAGACACAGCCTTCACTCACTCTGCACACTGCCTTGGCTCTTAAAGGCAACCTAACGCAAACCTGGGTGATTAGTCTCTCTCTCTCTCTCTCTCTCTCTCTCTCTCTCTCTCTCTCTCTCCCCTCTCTCATACACATACACAAAGAGTACAACAGCTTTGCCTGTGAGAAGAAATGGTCTCTTTCAGCCCCTGCTTCCTGATAGAACTCGGTGTTCCCACAAGGAAAGTAAGCTCAGCCCAGTTGCTAAAACCCTGAGGAGAGTGTGGGGCTATAGATCCTCTGGGTTGGTCTGGGTCAGCTCAGTCAGTGGTAGAGCAGAGAACTCTTGGTCAGCATACACAAGGTCATGCTTTCATCTTTAGCACCAAGCAGGGAGACCAAACTCCTCTTGATCAACAGCTGCCATCCAGAACCAACCAGTAGCCTCTCCAGAGAATGTGCTGCCAAGTTCAAGTTCTCTTTTATCCTTCACTTTCTTACCTTAGAGTCTTGGTGCATGAAGGAAAGCAGGTCATGGCTGATTCAGGACCAATCTATGATAAAACCTATGCTGGTGGAAGGCTCGGCCTGTTTGTCTTCTCCCAAGAAATGGTCTACTTCTCGGACCTCAAGTATGAATGCAGAGGTGAGTGCCGCTTCCCGTCAGGGACTGGTCCCACAGGACCTGGGTGGGACTGACATCCACTTCTCTGGCTACAGAGGCTTCGGTCCATGGAAATGAATGATGACTTACAGTTTCTGCCCTTGTAGCAAAGATGTAGTTTAGGCAACTTACATCCCCCTGCTCTGTCTCTCTGTTTTTTTGTTTTTTGTCTTATATTGAATCTGAAGGTCTTTGGTAAAACAAATACTTTCTGATAGTTCACAGGTCATCTGCCACTATGCTGATCCTGTAGCTTCCTGTTTCCATACTCTCTGAGTTCCTAGGGGCATTTTAGAATATTATCTTTACTGAAAATTGCAAGAAGAAAGGAAAGAAGGAAAAGGAGAATGGAGGAGGGGAAGAGAGATAAAAGGAAGAAGTGAGGGAAGGAAGGAGTCTAATTCTTAGTTATACTGCTAGAAATGTATTTATCTGAACCAAAAGATAAGCCTGAGAGCAAACTTGACTCCAGTCTAGTGTACTGACAGGCCTACAGAGCAGATCAGGAAAGTTCAGGAATATTTCTCAGTGCTCACACCTTGAAAATAATACACAAATAAAAGAGAAGTAAAGACAAGACCATATTCCCTCTCCTTCCACCGAAGGTTTTTTTTCTTATGATAAGATTCCATTGAAGATATTTCTTTTTTAATGTATCTGCTCATTAATCTATCCATCTATGTCCCCATCCTTCAAAACATCTGTTTCACCTCTCCAAACATGCAGCCATCTTTCTATCTTCCATCCATCCACTCATCTCCCATCTACTCATCCATCCATACAGCTAACAGTCTGTCCCACCCATCAACTTTACGTATACCTAGTAATACGATGCTAGTTGAAGTTATCGGTAAAACAGATGCATGGGAGCCTGAGGCAGGACGATTGCTTCATTTGAGGCCAGTTTGAGTCACATGGCAAGTTCTAGGACGACCTGAGCTACAGGTATGAGATGAACAAATAAAGGAACATAATAAAATACCCCTGGTCATTCCTTCCTAATCCCATTGCTCCTTCTCTTCCAGATGTCTAGAGAGAAAGGCTGCATTCCATCAATGTGCTACAAACACTGTTTACGAGACACGTCGGTCCATCTTGGTACTTGCAGCTTTTCTCTCTTTCAGCATTTCCTGTTTCTTGACCTTAACTGAGTGGATCTTCACCTCCTGCATCAGCACCAAGTCCAAGTGCCTTCAAATGACAAACATCAAGGGAACTGCAAGATGAGCATCTGGCCTGCTGCTGGAAAACAGTTTGACGAGAAATGAGACTCACCACGGAGTGGAAACTTAGTGTGTTGTTGCATTGTCTTTTCTTATCTGTTTAAACAGAATGACGTTTACATGTAAAATGTAATTACTTGCAGTATTTATGTGTATATGGAGTTGAAGGGAATATTGTGTATAAGTCATTCTCATAAATTAAGCATGAAAACTATTGCTCACCTACTTTCAGTGCTTAATGTTGTCACTGTTCTTGGATTCGTGCTGTTCAGCAACACACCAATCCTGTAAGGGCAATTCTAAAGAAAGATCGGGTGAGTGTGGCTGCAGGAAGGAAAAGGTCAGAAGACAGTCACATGACTGTGGCCCCTTGTCCAGTGATATTAAACAATGACTAATCAGAACGTAGACACTGATTGGAAAATTAGATGAAAATCCCTTTTTATTCCTCTTGGTTCACAGTTAACAGCTGACTTGATGAAGACAAAGAAGGTGTATTGCTGCAAAAGGGAATCTTTCAGGGTTTCTCAGAGCTTTCAGAGGCAAGCACCTCCTGGGCTTTGTGGAGCGCCTCCTTGGCTGGAAGTCGTGGAGCTCTCTCTGCACACTGACTGCTAGGATCTCTGACTGGGCATCCTTTCCTGTTCCTGCTACTAGGAAACAGACTAGGAGATAAATTTACAAATGCATTTTGGTACCCTACTCCTAGTCTAGACTTTGGAATGATACAAAAGTTGCTTTTGTCTAATTTGGTAGGATATTTCATTAAGGTTCCAGGTACAACTGTTGTGTTAATATTTATTAAATGAATTTGGAATGTAGCTCCATTCATCAATAACTTATTTTAAATATGCAAAGCAACAGATATGTAGTGTAATTTCTAGAAATAAGCATATGACAAGGATATAATGATATAAAGATCCACTTACCAAAATATCTGTTGGTTGAAATACAAAGCTCCATGTCATGATAAAATAGAACCCTAATACACACAGTTACCAATAATTTTAATTCAATTCATTTTACTGTTATCTATTTGCTGTATATAGGTTCTTTTTATTTTAATACTGAAGAAAACATTCTCCTCCCCACAGACACACCCATTAATCAGTCACAACACAACAGACATGCTAGGTTGGTTTTATTGTCTTGCTTTAAGTTGCATGATCTCCCAGCAGGAAGTATGGTCTCTCTCACTCCACATGAGTTCAGTGGAGGTACATCTTGTTTCTCTTTGGGGTGGGTAGAGTATGATCCCTTTTTTGGGAAAGGCAGTCACATTTCTAAGTCAGATAGAAAGAATCCATGCTTAGATTCTGAGCTTCCACAGTTCATCTTAACACAGTTATTTGTGCTGGTATCTTTGAGGGTGAGTTTCCTCTGTGTTTTGTTACCCTGCACTCTTTGCTTTCTGTGGAACTGCATTTCCAAGGCCAACATGAGACTTCTAACTGTGGGGGTGTGGAGAACATTCAGGCTTTCCCTTGGGCATTTGGTTGAATGGTACAAGGTGGTGGGGAAGATGTGAATACGTTCAGTGTGCCATATTATTTTTGTAAATTATTTATGTAGTTGAAAAAGAACAAAAGCTTCTCATATACGTTAATGAAACATTGTTTTTGCCAAAGACTGTAAATATTTATTTATTTGTTTATTGGGTCAAGTTTTCACCACTGAAACCCTACGTTTAGCTAGAGCTTCGTTTTTCTACTGAAGATTAACAACAGCAAATAAATTATAAAAAGGTTTCTATAAGCGAATCTCTTTCCCTTCTTTAAGAAGAATTAGCGGGGTTCCTTCTGGAAAGGTCTGGGCATTTTACTGAGGGAGAAGGACTGGCGTTTTGTTCCTTGGAACTGGAAGAAGCGGTGTCTCTGGCTGCAAGATTTCCTAGTATGCACGAAGTTCAAGGCTCAAAGCAGTTGTCTTTGACACAGGTCCTCTTTCCACTGAAGGCCCTGGTATGCACATGACCCTGGCTGCTGGTTCCCCTTGTCAGACAGGAACAGAGCCTCTCAGTGAAAAGCTGAGACACAAGCTCATGAACACCTAGGACTCCCCTTACCCTACTGATTCCAAAATCAGTAGCAAAGAGCAGACAGCACATGGCAAAGCATGGTCTGGCACAGGGAAAGCGAGACCACAGCCCTGCAGCATGGGAGATTTGGCAAGGTTTATGGACATGATGGTAGCATTACGCAAATGGAGACACAAGAGACAAACAAAAGTAGAAGAGAAATAGGTGGAGGTCAGAAACAGACAGAGTGGGTGTCTTTGCCTGTAGTAGTGGGTCTGACCGCGAGTGATGAGGGTCCACACTCTCTGTGGTGACATGATCGGAGGGAAGCCCCTGGATTGATCAAATAGAGCTGGTGGACTTGCACCCATAAGTATAGAGAGAAACGTTGGACATGCATACATCCATGAACAAGACTTTGAAAAGCTCAGAACCACAGCAGTAAGGGGTGGGATGTGATCTTGGATGATCATTTGGGTAATATGGAAGGATGCTTAATGAATGTTTGATTCAAAAAACAGAGAAGGTACAGAGAAGGATTAAACTGTGATGAGAAGCTAGCCTGAATATGAAACATTGCTCAGTTGCTCATTTGTACATTTTGTTACTCTGTTTGATCAGCTATGACAAAGTTTTCTGACAGCATTCTCCCCTCCCCTGTGGCCCCAGGCACATCAAAGCCACTGTCCTCAGGACTGAGGCTTGTGTGTCTAGGAAGTGACCAGGTATGATGAGGGGCCCTGGGATCTGGTGGTTTATATGAGAGAATAACCTACAAATCTCTCTTCTGCTTCTCACACATGCTGTGGTGTCTACAGGCTGCACAGCCTAAGGCTGAATGCCATAATTCTATAAACTAAAACTGTCAGCTGTGGTTGTTAAGTGACTGGGACCCCACAGTGTGAACTCTGGGTACAATGAAGGACTCTGTGTTATAACAGACATCTTGTTCCCCAAGTATGTGACTACCAGGTATGGAGGAAACTGTTCTGTGGAGATGGGAGATTTTGGAACCTTCCATGGCTATGGGAGGTTTTGGAACCTCAGACTGCCTTTTCCTGTTTGCTCTGGGTTTCTGGTCTTTCCAGTCCCATGAGGACGATGGTCACTGGGTTTGCAAGCACCCATTTAGGGCGGTGAGGGTTACTTTGCTAGTTCTGAATCAATGGCTCAGTAATCAACAGTGCAGACATTGGGAGTTGAGAAAGGAAAGCACACATGAGACATGTGTGTGGCCCATGCTCGTCACCCATGTTTTTCAGAGCTGACATCCCAGTGCCAGTGAGGTAGCTGAAAGAACTGGGAGTACTGTCGGCCATGCCAGCTGCCTCCCTAAGGCTGGGTGCTGCGCTGCTCCCAGGAAATATTCCTGGCAGAGCATACTGTTCTGAGAAGAGAACTTGCTGCCAAGGTTGTGAGGACAGTAGCCGGGGAACTCCCTCTGGTATTTTTGCCAAGATGCCGATGCTGCCAGCCCACAAGTGCCTACCTCAGACACCTCTTACCTTCTGCTGCAGCTGTCCAACACAGGTGTAGAGAGGCTCGCCTCTGACCCTTCTCATTCCAGGCAACGTTCTGAGAGGCCTTGGAGCACAGGTTGGCACCGAGATTAGGTAGCCATCCTCACCTTGCTCCTCAGAAGCACCATGTGTCGCTGGTAGCAGGGTCAGGACCCCACCACGTACAGGCTGAGCTCAGGTTTCCATGTTTAGATGTCCTTTGAGTCATATGATGGCCTCTTTACTCCAGACACATGGTGTGTTATGAGAATTATTTTAGCACTGGGCTTCCCATGAAGAGACACTTTCAACATGCCTTGGCTCAGAAAGCCAGAGGATCGGATCTAAACTCCATGCTCTGTGAACAGGTATTGGAATTTGCTGACAGGAGCAGGTAGAAACTGTGGAGGTGGAGGAGAAGGCAGCTCCTTGCGATGTGAAAAGACTACAGTTCTGGAGCAGATTCTTCTAAGAATCCACAGGGCATGGTATGTGCAGTCTGTGCTCAGGAAAAGTGCACATCTGAGCACACGTGTGGATCAGGTGTACAGATCTGATCTGTGTATAGATCTGTGTATAGATCTGTGGAACAGGTGTATAGACCTGTGTATAGATCTGTGGAACAGGTGTATAGAT
>NC_022034.1:3943146-3944848 GCF_000317375.1 Microtus ochrogaster
AGGGTTTGCAGTGCAGCACAGTGAGTGGGTGTGTAGGGTTTACAGTGCAGCACAGTGAGTGGGTGTAGGGTATGCAGTGCAGCGCAGTAAGTGGGTGTGTAGAGTGCACAGTACAGTGTGAGGTTATGCAGTACAGTGCAGTGAGTGGGTGTATAGGGTATGCACTGTGGTGCAGTGAGTGGATTTGTAGGGCATGCAGTACAGTTAGTGTGTAGGGTATGCAGTACAGTGAGTGGGTTTGTAGGGTATGCAGTATACTTCAGTGAGTGGGTGTGTAGAGTATGCAGTGTGGTACAGTGAGTATGTAGGGTACACAGTGTAGTGCAGTACGTGGGTGTGTAGTGTAGTAATAGGAGCGGCGGGGCTGCATCCCCAGCACCCCGGCCACCTGCAAGCTTATGCCCCGAAATAATTACACGGACACTGTATTCTTTTAAACATTGCTTGGCCCATTATATCTAGCCTCTTCTCAGCTAACTCTCGCACCTGGACTAGCCCATTTCTAATAATGTGTAGCACCCCAAGGTGCGCTTACCGGGAAGATTCTAGCCTACGTCCATCCTGGGTCGGAGCTTCATTAAGTGTGCCTCAGAGAGCAGAGCTATCACATCTACCAGGGAGAGGGGAGCATGGCATCTCTGAGCTCACTTCTTCTTCCTCCTAGCATTCTGTTCTCTTTACTCCTCCCACCTATGTTTTAACCTATGAGGGCCAAGCAGTTTCTTTATTGCTTAACCAATGAAATCAACAGATTGATATATGACACTCCCACATCAGTGTAGGGTATGCAGTGTGGTACAGCGAGTCGGTGTGTAGGGTGTGCAGTGCAGTGAGTGGGTTATAGGGTATGTGGTGCAGTGCAGTGAGTGTGTGTAGGGTATTCAGTGTGGTGCAGTGAGTGGGTATGTAGGGTGTACAGTGCAGTGCAGTGAGTGGGTATGTAGGGTGTACAGTGCAGTACAGTGAGTGGGTGTGTAGGTATGACGTGTGTGTAGGCTCCTGACCTTTGGGGAAGGCATGTGTTCAGACAAGTCACCTATTTAGCTATATCATTTAGCCTTATCTTGTGAAGTGAGGACTGAGGCTCAGCATACTCACAAGGACTTTGCTGTTTAAGTTGTATGGTTTAACTGGAGCAGTCTGAAATGCTCTGGTATATAAGCTGATAGCAAACATTAGTTTTCAATTATTGTCCCTTGCGTGGAAGTGTGCTATTGATCTTACCTTTGAGGAAACTACAGACTTCATGGTCAGGGAAGCTGCACAGGCATTCTGCCCACCTTCACAGGACTGCCTTGGCCTAGTCTGGCTGTGTATTCCTGGTCAAGATACTCACATATCCTGAGTGCTATATCCTTATCTATTACAGAACAGGAATAACCTTTTGTTTAGTAGGGGTGCACTGGCTAGTTTTATGTTAATTTGATATAAGTAAGAGTCATTGAGTGGAAGGAGCAGACCAATGACCCAGATATTAATCCACACACCTTTGAACACCTGATTTTTGACAAAGAAGCAAAAAATATCAAATGGAAAAAAAGCATATTTAACAAATGGTGCTGGCATACCTGGATATCAACATGTAGAAGAACAAAAATAGATACCTATCTATCACTATGCACAAAACTCAAGTCCAAATGGATCAAAGACCTCAACATAAAGCCAGCCACACTGAACCTTATAGAAGAGAAAGTGGGAAGTA
>NC_022034.1:3948763-3950004 GCF_000317375.1 Microtus ochrogaster
CGCCACACTGCTTTCCAAAGTGGTTGCACAAGTTTGCATTCCCACCAGCAATGGATGAGTGTATCCCTTTCTCCACAACCTCTCTAGCAAAGGCTATCATTGGTGTTTTTTATTTTAGCCATTCTGACAGGTGTAAGATGGTATCTTAAAGTTGTCTTGATTTAAGGAAGTTGAGCATAAAGACCTCAATATCAGTCTGAACACACTGAACCTGATAGAAGAGAAAGTGGGAAGTACTCTACAACACATGGGCACAGGAGGCCACTTTCTACATATAACCCCAGCAGCACAGACATTAAGGGCAACATTGAATAAATGGGACCTCCTGAGACTGAGAAGCTTCTTTAAAGCAAAGGACACTGTCACTAAGACAAAAAGGCAACCCACTCACTGGGAGAAGATCTTCACCAACCTCGCAACTGACAAAGGTCTGATCTCCAAAATATATAAAGAACTCAAGAAACTAGACTGTAAAAGCCTAACCAACCCAATTATAAAATGGGGCACTGAGCTGAACAGAGAATTCTCAAAAGAAGAAGTTCAAATGGCCAAAAGACACTTAATGTCCAGGAGCATTTCTTAAAATGTTAAGCAGTTCTTAAAAACTTAATCTGCACCAGGTCGAAGTACTAAGGTACAACCTGTTTATGGCCAGTCTAAACCTTAACTGCGCTATTGTTATGGTAATTAAGATTGTTCCTGCCTGAGGTCAGCACAGTTCAGCAAGGTGGAGCTGAGCTGCTCCTGCCTCAGAGCCTTTTTGTGCCCCTGAGCTGTGCACAGTTCCAGGCACACAGCAAGTCCACATTGGAGCCACAGTCAGCAGTTTAATTCTGAGACTGAGCTTGCAGCACAGAAACTCTTTTCATCCAAGTTATAGACAAATCTGACACGCAGAGCCCTGTGCAGTCTGAAATGTCTCTGTATGGCGGCAGGAATCTGCCATGCTCTTCCACCTGCCTAAGCCTGATTATGCCTTCTGCCCAGGTGCAGGCAGGGAGCACTGAGCCTTTGGCACAGTCTCAGAACACTCTCCTTCGGATCCCAAGAGGGAACACAAATATCCAGTCCCATAAAAGCCATTGAAATGCTTTAAAGCCAGAGTTTGCACTGGAGGCATAGCCCAGGAAGCCACACTTTAAAATGACGCAGCTTTTTTTCTGCTGCTGTTGCTGAATCAGGAAATCTCTCTACAGCACACCACCAACAAACAGCAAAAATCTTAGTTAAACTCTCTCTCC
>NC_022034.1:3950534-3951886 GCF_000317375.1 Microtus ochrogaster
GGGCCTAGGCAGTTTCTTTATTAATTAACCAATGAAAGCAACAGATTAGAAAGAAATCACTCCCACATCACATCTTACACCTATAAGAATGGCCACGATCAAAAACACTGATGACAACTTATGCTGGACAGGTTGTGGGGTAAAGGGAACACTTCTGGTGGGAATGCAAGCTGGTACAGCCCCTTTGGATGTCAGTGTGGAGATTTCTCAGAAAATTAGGAAACAACCTTCCTTAAGACCCAGTCATACCACTTTTGGGTATATATCTAAAGGATGCTCAATTGTGCCACAAGGACATGTGCTCAGCTATGTCCATAGCAGCTTTGTTTGTCATAGCCAGAACCTGGAAACAACCTAAATGCCCTTCGACTAAAGAATAGATAAGGAAAATGTGGAACATTTACACAATAGAGTACTACCTATACAGCAGAAAAAAAATAATGACATCTTGAAATTTTCAGGAAAATGGATGGAGCTAGAAAACATCATTTTGAGTGAGGTAACCCAGACACAGAAAGACAATTATCACATATACTCACTCATAGGTGGTTTTTTAACACAAAGCAAAGAAAACCAGCCTACAAATCACAATCACAGAAAACCTAGACAACAATGAG
This sequence comes from Microtus ochrogaster, assembly GCF_000317375.1. NCBI lineage: Eukaryota > Metazoa > Chordata > Mammalia > Rodentia > Cricetidae > Microtus > Microtus ochrogaster. Next base: position 3,951,152 of record NC_022034.1, read on the forward strand.
GACCCCAAGAGAAGCATACATGGATCTAATATATACAGGAAGGAGAAAAAAGACAAGATCTCCTGAGTAAATTGGGAGCATAGGGACCATGGGAGAAGGTTGAAGGGGAGGGGAGAGGCAGGAGGGGAGCAGAGAAAAAAATGTAGAGCTCAATAAAAAAAATCAATTAAAAAGAAAAAGAAAATGCCTCCACAAAATGGGGGTATAGGGAAGCTTGTAGGGCGTTTTCTTTATTAGTTATTTGTGCAGGAGGGTTCAGCCCATTGTGGGTGGTGGCATTCCTGGACTGGTGACCTTGGTTTATACAAGAAAGCAAGCTGAGCAAGCCACGGGAAGCAAGCCAGTAGGCAGAGCTCCTCTATGGCCTCTGCAGCAGTTCCTGCCCTGTTTGAGTTTGTGTCCTGACTTCCTTTGATGAAAGATTATATTGTATAAGTCTAAGTCAAATATTCCCTTTTCTCCCTAACTCACATGTTGTCATAGTGTCTCACCACAGCAACAGAAACCAAAGTAAGACAAGGAGTGCTGTGAGGATTGGCTGAAACCAACGGTAATCAGATAAACTCTTCGTTCAGATGTTTTAAAGTAGGTAGGTGGCAAGGACACGAGAGTATGAAAGAAAAGAGAGCGACCATTATAGACCTGGGACAGGGCACACGCTGGGCATCACCTGGGACAGGGCACACGCTGGGCATCACCTGGGACAGGGCACACGCTGGGCACCACCTGGGACAG
>NC_022034.1:3952696-3955883 GCF_000317375.1 Microtus ochrogaster
GGGACGGGGCACACGCTGGGCATCACCTGGGACAGGGCACACGCTGGGCATCACCTGGGACAGGGCACACGCTGGGCATCACCTGGGACGGGGCAGACACTGGGCACCACCTTGAGGTGGTGAGAGACTCACCCACAGCTATGAGAAGCCTCTAGGTATTAGTATCCAAGGGACCATGAAAATGAGGTAACTGTGAGCCACAGAGCATGGGCCATAAGGTCGCTGCTGCACAAGGCAAACTCCCCATGAAAGCCTCTGCACGGGATGCTGAAGAGTTTAGCAAACACCCGGATCCTAATCAAAACATCTTGGGTGTATGTTTCCGAAGGAATTCGATTTTAAAGCTCAAATGAGTTCCCCTGAGAGTTAATGTACTTTATAAAATAGCTGTGCCGATGGGAGAAGATAGTGAGGCCTGGAGCTGGGGGCTGCTGCTGAGCTGAGAGGGAGCCAGGGTCATCAGTCACCATGGAGCTGAGAATGCCCCAAGAGGGTCACATTCTGGTGGCTGGACAAGCATGACCTCATGTTTGTCCATATCCACGAGTAGAGATCTTATAGCTACAACTATTATAACCACATAACCATAATGTGCAATTCTCCATTTTCCAAGGCAGCTTTGTGACTGGGCCCTGCCTTTGCTTGGAGCAAAGCGCTGATGTAGGCATGGGCTACCCTGCTTGGTGTGGAAGTGACCCCAGGAGCTGTAGAATGATAGAGGAACTGAGGTGTGTGCATGCCACTTAGTGGGCCCCCAATGTGAGCAGGTGGACCCCTAGACTGACCTAAGAATCAGGACAGCACTGTTCTCTGAAGGAAGGAGCCCGGAACAGGCCTTTCACTGTCCTCTGGATTCTCCACCTTGGCCCTTACCTTCTCAAGGAGAAGCAAAAGAAACAAGAAAGAGTTGGAATCAAAGCCTGGGTTAGATTCTATTCTCTAACAATTTGGACAATTTGGACAATTAAAAAAAGAAATAATCATAAGCCACAGGAACTATGTTTGATGTGGAGATTCAGACTACAATGTATAACTTCAAAATCCTCTCTGGAGAATTCAGAGGCTCTGCGTTTAAACAGAATAGCCCTGCACAGCTAAGCAGCCCTGAAGGTGTGGTCCCACCTATCATGGTTTGCTTCTGTTTGCAGCATAGCCTGACAGGTTATCAGAACAGTGTGAAATCTTTCCTGGCAGGAAAGCTCTGTCTGCGCTGACCCCAGGCTTCTCTGACTACCCTTTTCCCAGTTAGAGATTCCCGAGGAAAGTGTAATTTCTTAGGTCCCTTGTGTCAGTAATCTGACAGCCGTAGGGAGGGCACAAGCATCTCTTTAGACTATCTTCATTCCTATTAGGGCTACCACAATATGAGTCAGAAAAGGAGAGAGGCATTCCCGCTTCAGTTCCTCTGCAGACACTTGGTTTGGAGCTGGGGCCTGGAAGCAGTGCTCATGGCTTAGCTCATCTATTCTGTCCTCTTGATGCAGATTGTATTGCACCAGGAAACAGCTTGGACTTGGTTCTCTGTCCTGGACTTCAAAGAACGAGTCCAAAATTCAGACTCACATTATGGGTTTTAGCTAAATGCTCCTGGCCAACATGAATTTTAATGCCATGAGCTGTTTCTGGTTTCTAAGCTGTCTTTCTACCACTTTCAGCCAAAGGAGCAGGACCTTCTTATACTAGCAGAGGTGCTTGAAAGAGCCTTGTCATCAAAGCAGTTTCCAGTCCCTGTCAGAAACTGCATTATATGCAGGAGAACCATGAACTCCAGAAAGAGGGGTAGAGTGAAGTCGATGTTCTGCAACAAGGATTGCAATCAAAGATAGGAGAGTCTCAGTTAGTGGGGATTGGACTGTTCCTAAGGCAGAAAATGCTCAAGGGCTTCTCAAGGCTTAGTAAACATGGCATGCTGTGCTCTGCTGTGCTCTGCTGTTCTGTGCTGTGTGCTCTGATGTGCTGTAGAATGATCCTTCTATACACTGTGAAGATGTGTTGATTTTGTTGGTTTAATAAAGAGCCAATTGGCTAGTAGGTAGGTAAGGAGAGATTAGGTGGGAGAGCCAGATTGAGAGAATTCTGTGAAGAAGAAGGGGGGGGTTGGCAGTGAGAGGAGATACAAGAGTTGTCAGCCAGACACAGAGGAAGAAGGACATGTAGAAGATAAGGTAAGAAACCATGAGCCACATGACAGCTCATAAATTAATAAATATGGGTTAATTTAAGCTGTAAGAACTCATTAGTAACAAGCCTAAGCTATAGGCTGAGCATTCATAATCAACAATAAGCCTCTGTGTGGTTATTTGGGAGCTGGCTGGCAGGACAGAGCTGACTGGTGGGCCAGAAAAGTTCACCACCGATGCTAAATCAGAGGCCTTGTGCTGGGTACCAGGTATCCAGCTGTGCATGGCTTCTGAAGTCTGATCTTTCTGTCTCCTCCTCTAGCTCAGCATCTCTTCATTGATGGGGCTGACTCTGTCAACTCCAGCTGGAAGGACAAGAGAGATCTTACAGCAACACAATAATACCAGGGTCTCCTAACCTGACAGGGAGACAGAAATGCTGTCCCACCTGGAGAAAGGCTGACTGAGGTACTCAGGAGGGATAGTTCAATGGATGCCAAGGACCAATCCAGTGCCTGAGGCCAGAGGAAACAGGCTGGAAAAGGAAATGTAACATGTAGCAGTGTAGTCAAGGAGATACCAGAAATAGAGGGTGGATTCCTGGAGGAAGGTGTGCCGGGTGGATGATGTATGGATTCCTGGAGGAAGAAGTGCCAGGTGGATATGTGTGGAGATGGAGTCCTGAGTCGTGAGGGGCAGGCGGTAGGGGAAGGGAAGAGACACATCGGCTCTGAGCTCAACAGGGTTAGGCTAAGAGAAAAATCAGGCCTTTAGTCCATCTGGTCCCAAAGAGAACCAGATGAAGGACCTTCCCAGGTACAGGTGTGGGTCTGTACCTGGGGCTCGGGCTCTGATGATCTCCCAGAATTGTGAGAGGAGGTGCATCTATGGCAAACATCTAGAGAGGAAAATAACCCTCCTCCAGTAGGAGGTTTCCTGCTGAAGGCTGCTGGGTCTCCAAAACAAGTGAGACATTTGATGTCACAGGTCACAGGAGCACCAGGAATGAAAACGGGGACATGCCCATCTGGTCAGGAGTACTGGGGATGAAAGCAGGGACACGCCCA
>NC_022034.1:3956184-3963060 GCF_000317375.1 Microtus ochrogaster
TCAGGAGTACAGGGGATGAAAGCGGGGACACGCCCATCTGGTCTTTCTACTCTTCCACTCTCCCTCCACCTGTTACTTATTTTGGTCACCAGCTCAGTGATGGAAGGAAACAGTCCAGACAGAATTAAGTCATGTTTGAAATGCAGTTCAGTTATGCAAACTCTCTCGATACCTTCCTTTCTCTCTGTAATTTAGAGACAAAGGAGTTGGTTCAGGTATACAGCATTGCCCTCTCTGCTGATGAGGGTTGTGTTTAGAGAGGGGGTGAGCCAAACTCAGGTGAGTGAGTCAATCCTGCAGTCCACACAGCCAGTCAGTAAGGGCTCGCTATCTTCTCTTCAGATTCTTAGGCACCTGTTTGATCACTTTTCTTTAGAAAACAAAACAAAAAATGTCTTCCAAGTATACAGACAATTAATTCTATCTTACCCGCTGTGACCCTAAATGAGCTCCCAGAAATCCACTTTCTGGTTGGCACAAGACCTTTAATGCTGACGAGATGCTGAGAGCATTCCTGATGTCCATGTGGGGCACCCTGTCTTTTGTCTTCTGATTTCTTTAGAACATGCCAAAACATACTCCCATCGGGCCCATCACAGGTTGCAGAGGCTCTGACTTAGTCAAGATTAAATTTTCTGTTGGTGTTTTTCTTCTGCTGTAGCTCCTAGTATCTGGCTCGTTTTGGTTTTTGATTTCCCCTTGTAGTTTTCTCATTTTAATCACCACTGTTATGTACTGCTAATGTTTTCACAATATTTTGTATATCTGTTACTTTTTACATTCAAGTAGCTTTCAAAAGTTTAAATCCAGAAATCTCCAAACACAGGGGGACCAGTTCTATTTCTAGCCAAAATAAGACAAAACACTTATTTGAGGGAAAAAAAATCAGCTAACCATTTGTGGTTTGCTTAGTGGCCAGTAAGACTATAGCTAGTGTTTATTTAATTACTCAATGGAAAAAATTGACATTTACCTTAAAGAATTACCACAAAATTCATCAGACAACTAAGATTTTAAGTTTCTCAAAAAAGCTCCAAGCGATGATCTAAGACATAGAACTTGTAGACACCAGCTCACAAGGCTCCCAGCAAAGCAATTTCAGAGCTTGCCTCTCTGATGACCCCAGGCTTGGGAAATGAAGCATTGTGGGAGTTACTCCTTGCTGGTCAGTACTGCTCCTAACTCAGGGTCCCACAGAGACCTTGTGCAGGGTATGCCCTGCTGGATGTATAGCCGGGTGACCCAGGGTTTGAGGTTCATCTGTCCTGAAAAAGCTTCATACTGGGAGGGAGAGACTGACAGACTGATCGTGAAGGTTAGTGAGACCAAGGGTGGAGGGACAGCTCCTGGGGAATCAGAAAATCAGCGACTGTAAAGGAACTGAAGTACACCGATTCTTTCACTCACCCTTGACTCTCTGTGGGAGCATGGACAGTGGTGTGATAACGCAGGAATAGTCCCACCCTCCTGGATGTCAAAGTCCGTGTCCTAAGGGGGGAGAGTTTCTAAGCAAAAATGGCTCTGTGTCCAAGTTTCTATACTAATTCATGTGGAAGCCCTGCAATATTTGACAAATCAAAACCACCGGAAACTACTATAAAAAGCAGCCAGGAGAGGGCACCAAGCAAGGCTCGAATTAGCCCAGACTACCCTGTGAAGAAAGTCACCATGAGAATTGGAATGTGGCCTTCTGTGCTGGGTATCAAACATATGCTTCATTCAAAGCTGTATGGTTCCCAGAATAGCATCAGCATGCTGGTCCTCTTCATGAGCCTGGGCTCATCAGACCAAGGCCTGGTCCAATCAGCCGCCTTCTCTAAAATACGAGCACAATATTCCTTTGAGTCCACCTAACACAGCAGGTAGCCAGAAGGGTTTCCCCATGTCCACATATCAATTCCTAGTACATGTATGGCCCCCAACCTTCATTGTTTGTGGGTCTAGCATACCGTCTATCATGTGGGAGGACTCTTTCCTGGAGCCTGGCCTCTGTGGTGTGATCCATAGCCAATGATACATGATCTTTTGTTTCCTGCCAGGGCTGCTCTGGTGAAGCCCCATGCATATCTGACAGTTGAGTGTTCTAGTGGGACTCTGAGGATTGCATTGTGCAGGTTGGAAATGGAGAACATGTCACAGTGAGGACAGGTTTCTTTTATTTCCTTGATTAGTGCGAGAGTCTGAAATTCAGAGGCCTAGGTGCTTCCCTTTGGTATAAAATGACTAAACTCTGCATGAGGGTGTTTTGACAACACTTTAAAATACTTAAATCATTTAAAATATTTAAATGATTACAATATTGTGAGCTTTTTTTAATGTCTATTTTTCAAAGATGCTAAGCCAACTTGACCCCCTGATTGTCAACTGTCAGCAAAGCCTCATAACCTTTAGCAGGGGCTTTTTATCCAAAAGACCCTCTTGCTGACTAATGATACCATCCCTGTGTCCTCTTGGATGCTTTGAATGCTTCATAGACGGTGAGGAAACTATAGTTAGCTTCATGGAACACTATAAACCACTCGGCTACTCGAACTGTAGACTTCTTTTCCAGGCTGCACTCTTCCACCCACAGCTGCTTCAACCATCCCCTGGTGACTCCAGATGATGGCTTGCCTTGCAGCTCTTCTCACTCAGTACCAATGCGAGGGGACATCTCCCAGTGACTCAACAAAAAGACCTGTGACTGGCATTTATGTGAGGCTTGTAATCGGTGGAACTGGAAGTTTTACATTGTAATCAGTGCACAGTATGTCATACCACCCCTCAGGCTACCAAAGCACTCTGTGTGTCACTCTTCAAGTTTATTTGGGATGCTTTTCCTGTATGCATGTTTTCTGCTGCAACGTTAGGTCCCACTATAAAGACTTCTCCCAAAAGGTGTTCTGCCTACTGTGACATTTTCTAGCGGGCAGAGTTGCCTGAGTTGATCAAACAAGAAGCAGACAAAAACTTGGGATTTCCAGCTTCAGCCAAATCAATGAAGAGACTGCTGTAGAATTCAGTTCATGTGGGCTAAGGGCCCTTGGAACCCAAAGCTCAGAGTTATCGTATCATAGCAGTCAAGAGTCCCAGGGAGTCACAGAGGTCAGAAACTGAGTTACCTAAAAAGGGAAACTGAGGAGGGAGGCTGAGGTTGTAAAAGATGGGAAGAGGGAAAAATTGAAGGTAGGACCTAGGCTAGGATGCTGTGGGACAAGGATCTTGTACCCTGTAAAGATTTATCAGTTGTATTGTTTTAATAGAATGCTGATTGGCCAGGAGTCAAGCAGGAAGTATATGTGGGCAACCAGGCAGGAAGTAGAGGCAGGGAAATGAGGACAGGAAAATTCTGGGAAGAGGAAAGACTCAATCTGCTGTCGTGAACCAGATGCAGAGGAAGCAAGATGAGAATGCCTCACTGATAAAAGGTACCAAGCCACATGGCTGACACAGACAAGAATTATGGGTTAATGTAGGATGTAAGAGTTAATAAAAAACCTGAGCTAATAGGCCAAACCATTTATGATTAATGTAGACCTCTCTGTATTTCTTTGGGACTGATTGGTTGAAGGAAAGGGTGGGACAGAAACCTCTGTCAACAAATGGCACCAGTATAGACAAATATATCCACATAAAACACAAGAGAGCCTGGGAAGTAATTTTAGACTCAAAAGAACAGAGTTAACAGCTTCTTGAAAGCAGCATTTTCTCAGGTGGGCTTTGTTTGCTAGAGGCAAGTGTGTCTCATTTAAGAAAGGCTTCCTGACTCTGCTTTAGCTGCAAAACCTTGAAGCACTTTTAAGAGGACCTGTCAAAAAAACATGTAAATGGTGTTTATGAATAGCCAGTCACATGCTTCTTGGTGGTAACAGGGACTTTGAAACTCCATAGAGTAGTGGCAATAAACATGGTTCCAGCTGGTACCTCCCCCATGAGGCTAGACTCTCAGAAAGCTAAGGAATGGGGTGGATCCAGCCATCAAAGCCACAGCTTTAATCCTAGCCATATTGCTTAACAAATTAAAGACTCATTTGGTCAGAAGAAAGAGAGATACAGTAAAGATAGATTCAGACAAAAAAAAAACCAAAACTCTAAACATTTTACAGTGTGTTTAAAAATAGATGTAGGCTTGGGAGAGAAAAGAAAAAGAATAAAGTCCTTTAAAAAAAGGAAAAAAAAGGAAAGAGAGAAGTTGGGTGTGGTGGTATACACCTTTAATATCAGCACTTGGGAGGCAGAGGCAGGTGGATCTCTGTGAGTTCAAAACAGCCTGGTCTACTAAGCCAGTTCCAAGATAGCCAAAGATATACAGAGAAACCTTGTCTCAAAAAAAAATCAAAATTAAAAATAAAAAAGAAAACCATGTAAAGATGAAAAATACACAGAGAATCAGGATATAATATGTTATTGTGTTGTCTTTGAATTGTTTGATGACTGAGGAAGGAACAAAAGCTGCTAAAAGACATTTGATTATAAATGCTGCTGGATTAATCCAACATATATATTTTGAAAATGCTTTGACTTCAAAATTTATGTCAAAAGGTATGTTACTTTGGAAAAGAGGTTTTGCTTTTGTTTCCACAGGAAATGAAAGGCCGTGAATTCATTCTGGGCTAAGAAAAATCAGGTTTGATCAAGGAAGAACCTCTGAGAAATCTCTGATAGGAGGAGCAGATGGCCCAGATGTCTGAGTTCTATATCCAGAACAGCCACAACACTGCTGGTGAGATGATCAAGCCTCACAGAATATTCCAGTCAGGACTTGACCATAGATCAAAATTTTTCTTAGGTTCCCATAAGATTATCAGCACCCCCAATCAGCAGGAAGCAGCCTGGCAAACTACACCTGCATTTCCCAAAAATGGATTATAGATATTTGTCTTTGTTTAAAGTGTTGGTTACAAGTTGTTATGGATAAGGTCAAGAAGAAAGATTAAAAAAGGAAATTAGATTCAGAGTTCTTGTTTTGAAAAAAAGTGGAAGAAGTGCTAGAGACAATGATCTTGTACCCTGTAAAGGTTTATCAGTTGTATTGCTTTAATAAAATGCTGATTGGACAGTAGCCAGTCAGGAAGTATAGGTTGGGTGACCAGGCAGGAAGTAGAGGCAGGGCAATGAGAACAGGAGAATTCTGGGAAGAGGAAGGGCTCAGTCTGTGGTCATCACCCAGATGCAGAGGAAACAAGATGAGAATGCCTCACTGATAAAAGGTACCAAGCCATGTGGCTAACACAGACAAAAATTATCTACTAATGTAAGATATAAGAATTAGTTAATAAGAAGCCTGAGCTAATAGGCCAACCCATTTATAATTAATGTAGACCTCTGTGTGTTTCTTTGGGACTGAATGACTGTGGGACCAGGCAGGACAGAAACTACTGTCAACACCAGAAGGACCACAGGCCTCATCACCAGGAAAGTCTGAGAAAACTGCAGAGGTCCACAGAGAACTTTATCTCAAGGGCTGTCACCCTGGTTAAGAGTATCTGTGTTCTAAACCTGAGCAGTGAAATCTGCCCTGGGCACCCAGAGCACTGACCCTGCCTTTGGCACTCAGAGCAAAGACTCTGTCTTCAGGGCTCAGAGGAGTGAGCTTTCTGCAGGGAATGCTGATGCCATTAGCTTCTAGTTCTCAAGACTTTGAGCTAAGTGCGTGGTGGGAAAGCCCAGCCCTGGGGTTGCTGGAACTCAGGGCCATCAAAACTAAGGAAGCTGCCTCTTACCCATTCCAAGATTTCTGTCCAAGTAGAGCAAAAGAACCTAGCCAACTGCTTTCACATTTCTCCAAGTGCATAACAGGGAAGGGGACCGCTCCTAGTGTAACAGCCTCTAGAGGAGATCGTCTTGATAGAACAGCAAACGGTCTCAGCACAGCACAGGAAGGCAAGTCCCAGACAAAGCCCATCCCTGGATCCTCTCTTTGTTCCGACAGCCAGCTCTTCTGCTTCTCCCTTCTTTTTTCATATAAATGGCACTATCTGGTGATGTGTGCATCCTCTTTACTTTGCCATATCATACTTGACTTTTTTCCTGGAAACAAACGAGATTCTTTTGTTTGCTTTTGATGGGAAATACATTGCTTTCTTTTAGATAATCATAGTTTTGGTGACATCTGTAGATGTTTTTATCGTTGAATTTTCAGTATAAGTATTTCTTGTTTTAGAATAACAGAGAGTCTATAAAACATTCATTGGTAGGCCCGCCTACTTCTGGACATGGAATAACAGTTGCTGATATAAATTCCTTCCTTGCCTAATCCAAATGTGATTTCAGACATATGTATGCACATTACAGGGAAAATACCCACTCACAATTAATTAACTGACCCATGCAATTTAACAAGCATACTGGTTTTCTACCCCACACCTGTATGAGGATGAAATCAAATCAAATGTCTTGCCATTTAGAAAAAGACAACTGACAGTAGTAAATGGGAAGGAAGATATTGGTAACCCTTTCCTCGGGAGTATGGAATTTCAAACTAATAGGTGGAAGGGATTTATATATTGTAGTTATTAAGACTAAGGACTAATGAGTGTAATCACTTCTTTGGTGCCTAAATACTTTCCAAGGTTAAACAAGGACCTAAGGTCTATCCCCAAAATACTTCTTTCCAGGGCTAATCTGAACAAATCATGTACAGACTTTCATAAAGCAAATGCAATTGCCAACAATTTGAGAAATAGAAAAGGCCAATGGAATTCTCATTTCTTCAGCATTTTTTGCATAAAATTACACATATTTCTACTTTTTTCTCAGAGGATGTGGTTAGTTAGTGGGCTGTATCAAAGTAAAATTATACATGCATAAGACATGAGCAAGGCTATATATTCGTTTTCATAAAGATAAAATGATTCTAGATATATAGATAAGAACATGTAGACAGAAGTCTCTCTC
>NC_022034.1:3963595-3964899 GCF_000317375.1 Microtus ochrogaster
GGTCTGCTAGGCACACATGCAGGAGAACCTGCTGGATCGGGTCTGCTAGGCACACATGCAGGAGAGTAGGGCAGATTCCTGCCACCTTCTCGAGATATTTCTAGGCAGCACAGTGTGCTGCATAGCAGATTTAGCTTTTACACTGATAAAAAGGGTTTATGTGCTGCATGTTCCTTCCCAGAGTTGAGGTGTGAGTGCAGCTCCTACTGGCAGTCCCACAGCTGGTGTTGCATATACCACTGCCATATTAAAAGGCCAAGAGAGAGCTAGGTAATGGTGGCACAGGTCTTTAATCCCAGCACTCAGGAGGCAGAGGCAGGCAGATGTCTGTGAGTTTGGGGTCAGCCTGGTCTACAAAAACTAGTTCCAGGACAGACTCCAAAGCTACAAAGAAACCCTGTATCAAACAAAACAAGACAAAGCCAAAAACAAAAAGCAAAAACAAAAACAGAAAAAAAAAACAAGGCCGAGGGTGGCAGGGCCAGCATCCAGGGCCAGCCACCTCAATGAAGCTGCTTACCATTTTAAAAGCTATCATGTTCAGAAAATGATTACAGATACACAATAAAGAAAGATTCAGACAAAAATAGACCTCTGAACAAATCACAGAATGTTTAAAAAATATATGTAGGCTTAAGAAAAAAGAAAAGGGGTATAAGCAGTTATAGAAAAAAATAGTTTTATAAAATAAGACACTCTTTAAAGAGACAGTAAAAGTCATATAAAAGAGGACAAACAGTCACAGATTAAAAGAGTAGAGGTGATAAAGTAAATATTAAAAAGTAAAAAAAGCCACATAAAGATAGAATATACACAGAGAGTCTGAATTATGTATATTATGCTGTTTCTTTGGATTTTATTTTTTGACTGTCTAAGAATATGTTATTTTGGAAAAGAGGTTCTGCTTTTGATTCCACAGAAGACGAGAACCTGTGGATTCCTTCCAGGGTAACATGGTTTGATGGAATAAGACCCAGGGAAAGGTCTCCATGAACCATAAAAGAACTTCACTCAACAAAACAGCAGGAAGAGGTTTAGAGAAAACTATGCCCACATTCCCAAAATGATTGTTTGTAAATGTTTATTTTTATTTTAAAAGGGTTGGTTATAAACGATTAATGGTCACAGCCAATTTCTACAGACAAATAAGGAGCAATCAGGGTTCCCTGCCCTGTGGGAAGTCCAAGGACCACCCATCTCCATCCAGGTCTAGTAAGGTGAGCATCCAAACTGCCTAGGCTCCCACAAAGCCAGTCGTGCAGTAGGATCAAAAACCCATTGCCATTGTTCTTGAGTTCTCAGTA
>NC_022034.1:3965663-3975663 GCF_000317375.1 Microtus ochrogaster
GAAGGATCTCTGTGAGTTCGAGGCCAGCCTGGTCTATAAGAGCTAGTTCCAGGACAGAGTCCAAAGCTACAGAGAAACCCTGTCTAAAAAAAAAAAAAAAACCAAAACCAATGTAATGTATAGTTAAGAAATACAGACTAATAGATAGTCATCTATAATAATCAAACTTTTAATTATGTTAATTAGGCTTTCTAGATATATAGAGATATATTCCAGATAGGTAATCTTCAACATTTCAAAGGCCTACTCAATGTGGCATTTAAAAATTTTAAGGACTTAGACTTTTCCAGACAGTGATACATGTCTGTTTCTGGCAGCACCAATTACTTCAGAGAGGTTTATGGGCATTGAAGAAACTCATTATTGCATTTCAATGTGATAAGACTAGCCATTTGGGCAAGAAACTGCTCTTGCCTGGACTGCTTGATGATATGCTGTATAAACTAGACATGCAGGACCCACAGAAATGACTGTTGAACTTGCCAAAAGAAGTTGTGCTTCGAGGTTCTTATTTCATGAAAGAGTCTTCCAGACATTTTGCAAAACACAGAAGAAAGTGACTGACAAACTGGCAATATAGGAAAAACATTATTTCAGATATCCTGCTTCATGGAAAAGTCTGTCAGTTACTATGGGCCTATAGGCTGAAAATGGATGCCCCAATGTTACAAAAGTACTTTTGGTGACTGTCCAGGCAGCAAGTTGTCTCTGTCATTTCTTAAACTTTGGAAGTTGCTTACAATGCACTTTCTACTTAGGTAATATTGTATCTTTCTCCAGTCTTTGAGAAAATTGAAAATCACATAGTTATAGTTTTCCTTAGTTATGATAAAAATAAATTAGATATGAAACTTTAGACTCATAAATAAATACTGTAAGTGTAATTCGTGCTTGATATCTGTTTTGTTATATGTAATTTTACTATGTTAAAACCTTTCTTTTAATTTAGACAAAAAAGAGAGATGCAGGCTACCCCTCCGTATACTATGAATATGTTTTATTACCACTGGTTAATAAAGAAGCTGTTTTGGCATATGGCAGAGCAGAATATAGCAAGGCAGGAAATCCAAGCAGACAAAAGGGAGGAAAGAAAGTAGAGTCAGGTAGACACCATGTAGTTGCCAAAGGAGGACACCAGAACCTTACCAGTAAGCCACAGACTCGTGGTGATACACAGATTAATAGAAATGGGTTAATTTAAGACTTGAGAGCTAGCTAGGAATACACCTGAGCCATTGGCCAAACAGTATTGTAATTAATATAGCTCTTGTGTGATTAAATTGGGTTTGGGTGGCCAAGAGATGAAAGTGCATTCTCCTTTTACAGGGTGGGATGGAATGGGATGGGGTAGGATAGGATGGAATGGGATGGGGTAGGATAGGATGGAATGGGATGGGGTAGGATAGGATGGAATGGGATGGGGTAGGATAGGATGGAATGGGATGGGGTAGGGTAGGATGGGATGAATAGGTTGGGAAGGGATTTGTGTTTGGTAGGCTAGGATGGGATGGGATTGGGTAGGCTAGGATGGAGTAGCATGTAATGGGATGGGGTAGGATAAAATGGGAAGGGTAGGATGGGAAGGGATTGGAAGAATGGGATGAAGTAGGATAGGATGGTATGGGTATTATGGGTAGAGATGGGGTAAGATGGAATGGGACGGGTAGAATTGGACAGGATGGGCCAGAAAACAAAGCACAGTCTCTGTTTACAAGAATAAGCTGCAAACACAATTTATTTGTTCTTATAAATTATTATATTTAGAATGGAATAAAAAGTCATTTACTAAAATGAATTCTATCAACAATGCAGACCTCTGACATAGGCTTTCATTTTTCAGTTTAGTTTTCTACACACGAATTTCATTTCATAATAATTTTGTGTTATATAATGACTTAATGTAATGTTTTTGAGGTTGCATTGCTTTTACATATTTCCTGAAATCACCGCTCCCTGAAATGACAGTCAGAGATCTATCCTTTTCCAGAGAGTATTCCAGAGAGAAAAGGGACACACCTTGTCCATATCTGTGTTTAGAGTTTTCCTTATAACTACAGGTGGAAGAGATGCACACCACTGATTTGGGGCATACAGGGTATCAGAGACCTGGGACAGAGAAAGGAGACTCCATTTTCAAGGTCCTTCTGCCATAGGCAGAATGGTACTGTTTGCTCAACTTCATGTTCTCATTCTTCTAAAGGAGGGTCTAAGGCAACACTGTGCACCTACATGACAGTGCCACAAACACGCAGCATGTAGCACGGTGTGTATAACAGTGTGATAAGCACAGATTCAATGGTGCAAATGTTGCCAATGCCAATGAAGCATTGCCACGGTGGGCCATGATGAGTGACAAGACCTGCATGCGCATCTGTGCAACAGTGGGTCCCTCAGGCTGACGTGCTCCAAAGCACTTGCACAAAGACTAAAATTCTTGTAACATTAAGATGACAATTCATGTGTGTGAGAATGGATCTGTTCATGTAGAAACACATACTCTTTATGTATTTAATATTTTTTTTAAAAAAAAAATCGTAAAGTTCTGTGGAAGAGATGGAGAGGGTTAGTCATGATTGTCAGCTTAATGGAGTTAGGGTGATCATGCAAACAGATCTCTTGACTGTTTGTGAGTTGTTGTTCTAGATTAGGTTGAGTGAATAAAGAAGGACCCACCCTAAATGTGGAGCACTATTCCAGGAGCTGGGGTTCCAGACAACAGAAAAAAGGAAGCAATATGAGAACCAACACTAATCCTTCTGCACTTTCTGATTGCAGATGTAACGTGACCAGATGCCTCCTGTTCCCATAGCCGCCCCTTCCCTGGCATTGTGGATGACATCCCCTAGATTAGGAATAAATAAACTTCTTTATGTTGCTTTCTTGTGCATTTTACTGCAACAGCAGGACAAATAACTAATGCACATGGAGGAGGAGGAGGAGGTCGGGAGGTTTCTAGTTTGTTCTGTCACCTGTGCTGCTGTTGTGGGTGTGGTGAGCCTCAGCAGAGGTCAGATTGTAAATGGTGCACACACAGACTTAGTCAGAAAAGCCCTTTGAGTGCCTTCAGGGGGATGAAGGAAGCACAAACCCTGCCTTTAAGAGTGACCCCTACCTTTGCAACTTGGGCTCTTGAATGGATCAAACTAGGCAGTGTTCAGCAAAATCGCCTTGGCAACAGCTGATTCTAAAGGAAGAGCAATTTTGACAGTTCCCTGTGCTCAGTGACATGTGAACAGCATTGCCTGAAGACAGCCACCGCAGACACATGTTAGCACATGTCAGGAGCAGCAATAAATTTACCAAATTCCATATGTCTTGCCTGCTATGGCAGTCATACTCAAGTTCCATGCAACTATCTGAGAGAGTCACAGGAGGCTGCCGCCATACTTGGGCTCCACATTTGGAAGCCGTAGAAAGCCAGGTGGAATGCAGAGAAACCCAAGGCATGGCAGAGCAGGCGCCATCTGCTTACACCCAACCTTGGCTTCAGCTTCTGGCATGCCAGTGAACCCAGCTCCACTGCCGAGAGTCATGTAACAAGCACTCTGCTGACAAGGAGAACTCGGAAACCAGAGCAATAAAACAGAACGAGCTCATTGAAAGGAGCTGACAAGCCACAAAACTGGTGTTTGACTCTTAGCTACCGCCCTGTCTGCCTTCACAGAAGCTCAGGAACCAGGAACTGCGTTCAGCATGTTACAGCTCATTCCTCAATTTTTATCTTTGTCCCCAATGATAAAGCATGCTCTGCCTTTTCGTATGAACCACACTGAAGCACAAATATGGGAACTTACTTTTCTTTTACATATGAAAAAAGACCAAATCCAGTTGTTTCTGCTTAGCTAGAACTGGAAAAGGCTAATCGTGCAGGCAGATTCAGAATCTTTCTGCCACCCGAGAGATGGTGCTGATGCTGATATGTAGCTTCCAAAGCTCACCCCTGTCTGCACTAACGGGAAAACACTGGATCTTTTCTTCATCTCTGCCTCATAAAATAATGTCCTCCCAGAGAGCAGGAGCCCCATGAGAGGAGCTCACAACCAAGGTCATCGAAAAGAGTTTCCCACTTTAACACCTGGTAGTCAACCATCAGTAAGGGACTTGCATCTTGTCATCACCCAAACCTCCTGCCTAATAGTTGGAGTTTATTCTAAATTATACCCTCGCCAGATTATCTGTGATGTTGGTTCTGTAATATAAACCTTCGGAGAGACCTTCCTCAGTGTTGTGCTCTGTACGTGACCCTGGTGTGATCTAACACAAACCCACCTGTCATCTAATGCTGCTGTTGAAGGTACCCAACACCACTCACATGGAAAACTGTCTACCTGTGACCCAGAAAGCCAAGGCTGTCACCTAGACAGTGCCATCTCACTTTTTAAAATAATAAAATTATATATCATATATAATATGATATATAATTTTATTATATATATATATATCAGCTTCATAATTCTATACGGCTTTCTGATTCTAGGGTGCAGAAACTCCTACCTCTGAGATCTCTGACATTTTTTTCTTTCCCTGTGTCCTTGCCCTTAGGGAGCTGTGAGAGATGGGCCATGAGCTCACCAAGGCTGTTGGCCATGTTGGAACAATCTTCCTGCAGAAGAGCCCTAGCACAAACACTGTATGTCTGTGCAGAGGAAGGTTACATACCCTAGGCCACTTGACATTTCAGGTCCTAATCCTGCAATGGCAGATATTTTGCTCTTTTTGTTTTCTACTCTGAGTAAGTGCAGAAGAGCACACACTTTCCACCGAGAGTAGACCCACACCTGGAGGAGAATATAGGTCCATACATAACATAAATGACCTGAAACTCTTTACTCACCCACCCACGGAATGGTGACGGGTGAGAGGTTGACTCCAGTGGCCACTGAAATTTGGGGCTCTTCTCTACAGCCTCTCTACCTCAGGAGCATAAATCTTTGTTTACTTTAAGAAACTAACACTGGGTATAAAAGAAGGATGATGGGCAGATGGTGATGATAGAAAGATGATAATAGATACAAGGTGTATGATAGGTAAATAATATATAGAATGGAAAATATACGATCGACCTATATATATCTATGATATCTCTTCAGATATTGTGTGATATCATAAGACAGAATGGACACAGCATTGGGACACCTATGGAGGTCACAGCATGAATGACCTCTAAGCTGAAGTGGTTTGTGCTATGAGAACTCCAGCAGCCATGGGGCCTATGCATGCTTTTCACCTGCATTTACAGTATATGAGACCACACCCAAAATGGGATAGTATCTTAAAGGGTATTGGTTGAAGGAGTTTCCACAGCATCTCCTAATTAACTCCTACAGCAAGTTTGCATGGTCTTGGAACTTACTAGATCTAGTTCCTGGAAGAAGGCAGTAGACCCTACTCTCCTTCTAGAAAAGACATCTCCGGCCACTAGGTCCAATGCCTATTACTGCAGTAGGTGACCAGAGGTAAGGGGACTCTGTGTGCCATAGATCCAGAACTAAAGACATGTCCCAAACCCAGAGACCACGTGACTTTTGACTGTTCAGTCACAGACAGTCCAGAGAGGAGACAGAGGTGTCACTGGTTAGGGGAGCCAGAGAATACGGTCGCAATTATTAGCGAGGGGTCAGAGTTTAAGGAATTATCCAAAGATGGGAAAAGAGCTAGAAGTGTCCAGGTGGCAGCAAGTACAGGAAGAGCTGTGGCCTGAGGCATCAGAGACACAGACACAGCATGGAATCTTTTGGTTGTTATTGAGTCAGAATCTCTGTGCTCCAGGCTAGCCTTCAGCATACACCCTCCACCCCCTTAGTGCTGCTTACAGGCAATGAGCACATTTCCCAGTCAAGATAAAGAGACCATTGACTGTCAGTGATGCTGGAGGTGTTCCTGAGTCTAGAGGGGATGGTGTTTAATAGGAGTCCAGAAGAAATCAGGAAAAAAAACTGTGGAAAGAAGCTCATACTGGTACCATGCAGAGCACTGTCAGGGTCTTCGGGGAGTGACAGTGGGTCCTGCCCTCCTCCAAGTGTTGATCAGGGTCTGCTGGCAGAGCAAGTTGTGTCCAGTACCATAGAACCCAGAGCAAAGGAGTCAAGAGGCAAGGCCTGGGTGCTCTTAGTCATCACTGCATCCCCAGAAACACCCTGACTTCCAAGTGGCATGATTCCATATGCTCCTCGCTACAGCAGAGGGTCTTCCACGTAAGGTCTCCAGGTCACCACCCAGCACGGATTGTCAAGCAGCTCTGAAAAGACTAGCGAGGGCTGGGAGGACAACGATGGTGAGAGGTGAGGTCAGCAGATGAGTGTGAGATGGCCACACCATGGGCATGACTGTCTGCCACATGTATCCTCAACAACACAGGACGTGCACCCTCAAGCCTCCGTGTGATCATTCATTTTGTCCACAGGTAAAAGACTGAAATAGAAACACAGCAGAAGGGCGTTAGCCTGGGCCAGCCAATCTTCAGCAGCTGACTGGAAACCAGCTTCGGCCATTCTCCATTGCCAATGTCCCAGGAAGAGCTGGGAAGATTCAAAGAGACTGGACTCAAGGGTGCCAGGTGCAGGCGGGATCTCAGTGTCCTTGTCCTTAGCTTGGGGTGGTTTCTGCTGGGTTATGTCCCAGCACTATTAAGTTTGAAAACTTGAAAACCCCCCAGGCAGCTTCTACAGAACCATATGAAGGGAGGAATCTGCAGGAGGGTCTGGGCCACATGTGCAAGAGTGTGTTGTCTCCAGGGACCATTTGCACGCTAGGAGGAATTTGCTAAGAAAAAAACATTTAGTCACCAGCAAAGGGAAGACAAGGCATGGGACCCAGAGAATAGTCAACTTTCCCATGACAACGAAACTCTCTCTAAACTTTTCTAGGAAATAAAGCTTTGTACACAGAACCTCTGCATAAAGCTGACCTGCAGAGCCATTTATAAGACGGCCACAAAATACGGAGAGGGGCTAATTACCTGCTCCAGAAACACAACAGAAAGTGAACAGGGAGTAACGGTGCAGCCCTGGAGGGCCGTCCATACTCAGAAAGATTGACCTCTGCTCTAAGAAGAGAGCTAGCAGAATTTGAATTAAAGTGGTAAAAGGAGGAGGGTCAATAGAACTAGCTGGAAAATCCTCGATTCTGGGCACTGTTTATTGTGAGGTGATTGTGTCATAGTTCAGGAGAGTCAGTGTTCCTCAGAGTCTGGATGAAATAGGAAGAGGGTCGCTGGCAGTCTTCAGCTCGGTGCGCTACTCCAGTAAGACAACAGATGTATATAGGTCTACATTATGTTTAATGCTTCCTAATTTCATTTCCATGGAGTATTTGAGGCAAACACCACCACTTTCAGGATTGGATTATGTATGCCTGCTTGTGTGTGTCTGTCTGTCTGTCTGTCTGTGTGTGTCTGTAGATCTCTGTGTGTGCATGCTTATCTGTGCATATATGTGGAGACTGGAAGTCAATGAGGTGTCTTCTGCAATTGTTCTACACCTCACTTTTTAAGACAGCCTCTCACTGAACCTGGTACTCAATGATCCAGGTAGACTAGCTGGCCAGCAGCAAGCTCTCATGACCCCTCTGTATTTCTTCCCTGGGACTGTGATTGTGGATGTTGTGGCATCAATACAAGCAACATGTAGACAGAAGGACCTCCTACACCATATGGCTATGTTCTGGCACACTCAGGTTTACATGAATACTGGAATCTAAACTCAGGTCCTAAGGCTCACATGGCAAATACTTCACTGAATGAGCCATCTCTCCAGCCCTTATGTGTTCTTTTTGTGGGATTTGGGAGGAGATTCTCTGCTCTTCATCCAACTTCAGTGGTTGTCATGTCACTGTGACTGTAGGTTAAAAAATTGTTAATTCAAATAAAAAATGGTGAGCTCATGTTACAACTATTGGTGGCTGAAGGTGAGGTTTTAGCCTCTAAGTTGGGCTTGGCTGCTGAGATGAGGTGACCTCTGCTTTCTTCAAATAAATCACGCCGTGAGGTAACAATGCAGTCATAGTATAAAGTGGTTATGAGGACAGAGAAAGTTAACACATAGGTCCTCTTCAGTTACTCATTCCCTCTTTGGGGAGAACAGCTCTACTCAGAATTCCTACTTACATGCACCCTAAGAGAGAGGTGATATGGTTCTTATTTGGGGTGTTGCCTTGAAGAGGGCATCCTGAATTCTAGCAAGAGTAAGCAATTATAAAACTAAACCTAATCCATTGATTGTTTTCTAGCTTCCTGATTTGAGATGTGATCACTTCCTCCTGAACATGCCTACCAGGATGGCATCCAGCAGGAGCCCCTCACCAGAGTCCAGAGAGTAAAGCTAACCAACCTGGGGCTCAACCTCCAAAATGGAAGACCGGATATCCCTCCTCTATGACACCAGTTTTGCCATTACCTTGCAGTTACACCAAACTGACTGCTGTGTTGTCTTCTCAGTAACTGGCTGAGCTTATCAGAGACCCAACTTCCCCATCACCCATTGCAATTTGCCTCAGAGGGGTGACACTGGGCGGGGGATGTAGTTCAGTCTGTAGAGGGCTTGCCTAGCATGCAGGACGCCCTATGTTGAATCCCTAGCCGTGCATAGATGCCATGGCAGCACATACGTGTAATGCCAGCACTTGAGCAGTGAAAGTAGGACCATTAGACGTGCAAGGTCATTATTGGAACTATCAGTGCTATATGACATTGGACTTGTGAAGTCCTTACTATTTCAATATGACATGAAATGGCTAAATACTCTCACTGATATACACCACTATGAAGGAGATACATAAATCATAACCCCTGCTAAGTCAGCTCACTCCAGTGGAAGACCACACATCCAAGAACATTTGGGAGGCACAAACTAGTCTTGGTGAGTTTAAAGATAAAAAGGATGCAAATCTGAGTGGATATAAAAGGGGAATGGATCTGGGAAGAGTTGGGGGTGAATATGATCAAGACACATTGTATGAGATTCTCAAAAAGAACTAGCAAAGTATTTTTTCTAATGAGTGGCATG
The DNA here is from genome assembly GCF_000317375.1 of Microtus ochrogaster. Taxonomy (NCBI): domain Eukaryota; kingdom Metazoa; phylum Chordata; class Mammalia; order Rodentia; family Cricetidae; genus Microtus; species Microtus ochrogaster. The sequence goes on from NC_022034.1 coordinate 3,974,666, forward strand.
AAACAGCCCAGTAGTTCGCCTAAAGTGAATACTACTTCTTAATCCAAAGTGGAGAAATGTTTTTAAAGGTAGCAGACATGCTATTTAAAACAAATGGCAAGATGAGATTTCAGGAGACTATAAGCTAATTTAAGCTTTTAAAATATAAAGTACAGACCTGAGCTCAAAAGTATAATTTGGCCAGACAAAATTGCTGGGAATTTGCCTTCTCTTAACTCATTTTGCAACAAAACACTAGCCCCGCTTTCCATTTCCCTGCTCTCCCTTTCGTGGGCTGGGTTTTGGAGAGGGCTGCCACATTGTCCCTGCCCAGTCTGACTTAGCACGAGGAGGATGTGCCTGGCTCTTTCTGTGAGGGGCCTCCAAGCACAGTCTTCATGAGGTCTAGAAAATGATGCCCAGCCCCAGTGCAGAGCTCTAAAGGTTTGCCACCCCGTAATTTCATAGCAAAGTCATTGTCAAGGTACTCCTTTCCAAAGGAGTCTCTTTCTCCAGGACTTGTCCATTCAGATCCATCAGAAACCAAAAGCGTAAGTGGAAAGGAGACTTTTAAATTTGCGATGCTTTGCACGTCTACCCTGGAAATGTGAAAGCTAGGTCTTTCATGGTCGTCCCTGTCTGGGTCTGCTCATCACACACTTCCTCTTCTCTACCTTCTGGGAACCCAAGGTCTCTATTCCCCAGAACCACTGCCTCCCATAGCTCTGCTGTGGTTGCTGTGGGGCCATTGGACCTTCTAGAAGCTGGTGAAGGAAGAAAAGACCAAAGTGCTTATCAATCTGAATGCCACCTTGTTCTAGACATTTACATACTGGTTAAAATTTGGAAAGAATTGTCTAGGAATTTCAGTTTCCTCTTTGTAGTAAGACAGTGGGCATATTGTGTTCTGTGCATTCTCCCTGGGGAAGACCCCTCGTCTCTTTGTCTATTCTTCTTTCTCTTGTCTCTCTCTCTCTCTCTCTCTCTCTCTCTCTCTCTCTCTGTCTCTCTCTCTGTGT
>NC_022034.1:3975842-3995993 GCF_000317375.1 Microtus ochrogaster
GAAGGTCCGCCATTTTTCCTATCCTCCACTTCAAGGGCTCCATCTGGCATTCTTCCCACCCCCGCACTTGGAAGTTCTACCAGCTCTTCATTGTGTTGCCTCATTGCAGATGTCCCAACCCAGTCTTCAGATTCATTTTAATCGTGTGACATCAAATGCTTCAGTAACTGCTTGGCGCTTTAACTCTGGTGTGCTCGGGAGCCGGGGAGAATTTAGACAGTAGTGTATGCTTTAATCAAATTCAACACAAAACTTATAAAGTCGTGACTGCAGCTAACCAAGGTGTTGAAAGTAACTCATCATGGTATTTATAATGTGTTAATGAGGATATTGGGCACTCAGGGAAAACAGCATGGCCCTAGAAAGGCAAATATATCAGTGGAGTCAAGCTTCCAGGAGAAATGATGGATAGGTGGTAAAGAGCCAAGGACAGGGCCATGGAGCTCTTAGAACCCCCAGCATTTGTTGCTGCTTCAGTGGGACAGGGCTTTCAGTCCTTCACAGTGAGTCTTTGATCAGAGAGGAAAGACAGGGCATCCAGAAGTTTAGTCACATGAAGTCAATTGCTAGTCCCAAATTCATACATTGAAGAGCCAGGCTGTACTTGGAAATGAAGTCCTCAGATGTGAGGATTCCCATATGATGACTTATGAGACCATAAACTTATATGGCCTTTGTTTCTAAGAAGAGAAAATGGCCTGCAAGTATCACAAAGAGGAAAGAGAATGTGAGAAGGCATCTAGGAAGAGGCATTATGAAAGTTGGGAAAGGATTCTGGAAGCAAGTTACCAGTCCCTTACTTTGACCCTTCTGTAGAAATGTTAGCTGCTCATCTGTAGAACTGAGTGTCATTGGCCTGCTTCTAAGAGCCCTCCCTCTAGAGTCTGCCACTCTGACCACACTGTTAGAAAGAACCAGAAATGCCATCAAAGTCATCAAGCACCCAAACTCTGGTTCCATAAGGTTTTAAGGATCCTGAGAGTGTGTCTCTCAACAGTCCAGACTTGGTTCTCAGTGCTCAAGGTCACACCAGCTCTAATGCACCCCAGGACTGGATAACCTGGCTCTCGTCTTTATAGAACTTGGAAAAATCAACTCCCTGCTGGCTCACTTGCTATAAGATTAAATGAGGTCATGGGAGGGGAAGGCTCTGCCAGAGTGGACCCCTGCCAGGTGGCATGGCATGAGGATCTACCCTCAAGGACTGAGACAGCATTCCTATAGCCTAGGTACCTGAGCAGACAATGGCCAGTCCTACCACAGCATGAAGGGATGGCCTGTTAGCAGGTGAATGCTCAAGTCTGCCAAGATGCTAGTGCCTGGGTCCTTCTCTCCTGGATCCCCTTAACTGTAGAGTCTTCACTAGGTCACACCTACTTCATGGCTACTTGTCTAAGATTTAGTCTACAAGAAGACAGAGTTAACAGGGGGTGGGCACATCCATTCATACTTTATTTTGCAACATAAAACCATGTTGTTTCCACTTTGCAGGTCTCCCTTTTGTGTGGTCATCCTGACCCAGCCTCTCAAGTCATAAACAGAGCCATGACAGTAGTCATTACAGACAAAATCTTACCAAATTCTACTTGGCAAAGACACAGGAATGTTGGAAAACACTGAGGGAAACACCGATAGCCAGTGCCATGTTTTTATTGTAGATCACAGGAGACTTCCTGGAGTTTGGTAAAGCCAGTCGGCATTGTTAGAAACTTCCTGGGGAAACGTTAATCTTAACTTCTGGATAACTTCCAAACCTTGACAAATGACTCAGCATTGACCTCCAGGACCAATCATAGACAGTCATAAGGTTTATGGCCTTGAGACATGCACGGATCCCATGCTTTCTACAGCAGATGGGACAAACAAACACTTCCTTGTGGAAGACAGAGAGTTTCAGATCTATAATGCTTACCTGTGAGGGATGATTTTGATTGCTTGAATGCTTTGGTGAGACTCTAGTCCTGACAGCTTGAGAAACTTCTTTTACCTACAGCCTGAAACATCTAGGTGCCCACCATAAACAGAAGCTGTGGTACTCTCCATGACTTATGGATGAAAATCTAAAATATTCCATCTGAAATACAGTGTTGCTGGATGGTCTCCATCTGCTGTGGGACACTGGTCTTTATCCTGCCACTGGCATTTTAATAAAATGCTGACTGGCCAGTAGCCAGGCAGGAAGCATAGGCAGGGTGACCAGACAGGAAGTAGAGGCAGGACAATGAAAACAGGAGAATTCTGGGAAGAGGAAAGCTTCAGTCTGCAGTCGTGACCCAGACACAGAGGAAACAAGATGAGAATACTTCGCTGATAAAAGGAACCAAGCCACGTGGCTGACACAGACAAGGATTATGGGTTAATATAAGATATAAGAGTTAATAAGAAGCCTGAGCTAATAGGCCAACCAATTTATAATTAATGTAGACCTCTGTGTGTTTATTTGGGACTGAACCACTGCAGGACTGGGCAGGACAGAAACCTCAGTCAATGCCATCCCAGTTATGGGATGTTACTACATGTTAATTCCCAGATTGTCCTTAAGCAAAAGGGTCAGCATCAGGATCACCAAGGGTTCACATGGGGTTGGCCTGATTCACATACTGAGGCTCTACCTTTTAAGTTGGTTTTAAATTTCCTGCACCTCCTAGGTCTTCTTTTCATTGAGGTCTCTCTCCACCACAAGAACCCCAGCACTGTCCTGCTTGAGGTCATCTTAGTGGACACCTGTTTCCCATACTTAGAGGCTGCCTGACCTCAGAGTCTGGCTTCCAGCTGCCCTGTTGGAGTCCTTAGTGGAGGCTTGATCCCTGTATTTGGGGGCTGTCTTCTGTACTCAGACAGCTGCTGCCGGACCTCGGTGCCTGGTTTCCAGCTGCCATGCTGTGGTTGTCAATAAGGCCTTGTCCCTGCTCTCAGAGCCTGGCCTCTGCTTGCCACGTAGCAGTTCTGGCAGGAGGAGGTTGAAACCCCATGCACTGGCAGTGGTCCCAGAACTGCAGGAAATCTCTCAGTGTTTGTTTTTGCTCTTAACAGTCAAAATTCTTTGACTCCAAAATTATTTCCAGGAATTACAGTATGAGAACTTAATATGTGTGCTTTTATTTTCTCCTTCAAAAAATGAAAAATAAAAATGGAACCAAGGCAGAGGTCATAAGTGGGTGTCTGAATGCTGGCCCGGCTTGCTGGGGAGCTGGCAAGCGTTTGCCCATGGTCTACTCTGACAGGCATTTTCAGTTAATGGCTTTTCTTCTGGAAGCGGTTCAAGCAGTGAGAGTAATGCTGGGCTATGAGGTGCAGGAAGGACTTGGGAGATGGCCCTGATTCTTCTTTGTCTTAGAACTTTCGGCCAAATGGTCTGGAGTTCCTCAGCGCTCCGTGTCAACTTTCTCCACTTTCCCACGTCAGAGTTACTGCAGTAAAAGCCTTCTGCCTTGACAACCATCTCATGGTGACTGCCGAGTCGCCAAGCAGGGCTGTGGGGTATCTTGATTTGAGAACTCAGGATGGAGAAAGCTTGGCCAGGAGCCCTTGGAGAAATCATCTGGCCAGTTTCTTCTCTTTTCCATTGTTTTATAAAATGCCACTTTCCAGGGGACCTGCCATCCTGTGCCCTCCACCTCCAGCCCCTCTTGTTCTTTTCTCCTTTATTGGTATAGCTCATCCTGGCCTCCAAGATACCTTAGTCATCGTATCTGTCTTACTTAAAAATCTCCTTATTAATTTATCTCACCTGAACTCATGTTCAAAGCCTCTCAAAGAGCTTGGCATAGAAAGGTTTCCAGTAAACATTTGTGAATAGACTGACCTGGACGCAGAGTAGCATTGTAGCTTGGGGTTCTGCAGGAGGACCCCAATGAGTGGTGTTGACTAGATTCCCATTATTAAAAGGAAGTACCTGTGATCTCAACTTGCAGTTGACTCAGAGAATATTGCTCGGCTCTGTTCATGAACTGTCCATGTTCTATTTTACTCTGAAGTCCTGGGTAGGGCTAACAGAACCACTAAATGGGTAAAGGACCTGAACAGTTGTTTCTCCAGAGAATTCAGTGAGCTGTAAGTCTGTGAAAAGATAGGTAATCTGACCAGCTCTTAGAGAAAACCAAATCAAATCTACTGATAAAAAGAAAACTAAAAGAACAATGAAAAGACTGGGTACTTGATGAAGACGATAATAACATTGACAATGGCCATGCCCATGGAGGAGGAAGAAAAAGAGGAGGGAGAGGAGGGGAGGGAGAGCATATTGAGGAAGGCAGGCTCTGCAGACACACTACTGATATGTCAGAAGACACAATACCACATGCAAAGGCTGAGAGGAGGTAACGGATGGTAAAACTATTCCTTCAGCTACAAAGACAAGAAGAATAATTTTTCTGCACCAGCCTCTACCTCATTGCTCAGTTGAGAATGTTCAGCAGGCAGAAGGACAATGAGCCTAGAGACTCAGATAGTACCAGGGTCGGCATTTGCCGATGAGTATCAGTTTAGCTCCGATGACCGTAAGATAAGACAGAATTAAAACATGCCCAAACTAGCACACAAAGGGGTCATCACGTCACTATGAAGTATATGAGGTGGTCCTGGAAGCAGTAATAGCTTACATTAATCAGAATTAAATTCATGCATGTCTTGCTCTTTGGATTGTGTTTTAAAATAACAGTAAAGAATGATAATAATTAAAAGTGGCACACTTGATTAATGTAGAAATAATGAAAGTAGCAAAGGAAAGTAGTTGAGAGGGGATAAAGAAAAACAGGATGAGAGAGTTTCAACCCAAATATAGTGGGGATGATGTTATGCTAATCCATCAAAAATATTGTTGGAATGGACTTAAAAAGCAAAAAAATATTCAGAGGTCAAAGGTGAGGAAAGATACCGTGGAAAGGGAAGACATTCCTAACTAACTAGATAAGAAGGATGACATTTTGATATATGTTTTTTTTCTAGGAATGTCCTTAGAAGATACACTGATTCTCAATATAAATTAACATTAGGTTTTAATTTAATAAAAGTCTCTTTAGAACATCTAAAAGTGGTTCGAAAATACATAAAGCAAAGATGGACACAAAGAAAAAGTTGAGAACCCATAACCACACTAGAGTGACCCAGTACTATAACTGAGGAGCTGGCCAAGAGAGACAGCAACAGAGTGCAGTGACAAGCAGCTGGGGTGACAGATGCCACTTGGCAGACACTGGACCTCAGGCTGTTGATGCCACCAGGAACACTACTGAGAGGAACAGAACAGAGAGCTGCCTCTAGGTTACTGAGGTGGTACATCTGCTCAGAGAGACACCCTAAGATCAGAGCCCTGCAGGGTGATCTGGTGAGGATGCTTTCCATATCCCTCTCGTATATCAACTCTCTCTGTCCAGGTACCATCTTCTCACTGCAGGTCACATGATACAGAGGACCAGGATCCTTGGGAGTTCCCTTTTATAGAGGCATCAATGCCAGTCAGGACCTTCACCCTCATGACCTCATCACCCACAACACCATCACATCATGGGTGAGCATTTCAACATCTGGGTTTTAGAGGGTATGGACATTCTGCCCACAGAACGCACACATGCCAACAAAGATGGCAGAGTGTGCCTTCCAGTTGAGAGCACACACAGATTTCCCCAAATGGACTGTGCTGAAATGGGAGGGCTCTCTGCCTCCAGAGTAGACCATCCCTAGGGCCTTTCCCCATCCACACACAGCTCTCTGCCTTTGCCTCTTCAGCTCTCCAGAACTCTCTGACACAACTCAGCACACCATGACTCTCTTCTGTGATGCTGTTGTTGATGGCTGTGTTATTTCCGCCAATTTCCTGGTACAATTCAGCTCTGCCTCTCCAGTCTCTCTTGGTTCACCTCATCTCCAGCTCCATGGCCTCAGGAAAGGAAGCTGTCATGCTGTGTTGGGCTCTGGAGAACCCTAGTCCTCCCCCATGTCTCCTCTGGTGTCCTGCTAAATCAACATCCACTTTGCACTCCTGATAGACATGTGACCCTGACCTCAATGGCTTCAGTGGCATCTTCGCTGTGCACCTAGCCAAGGTCATCTCTGACTTTGCCACACTGGTTCTGTGTCATTTCCCTGACCCACTCAGTCTGTTCCGGCTCCTGGTGTGAGCATGTCCTTCACACGGATAGAGGCCTGCCACGCCTTTACAGGTCACCATTTTCCGTTCCTCATGTGGCACTTCCTGGGCTCCCGACCTGGCCTTGTTGCTTGTTCCACATTCTCCTCTCCTCTTCCCTTTCTCTCCCTGTGGTCTATCTTTTACTATCTCTTCCTGTCTTTATCTCTCTCCTCCCTCTTTCTCTCTTCTGTTCCTCTCTCACTTTTCATGCTGTTTATGAAGACAGGAATTCTAAGGTCTCTACTTACAACTCTCCTCTAGAATGTAGTTTTGAGTTTTGTTTGTAGGATGCTCTCAATGAATACTTATTCAATAGTAAACAGAGGATGTTCTGTGCTATCCAGGGATCCATAAATAGATAAAAACATTCAGGATATTGGAGATCAAATTCTTTCTTTCTTCCTTCCTTCCTTCCTTTCTTTCTTTCTTTCTTTCTTTCTTTCTTTCTTGACAGGGTTTCTCTATAGCTTTGGTGCCTGTCCTGGAACTAGCTCTTGTAGACCAGGCTGGCCTCGAACTCACAGAGATCCACCTGCCTCTGTCTCTCGAGGCATGTGCCACCACCACCCACCTTCAGTGTATGTTCTTAATTAGACCTTTGTACCTTTGTAAAGAAATTGTTAGGGAAGTATAACCTTGTTTCTCTCTCACCAACCCTGAGATGTCACTCCAGACATTTGCTTCAGGGAAATGCGTGTTTCTGGTAGCTCTGGTTGCCTCTCCCACGGTGCTGCAGTGTTGTCTATGAGAACGTCCAATGCCTTTAGGCTGCATTTTCAAGAAGCTGAGATGCATGAACTGACCTTGCTCCTGGTTCTCCCCTCTCCCTCTCTCCTCCCACATTCCTCATTTCCTCCCTTTCTCTCCCCACTGATCTTTTCCCATCTCTTCCTATTTTCCCTTGAAGCCATTCTGAGTTGTTTGCCTTCTGTATTAAGGAGCTTCTCTGCAGGATACAATGTGTCAGTCTCAGGGGAAGCTGCTGCACAGCCGTATGTGACATGGGGAGACCCTAGGTGGCTCTTGAGCCCAGTTCTGGGGAAGCACTGTCCCCAATGAGCCCTCTGTGTGAGTCGTACAGGGAGTCGCTGAGCTCAGGATTCTTGCCTGACCAGGTACCGTACCCCTGTCTGCCCCTGCCTGTTTCGTACCCAGAGGGGTTCTTGCTGATATAAGGGACACCGTCAGATCTGAACCCTAGTCTGCATTTAAAGGTGGGTCCCCTATAGTGGACCAAATGCACACTGCCCGTCAGTAAATCAGAAAAATGATGCCTGGGAATTACAGATATCATAATTCTGAAAATTTGCTTCAAAATTTTGGATGGAGTAACTGTTTAATAATAACCAGAGAAAACGGTTCCATAATTCATCTGAGATTTGATCCTGAGATCTTGGGGTGGCTGGTTTATGATCTATGGGCATCACCCTGAACTCATGCATCCTTTTCAACCCTGTCAGATTGGAAGACTCTAATTCCTACCCATATTTACTGCGTTAAGCTCACTGGTGCCTTCCACCCTCTTCATTCAAATAAGAGCCTACCCAATGCATTCCTTCTCTTGTGGTTTTTGATCATGAAATTTTCATTTGATTCTTTCCATAATCCGCACCTTTTAGTAAGAGGTTCCACCTCTATATTTATTTCAGTGGTGTTTGCTCTTCCTGGTTGAAGCATGGTTATAATGACTGTTGTACAGGTCACCCGATAATCCCTTAGTGTGTGTCAGCTCTGTGTGGCTTTTGCGGATCATCTTTTCACTTGGGTTTTTGTTGAGAGTCTCTTAGTTTTCTGGATGGTTAAGAAGTTTAGTTGCATTTGGTACATTTTGTTAAGAAATTCAGGAAGCTGGGTGGTGGTGGTACATGCCTTTAATTCCAGCACTCAGGAGGCAGAGGCAGGCGGATCTCTGTGAGTTCAAGGCCAGCCTGGTCTACAGAGCTAGTTCTGGGACAGCTAGAGCTGTTATACAAAGAAACCCTGTATCAAACAAAGAACAAAAACCAAAAAGGACTTCAGGGAGCTGCTAAAATCCTCTGTAGGGAATTTTGGTGGGTTCTTTAAGCAGCAGCCAAACCAGGCACTGCCTTTGCGGCTGTACCCATGCTGTGTTCTGCTTTCTCCTTGTTCCTTGGTTAAAGCCTGGGATTCCCTTTTTTTCTCAGTTGCATACTTGATTGCACATTCCTCTTCCTACCACAGTGGCCCATTTTCATAGTCTAACACGTCGCTTCAGCGAGAGAGACTATACCACAAAGTAATATTGCACACTGCTAGTAGCTGGGCGGTGGTGGCGCACGCCTTTAATCCCAGCACTCGGGAAGCAGAGGCAGGAGGATCTCTGTGAGTTTGAGACCAGCCTGGTCTACAGAGCTAGTTCCAGGACAGGCTCCAAAGCCACAGAGAAATCCTGTCTCGAAAAACCAAAAACCAAAAAAAAAAAAAAAAAAAAAAAACCACTGCTAGAATTCTATGGCAACCCAGATAAAGGGGTACAGCAGAGGTGATAGGAACCAAGCTCAAGATCCTCATCCTATCTGTATGGCCCAATTGGATGTCATGACGTCCATGATAGTGTCTAAGAATTCTTAATTCTGAATGAGATAAATTTGTACTCCTATTTGTGGATATGTTGGCTGATACAAACTTCCATCTCTCCCTCTCAGAAGTGAAGGCATTTCTGCATTTTTAGTGTAGTGAGTATGTGGCTATTCATAGCTAGTGCTGCTTAAGTCCTGGCAGTTCGTGAAACAGGGGCAACCTGACACGACTTGCTCCGACCCAACGCCCTGTAATGCCAATTTAAATTTTGGGTTTGTTTTCTCTGTTCATGCTAATATTGCTCCACACTGTGCAAGATCTTGCTAGGGAAAAAAATACGCCAGTGTAGCACAAAGATACTAAAAATGAATAAAAGATGCTCAAAGCTCATAAAATTCCTTTTAACTTAGAACATATGCATAGACGATGACAAGAGTGTGTGTTGATTTATAGAGGCAGTTGGGGAATGTGATCGTTTTAAAAATATTTTTATTGGGCAGTTACATCTGTGTTTCTGAAATGTATATTCAGATGCTCTTGAAATATTACAGGTGACAGATGTTCCAAAGTATGAGTCCAGTTCAGTTTTCCACAGGACCCTTCCAGCGCGTTTTCTGTGTGGATTTCTTGGTCTTCCCTACTGCTTGTTTTGAATCCGCCTCTCTGCTGGGGGTAGGTCATTTCTCTGTCTGGAAAATTGTTTCCTTTGAGCATGGAGCTTCTGGAAGGAGGCCTGTGGAATGGAAAGCAAAAGGCGGGTTTAACTTGTCAAAACAGTCTGAAGTGACCAAGAAAGACAAGTTCTAGGCTGGCTCTCTTGCAGGTAGAGCCCTGAGCTTCACGTAGGCTAGGCAAGCACTCCACTCCAGATCTACCCAGTCAAGAGTTGGCTATTAACAGCCGCTTGCCTTCTACTCTGCTTTCTCTTAGTACTTAGAATCGTGCTGTACTTGGTAAACTGGTATATTCAGGCTATCACCATAACTACAAAGTCAGCTAAGCTCCCTTGGAGGCGCTTCCTGAGCTATTACTGAGATTTGAGGGAACACCTTCTGTAGCTGACCTAGATGACTTCTCCAGCAGAACGACCCAGAGACAGATTTAGGCTCACGAGCTTCTGCCACGACCACTGGGGTGGGTCAGCTCTGCTGTGATTGCATCTATGTCACAGGGGTCTCCACATTTCTAAATTCGCAAGCTCCCCATAGTCTACAAATGCTCATATTTTTAATTGATAAGAACGACTTTTCAGCCTTTCCTTCCAAAGCACTCTAACTTGCAAGTAAGTCACTTCTACACTGACAGAAGGTTAACGGAGGCCTAGGTGGCCTCGACTGTCTGAGCCTCTACTGATAATTGCATTAGTATTTACACACAAAGTGCTTCTGTCTTAGCAGCATTTGAGTTAGTGAGAAGAGTTTGTAGCAGTGTGAAGACATAGCTGTGGGGACCCCAGCCAAGGGATGCCCCATTTGTAGCCACGTATGACGAGAGAGTAGCTAATCACCTAGCCTGATTTGGAGCATGTATCACTCATCATTCACTTTGTAAACCTTATTGTTTAAGCTAAAGTCACTTTATACTCTACTCAAGTATGTTCATCTCTAGTTATACACAGAGGGCAGAGACTGTCAGTGAGCATCTGCAATCATCTCTGGTAGAGCTGTTGACTGAAAAGATGTTTTCAGAATAAGAAAGTCTGCATAGCCATCCAATGAGTAACTCAAATTAATTTTAAAATTCTTATTGAAGATATTTCCTGCTAAATGTAAAAAATGATTAAATTATGTGAGACTGTCTGAAGTATCATATTTGTTGATTGATGATTTCTGCACATATTTATTGACTATCACATTTTAGGCACCTTTTAAGCATGAGACACATGAAAAAAAATGTTTCTGTATGTGCTTATTTACGCAACCACAGCCTTAATATGTGGAATTATAGGAGAGTCTGGTACCGAGGCAGCTGTCAGCAGTGCAGGCGCCCTGGTCATGGTAAACCAGCACACTAATGGGCTGCTGCTCACAGCCTGTTGTTGGGATAGCATCATTCTCTATGCAAGGAAATGATGATAAGCAACATTGGGATGTGGCATTGGGATGTGGACATTGGACCACACTGCTGTACACATGAGTCAAAATCATTACAGGGTGAGAAAGAACCCAGATGAGATGTCACAATCAATAGAAATACAAGATTAAGTACTCTATGGTTGCAAGGACTACATGCTTCCCTAGGGTCCGGCTTAGAGCAGGGACCGTGGGAGAGAGGCATTTTTAAGGGTGGAAGTGCCCTTAGGAGAGGCAGCAGTCTCGCTACTGTGACTGCACCGTTTGTCTCATGGGATGACCTGCATTAAAATGGCAAACTGTGCACTTCAGACACTTGGAATTTATTTCCTGTCAATACCACTTCAATATGCTTGCTAAAAATATGATAATATATACTTTACAGAGTTGGTAACTATCTGTGGAAATAGATGCAGATGTCGGAAAGATAACGGGCAACTCATATATCATGCATAACAGAGTTCTGTTTTGGTAAGAACAGACTCTTGTCTTCATGAGGACAAAGCTGGAGACTTTATAGACAGTACGGCTTGTTTATTAATCACCCTGTTTTCTATAGGGTGCTGTTAGCCAGACTGAGTGTTCCACTGACATCCAAGCTGCCTAACTGTGGTCTGATGTGGGATTCTGCTCTCCAGGGGAGTGTTGCTTTGTTTTCTACTGTATTTAATCTTGGTTAGGAGCTAGATCTGGGGGACCAAGGCGAGCAAGCCCTCCAAACAGGAAACTATTGGTGCTGAACTTCTGCTTCTTCTCTTCCATTTGGACAAACTTCAAAACCCAGTTGTAATTTGTGTTATCTGAGGAGGCTAATTCCTCAGATTTGCTGAGAGACGTTATATGAAAAAGCAATTCTGTTCAAATTTAAGTGAAAGACACATTTAATGTAAGCTTTCTTTGCTTTGGTTTATACTTTTACTGAACATCTTCCAAAGGTCAAAAGTGTATCATTTATACCATATTATATCACGTATTTGCTCACCAACCATGTCCTGCTTTGACCTTCTCATAAGAATGGCATTTTGTCAAGTGTTGTATTGAGGCCCTCAGGGCCATGAGAACTTGAGGTCTGCAGGGACCACAATCAGACAAGAGAACATAAGTGTCGCCAGCTGCCAGGATAGTTCACGTTTCTATCTACACCATGCTGGAGGCTACAAAGTTCTTTCTTCAAGAGTTCTATTAAGGGGAGTTTTTCCATTCATTTCACAGATTCTCAATGGGCATGTATTCCGCATCAGATCTGTTGAAGAGTGTGATCCAGGGCACCTCTTTAGGAATGGTGAGTGATTCCAGATGGCAGAAAGTGTTGAGAGGAAGACAAGACACAGAAGAGGAGGGTGTGCATTGACCAAAAATGCCTACTAAGTTTTGAGGGACATCGACCTTGTCCGTGAGCAGAAGCCACAAGCCCTGAAGTCCTGGTTACCTTTGAGTCCAGCTTCAGGAGCTTTTTAGAGTTTATTAGAGTTTAGAATATATTGCTTCTATATTCCAGATAAGAAGTCCGTAGTATGTCTAGTCCTCAGAACAGCATGGAGGAATCTTAGGAACAGAGAAGATGCCAAAGTCTACCCTGCATCAAGGTTGGATAGTCACAGTACCTTCCCCCCGACCTGGGTCCCTACTGAAACCCACAACATCAACTCAAAAAGCTGTGGACCATGAGTCCAACCAACTCCAGACATTCCATTATCCAAATCCAGTCACCACTCTATCGCATGATAGGGTATGTGTTGTACCTGCAGAGTTTAGCAGCAGAGGGCACCTCAAGGCTGGGAGAACTGAATTCCATGTCCCTTGGGTCCCAGAGACCTATTTCCCATACTTCTCTAATTCTCGTATCAACACTGCTATCACCTGCATCATTATGCTCATTGGAACTGGTGCTTTGTATGGCTTGAGGATGTACCTTCCAGTAAACCACATCTGAGGGACCACCACTACCAGCACTTGTCACCTGCATCATTATGCTCATTGGAACTGGTGCTTTGTCTGGCTTGAGGATGTACCTTCCAGTAAACCACATCTCAGGGACCACCACTACCACCACTGCCTGAGGCTCGGCCACAGGTGGCAATTGCCATTCTTCCCTTTGGACCTGAGGTAATACAGCCATGATGGCCCATACCCACTATAAAACTGCCTCCTCTACTTTCACAAGTGCTTGGAGTCTGAATCATTGTAGCAGCAGAAACCCCTTGATTACAGCTGAAGAAATATCATGGGGATCACACTTGTGTCCTCTCAGAAGCACAGAGGGAGGAGTCTGCTACCTCAGCTCTGCAGTCATTCATCAGGGACACAAGAAGCAGGATCAAGCAAAAAATCATGACCCTGCCAACGGCCCATAAGTATTCAGAAGAAACAGACCCCAAAAGCAATGAAAATCTATAAAGTGCTTGAAAAAAATAAAAATAATGAGTCTAGTGGACCCGGGAAGATGCAAGAGAACAGAAATGAGGAGAGCCATCACCAATGGGAGCACAAACGCCCACAGAGTAATCAAGCACATATATTGGAGCTCGTGGGTACAATGCATGAGGTAGAAAATTTCATTGGAAATATGGATCTAGAAATTAAACAAAGCCCAATGGGGAGCTTTTCAGATGACTATACAACTTTTGAAACAAGTCAGAAGTTTATTAATGAAGAGGGAATTAAGACTAAAGAGAGTTCTATGAGACTTATAGGGAACCAGTAAATGATATTTTTTTTTGTATTGCAGGCATTATAAAAGGGAGAAAATAGAAAAAAATGAAAAACCAAACAGACTTTACTGTTTAAAGTGTTTATCTAGTATTAAGCAAATACTAGATAAAAAAAAAAAAACTCCCAAGTTGTAGGGCAGATATGAACACCAGATCTAGGAAGACTCCAAGGAGTAAAAATAAACTCAATCCATGAAAGCATTTAAATTTTCAAGAGACAAAGACAAAAGGAGTTCTACAAACATAAAGGATAAAGTATGAAGCCACATACACAGGGCTCTTCACCAGACTATCAGGAGACTTCTCAGCAGAACCTTACAGGTTAGAAGACTTTGATATGATCAAATTCGAATTCTTAGAAGCAAAGCAGCCTATGTACAAATGTTATCATCAGTGAAATAACTCTGCAGAAGTTATGTCTTTTACAGATTGGCAATGTGTAAGAAAGCTTACTGTTGCTAGTCTGACTTACAAAGAGCACGTAAGAATGTGCTGTAGGCTGGGCAGTGGTGGCACACACTTTAACCCCAGCACTTGGGAGGCAGAGGCAGGTGAATCTCTGTGAGTTCAAGTTCAAGATGCCAGTTTGGTCTACAGAGTGAGTTTCCAGACAGTCATGGATACACAGAGAAACCCTGTTTCAAACAAAAACAAAAACAAAACAAAATAAGAGGAATGTGCTATAATAGGAAGTAAAAAGATGGTCAGGAAAGGATGAAAAATAATGAATCATACTGGAAAAGCAGACTGCACATGTGGGGAAGTAAAAATAACCAGTAAAACAATCATAATCACCCCCCAAAAGCCCCAAATAAGCTAACAAACAAAAACAGCAAATCACAAAGGTGGACACTAAGGGAGATTTAATGCAGCAAAGACCTCATGAAAACAAACAAAAATAATTAAAAATATGAAGGGACTAATTCCTATGAATACTATCCATAAATTTAAACATTTAATTCCATAAACTGAAAGTGCATCCAAAAAACGTGTTGAAATGAAGCAAATGAGACCGACTGTGCACTGTCTGCGACAAACTCACCTCACTGGGGTAGATGCCATATATGGAAAGTGAGCAGAGACACAAAGATATTCCACATGAACAGGAGACCTACAGAGGGCAGGAGAAACCGCTGTTAGATAAAATAGGCTTGAGGCTAATACCTTGTCAAAGTATATCATTCAACAGCAGCAGAGGTGTCAATTCAGCTAAAAGGTCATAAACAATTGTAAAGACATACAAACGTATAGAGCAAACATTGGGTATTGACAGCTCCAAAGGGAGAAATGGGTGCTCATACAATATCAAGTGAGATTATCAATACTCATGCTCACCCATAGGCCATTCAGTTATAAATCAATAAAAAAGCATATGGGTGTTTACAGAACACTTCATTCCATTCATGGTCTCATAATGTATATCCTCATCAGGGCCTGAGATGTCTTCCAAGATGTGTGCAATGTCACAGCCCATCACTCTTTAATAATTGGATTATTATTTAATTTTTCTATTTTTTAAATATTTTTATTAAATTTAATAATTTAATAATATCATGCATCTTCTCTTACTATATAGAATAAAATTAGAATCTAATAGAAGCAACAATAAAAATTACACTAATGTATGAAAATTTAATAATAAATATGCCCTTAAGTTAATGAAGAAATTAAAAGAGGGTTAACAAAATTCCAAAACTAAATGAAGGTGAAAAAGCATCTTACCAAAGCATATGAAATAAGAAAAAGCAGATATGAGACTGAATGCAGAATAATAAAAGCCTATAAAGAAGCAGTGTCTTGCTTTATGCACACATATAACTTCCAGAGTTCATTCATTAGAAGCATGAATAAAGCATCTCTAATGCATAAGAGCCATCCAGAGACCTAAGTCACACAACACGCACTCAGGTCCTGAGGTGGCTTCTGGGCTTGCTGCTGTGTCCTGGAAGAAGCCCCTTTCAGCCACGCCTTTGGGGAATCTCTGTTGCTGCTCAGCCCTGTCCCTTTGTGGCCATCAGAGTCCAGTCTGACTGCACTGTGTCCTCTGAGGAGCTCCTTTCCCTCAGTGTCAGGGGTTTGGCCTCGGCCTTTCTATGTCCCTTCCCGCCACTCCTATATGTCTGCCCTTCTCCTGAACTGAACTTTGACATTCACTGAAATAAGTGACTTTATTGCCCTTGCCCAAGACTATACTCAAAATGCCTGCCATCCAATAGGCATTTAATAAATATGACAGCATAAGTGGACCAGCAACCGTTTCCAGCATTGATATTGACATATGATGTTTGTGTGAACAAAACCCGGAGGGCCGCGATTTATGGGGAAAAGCAGGTGGAGAAAGAGTGGTTAAGACATTCTAAAAAGAGTTGGTCAGTGGTGCAGACTCTCAGTGCTGTTGGAAGGTCACAGCCACAGATTTTAGGAAGCCTGGCCCATGGAATGGGGGGTGAAGACATGAAGATTGAGAGCTGGAGCAGTTAAGATTTTGAGAACAACCACACCACAATACAACCAACATCACAACACAACCTACAACACAACTCACACCATAACACAGCCACAACTCACATCACAACACAGCCACAACTCACACCACAACACAGCCACAACTCACACCACAACACAGCACAAAACACACATCACAACACAACCCACAACACAACTCACACCATAACACATTCCACAACTCACATCACAACACAGCCACAATTCACATCACAGCACAACTCACAACACAACTCACACCACAACACAGCCCACAACTCACATCACAACACAGCCACAACTCACATCACAACACAGCCACAACTCACATCACAACACAGCCACAACTCACACCACAACACAGCCCACAACTCACATCACAACATAGCCCACAACTCACATCACAACACAGCACAAAACACACATCACAGCACAACCCACAACACAGCTTACAGCACAAGACAACACACACCACGGCACAACATACACCATGGCATAGTCCATCCAATCATGGGGAAACAGGTTAAAACCAGAGGGATCTGTGGGGATTTGACCTTGGGAAGCTCCTGGACCATGGCTGCAGAGTGGCAGAGGGAGGGATGCATGGCCCCTTCTCACTCTGCCAGAATCCGGCTCTTGTGTACTAACTTTGGCTGGCTTCTTCCTCCGCCTTCTGGGTGTGCTTCCTCATTCTGCTCACTGGGCTCGGAGCTGCTTGAGGAATACCATGCCTCATGGTTTAGAGCAGTCACGTTAATAGTTATCATATGTGACTCCAATTATTTTTATCTTGGAAAGGAAAATTTTGACCAAGAAATCATTACATATTTATTTTAACATTTCATGAGTAGAAACACATTTTCTTTGTTTTATTTTGCCCTTCAGCCCTTTGGAAAAGTTGAGAGGAAAAGGGATTTGGAAGACACGAAAGGGAGAGGATTTTTTTTCTTTTGGCTTTAACAATGTTGGGAGTATTAAACTTTGCGCTCTTTTGGAATCTTATCAGAAATGTCATCCTGAGTCTTCAACTCTGTTATTGTCACCATGATGGAGCGCAGCCTTTTTAGTGATGAATTGTGTGATAGTGTTCCTGAGGAATTCCTGCCTGCGCTCTCTCCCATAAATTTCAGAATCAAGCCATCCATCGGGATCTTTATGAAAAATAGCAGCAGCGGAAACAGGCCGCATGACCAGCCTGGTGCTTTCTCTTAGATCACAGCTCGGCATCTGTGTTATTTAGGAGTCTATGATCTTTATTTTAAGAAAGCGAAACTGAAGCTTGGGAAAACATAACCTAAAACGTACCAAGACTTCAACACTTTATCTCACCAGTTCCTCTTATGATGAAAGGCAAGGTGACAGACGTGTGGAGGAAAACAGGAACTAATCTGATCTGGGTCAGGGAGTAATGTGAATGATGGAGAGACAGACTCCCGGATGCACCTGAACCATGGCCTGTGGGATGGGGTGAAGGATACACAGCCTGAAAACAAACCTCCTTCACGCAACAGTCTCTCCAGCAGTCCAGACTGAAGGAAAAGCCTGCTTCCCTTCAGCTTGGGCTGAAATCTACAAACTCCCTCCTGTCAAACTTGTGTGTACACAGCAGAAACCTCGTTTGGACACTCAGCTCCACAGCTTCCACTGTTGTCTCTTGTGCAAAATGATGCCCAAAACACCAACCATGGAGAACAACCATCTTTCCTTGTGAACGCTCTCTTTCCAGCTTACTTCCTGTCCATCTTTCTTTCCTCCTACCGTATCCTTACTTAGCTCTGAAAGATCTGAAACGTGTTTTTACTTCCGGACTTGTACGTCAAGCCCCCACGTATCAGGGCGGTAACTGGAGCCATGTGTTTATTTTTATTTCCTTGCAGTGCACACAAAGCTTCTTTACTTTGGAATTCAGCAGATGTGATTTTTTTTTATTACTAGTTCTTAGAGCCACAGGGTGTAGCAGCGGAAAGTGATCAGAAAAACGAGATGATATGATATGATTGCCTTCTGTTAATGACGATCATAATAGTGGCTAATGCACAATTTGATTAAAAACATCTTAAATGTTCATTATAAAATGAAACAAGTCAATACAGATATTGAACTGAAAATAATGAACTCTGTTTTGCACAATGGCTGCATGTACTAGGCCTCCTCAGAGCAAGAGTGGAGAGGCTGTGGTCCCGACTGTGGGGTGTGTGTAAGTCAGGTGACTCTCAGGAGCTGTGTGATCACCCCCAAATGGTTCCCTAAGAGGGCAAACTGGCTCCACCCCATTTCTCCCCTGTCTTTTCATATGTGCCCAGCCTCGAGTTAGGAACCAAGACTTCAGAGCAGGAGAGCAGCTGAGCTTCCTGTTTCACAGCCTGACTGCTGAATTGTAGGCCCACCAGACTGAAGTATATCTCAAGAGGTCTTCCCAGTGCAGGGAAGAGTCCTGACATTCACTGCAAGCTTGCTTGGAGGAAACAGAGACACTCAGCTCAGAAGAGGAACAACAAAAGGGGTCAGGTGTGATGAGCATCTGAGCCTAGGGGAATTTGGAAGTCAGGAAAAGGATGCCCCATTCTTCATTGTCTTAAGAAACAACTTATTTCCAATATTATGGAGATAAAGAGAAAAAAATATTTCTAGAAGTGAAATAACCTCTGAGCCCCTGGTTCTGATAGGAGACATATGAGGTCTGGGCATTGCTAGATGGTCCAGGGAAACCTCAGTGTTGTACAATGGAAGGAAGAATGTGTTCACGTCCCCTTGGTTGGGATTATCTGTGTTTATCTCAGTCGTGGGAGCCTCTGTGGAGAGGTTTGGAATGGGTTTGGAATACTTGGAAGTTAAAATAGTCATCAAAAATGCTCCTATAGCCTCCATAACTGAATAACATGTACCTTAATATTGCCATACCTTCATAGTTCCCCTTCTGTCGCCTGTTTTCAGAGCATGTGAGCCATGGGAAGATGGCATGCATCTTACCTCTCGGACCCAGGGATGTAAGTGGAGCTATGCCTGTAGCCTGGCCCAGAGCACACTCGTGGGACGGCCCATCTCCCAGACTTAGGAACCCCTCGATTCTGTGATTTTCCCCAGGGAAACAGCTCTTCCAGTAGTGTTATGACTCTTAGTATTTTCACTGCAAAAAAAAATGAGCAATATCTTGAATTTATTTTTTCACCAAGATAAATATAGTTTTGAAAATAATTTTATGCTGATGAGATACATTTTTGAAAAATCTTATTCATATTACAACATTTTCCGAATGCTGCAATGTTGGAAAGATTAAATAATGCTCAAACACGCACACACTCACACACACACACACACACACACACACATCCTCATTTTTTGATGATCCATTACAAACAAAAATTAAAAAGTGTCTCACAATTCTTTCTAGAGCAAAATTAATAGCCATCTTTCTAAATGTGTTTTTAATAAATTCTCCAGGGCCCTGGAAGCTACAGAAGATTCAAACACAGCCCCTCACACTGTCATTATTTTGTATGGAAGCCAGCCCCAGGGGCTCAGAGAAAGGGTGGCAGATACATATGTTTACACAGCGACCCCACGAACAATTCAAGTTTGGAAGGATCTTGAACACCAGCTGTGCAGTGGGAATTCTTGCTCCGGGTTCCTTTATTAGGGACAATAGGGAGGGTCATTTGAATTCCATGTTTCCAACTTCCCAGAAAGTTCCTTTCCTTTGTTTGTTTTTAATGTAATGTTACATTCCCAAGGTGCCATGGCACGGGCAGATGGAAAAGGCAGACTCCAGTGGGATTCAAGAGTGGCAGCACGCTCGGGAATTGAAGCTTTTCTAGCTCCCCTCCTTCCAGTCACTAATTAGAGTCAGCTGCTGCCCTCCTGCTTCCACTCCACTCTCTCCCCAGCCACCCCATCCTTTGATTCCTCCTGCCAACATTTAAATATTTAATGAATTTATTAATCACATAAGAAATTTAAAGGAGGCGGCAGACGACGCAGGCGGCGGCAGAGGGACCAGTGCAGACCAGCACGGCCTCAGACGCAGGCCTCAGGCGATGGGACAGGGGGGGACCTGCAGGAACCAGCATGGCGGCAGACGAGGGCACAGGAGGTGGGGACAAGAATTTTAAGTCTTTGAAGAAAGATATTGAAGAGGACACCAGAAAATGGAAGGATCTCCCTTGCTCTTGGATTGGGAGGATCAACATAGTAAAAATGGCAATTCTACCAAAAG
>NC_022034.1:3997829-4018461 GCF_000317375.1 Microtus ochrogaster
TGAATTTATTAATCACATAAGAAATTTAAAGGAGACCGTTCCTGCCCTTTGTAGACTCCTTGAACTGCCCACTCTTTTGGTGTTTCTATGAAGAATCATTTTCAGCAATAAGCCAATTGTAGTGACTCTTGTCTAAAAGCATGCTGTTTCCAGCTCTGTAAGGCCTGGGGTTCTCACATCAGTGAACTCAGTATGGTGTGGCATAAAAAGAAACTGTTTTTAGCACGTTTCCGAGTGTCGGAGAGACTCTGGAATTAGGTGGATGTTACCGTTGGATAAATTAGCAGTTTCGCATGCACTGTGATTAAGTCTGAATGGCGTGGGATTAGACATGTTAGTAACTTCTTAGATGAGGTTGTCTTTGTAAGACGTCCATCTCAGATTTTATCATAGAGTCCACAAGGCTGGAAACTGGCTGCAGCAGATGCACATGGGAAATGTTTCAACAAGACAAGGGATACCTGCCCAGCTGAGATAGCCAGACGTCTCTGAAAACGCCAGAAACCTAGCCATCACTCTGTGAGTCTTGGTGGGGCCCCAGTCTTCTGTGCGGATGTGAGAGACCACATCTACACCATGTGGGGCAGTGTGCCAGGGCTGGCTGGTTCACGGCCTTACCATCTCATCCTTACAGCCTGCTGAGAGAAAGGAACACAAGTAGGCTTCTTGTTCCAAATGAGAATTCTTGACCAGCAGAGTAGAGAGTCTCTTTCTTTTGTAAAGGGATATCTTCATATATATGTGAGATGAGGTTGACATGTAACACTGATAATACATATGTTTACACAGCAACACCATGTAATAGCTGTTCCTAGAGTTCTTGAGGTCAGAGCCTGGGCCCTGGCAACTCTAATGAGTTGGGCCCAGCAGACAACATCTTCATTAGGTCAATTAAAGAAACAATAGTGAAAAGCTGAGAAAAAAGTTTTATCCAATGTGGCTGTATTAGGAAGAGTGACATAGAGATCTGGTGGCCCCTTCTGTAGAAACCCATTTCATTTTCAAGCTCTTGATAAGAGGTTCCGGTTTAAACAGAAGGACAGAGAGAAGTATACCCAAGCAGTTCTGGTTAAAGTATAGTTTTCCCGACTCATCATTATTGTCTCGGCTCCTGTTTCCCCTTTCAAGCAATTGGACCAGTTGTTGAATGGAATGAGCTCTTTCCCTCCCTCTGGTGCAAGGCTTTAATCTTTTCCTTATCCCTGGGAAATGTCAGCTTCTTGAGGATCATTGTTTCAATAGTCTGGTGGTGAAAGGGAAAGACACTGTGTCTTTTTAGAGTATCTTTCTTCCTGCCAGTTGGGTCACCTGATCTTTAACAGAAAAGCACTTAACAACATGTGCCCTATGCTGGAGCGTGTCAGAGCAGAAGTGATTATCAGCTGATAAACTGAGCCATATAAAATGCAGAAGCCTCCTTCCTTCCGCTGCAAAGTCTAGTTGTTCCTCTCACGGTTTCTAATGGCTGCAAACGTCATCCAGTCCTTTCTGGGATGATCTTAGTAGAAAAGCTAACATAGGTATTATGGCAGAGTGGGGCCTGGATATTTTCAGAGGGATAGTAAGTAACAATGCTTCTTTCGGTTCCCCAAGCACCCGTCTTCTACCTGTGTGGCCCTGGCACATGTATGAACATGTTACAGCTAGACTTTGTCTCCATTCTTATCAGAGTTTTAACCATACGATGAAATAGCCAAGGTCTCTCTCTCTCTCTCTCTCTCTCTCTCTCTCTCTCTCTCTCTCTCTCTCGATGAACACAAGAAGCCAAATGGTGGTTAGTCTGTAAACTATGCTGTGTCTCTGGAGAGCTTAGCCCACATGAACCTGAAATATACAAACCACTAATACAGAACAAACTTTAACAGTTAAAATTTACTATATTTGGAGAGATTAGGGTTCTCAGAGAATAACCTCAGCATCAACTCCTAATATAAAGATAAGTTCAGTTTCTCGGCAGTGGAGCAACCTCAAGATCCAGGGCCCAGAAAAGCAGTGGCAGAGAGCTGGGGTTGTGGTTGAGAGGAAGTCGGCCTTCTGCAGACTCCCATGAGACACTGAAACAACACACCCGAGACGGAGCAAGAGGACAGGCGGCACCTGGGTCTGCCCTGCGGTCGAGAAGGCAGCAAACAAGATGCTGGCTGCATGTTTTACAGAGACGGGGTGCTAGCTGATTGTTTGGGAGCAAGTCCTTTGGTGGCCATTGGTCACATTTGACAATGTCCCACAAACCAAAATATATATCAAGATAAATGATAAATGATCAGTCTGCTGTCAAGATAAAAAGGTTCCAGGGACAGTCCAGAATTAGGGGACCTGGAGACATTTAAGAGTCAAATACTAAAGGAGGCACAGCCCTGAATGATTCTGAGGTCCAGTCCAGCGACACCTGGTCCGTAGTAGAACCTGGAGCAATTCCTCCATGGTTCTGTTGTGAGCCTGAGACTCCCAGGCGGGAGAGCAACAGTGCCAGTCTAGCTCTGAGGCCAGCATGGAGAAAAGCGGCTTCTCTGTCTGCTCCTCCTTGTGTGCACATCCCAAGTCCGACAGCCAGCAAGAGCTGCCTGAATTACTGCTGTGTAAATAGCCTCTAGGCACTAAAATGACATATTTCTTTTTGAAAAAAATAGATTTTTAATTGAAATAGAATTGCATGACCGCTCCCCTTCATCTCTCCGTCATCCCCTAGCTATCCTCCCTTGTGCCCCTCTTATGTCCCCCTTTCAAGTTAATAGTCTCACTTTTTATTGTTGCTGCATATGTATTCTTATGTGTGTATGCACACACAGATATACATATAAATGTACAAGCTACTGAGTATATTTTTTGCTGTTTATTTATGTATGGGGTCAAAGCTGACCACTTATATTGGACAAGCAGTGAAAGGGCTCATTCCAAAGACAGGCTCGTTCCCCTCCTGGCTAAAAAGGGTTGTAAGCACACCAAGTAACTGCATCTTAAAGCAGTGGTTTCCACATCGGTTTTATTTGTTTATAATTCTATGTATACGTGTGCACCGTGTGTGGATATGTGTACATGTGTGCAGTTGCCTGTGCAGGGGGAAGAGGACAGCAGATCCTCTGGGAACCAAGTCAGGTCCTCTGGAGAACACAGATGAGTCACCTCTCCAACTCCCACAGGTGCTTTTTAAATACCACAGGCTTAGGTGCACAACAGAACAGAATCATTGGAAGAATGTCGTTGAAATAGTTTCCAAAATTTTTCTGACTTATTTTTTGGATATATTTTTAATGAAGCACAAATGCCTAAATATTAGTCCATGGTTTACTGGTGTCTGATCTTATATAATATAAGCAATATTAATAAAGAATCCAGATATTTTATTTGTACACATATTAATATATGCCAATTCGGCCTCAGATGTTTGAGGGAGTGGTGGGAAGGCAAAGGAAGGAGAGAAGAGCACTTCTTAGAAAGGAATCATCTTTTTTTTTAAATTTTATTTTTTGTATATGGGTATTTTTTTAATATTTATTTATTTATTATGTATACAATATTTTGTCTGTGTGTATGCCAGCAGGCCAGAAGAGGGCACCAGACCCCATTACAGATGGTTGTGAGCCATCATGTGGTTGCTGGGAATTGAACTCAGGACCTCTGGAAGAGCAGGCAGTGCTCTTAACCTCTGAGCCATCTCTCCAGCCCAGGAATCATCTTTTAATTTGCACATAAGCCATGATGATTAATGTTATCAAGCCTATGTCTAGACAGGATTCAGAGCAGTGGTTCTCAACCTGTGGGTCGTGACCCCGCTGGGAGTGGAATTTCCACAGGAGTCTCCTAAGACCATTGGAAAACACAGGTTTTGCGTTGTTATTCATAACAGCAGCAAAATTACAGCTACCAAGTAGTAAACCAAAGTAATCTTACAGTTCCCCAACACAAGGAACTGTCTTAAGGGCTGCAGTCTTAGGAAGGTTGAGAACCACTGCCCGAGAGTCACCTAGGAACAAACTTCTGGGCAAGGAGGGGAGGCCCCACGCCGTGGGCTGGGATCCCAAGTGGAATAAAAAGGAGCAGGCAAGCATAGGGACAGCAAACCTCTCTCTGCTACCCGACTGCACAGGTGGCAATGTCCAAAGCTTCCACCTGGCTGTGAACGTTCTCCCCAGGCCTGCCATGCTATCCTAAATTCATTTCTAGTATTAAATTTGAAGAGCCTGGCTGGTGGATCCTTCCCGTCTCTTCTTTTCTTATCCTTATCTGTCACCCACAACCCACACGGAGGTCACTCAGTGCCTCAGCTTCCACCGAGAGTCTCCTCGCCTCTCTCTTGGCAAATTCCTATAAATCCTGCGTATCGCATCAACGAGAAGCCCCTCAACCTGCCACCCCGCTACCCTTCAACCCACCCTCTGTCGCCTGCCCTGCTTTCTCTAGAGCGAACCCACGGCGCAGGCCGTCTCTACTAAGCTAGCTCCACATTCCTCCCACGCGTCAGCCTCCAGCCTGCTCCCCCGTGTCAGCCGCAGGAAGGACACAGATGCAGCATCCTGCTGACATGGAGGAACCAGGCTGCCCACACCATGGACCACTGTATTTCCTTTCGTCTTAGGCCCAGTCTAGTTCCTGCTGAAAATGACAGACCACGTTCAGCTCAGCCATGGCCCTCAGCTGTTGTGTAAGCAATGTCTTCCTTGTGAGCTGTGAAGGCTTTCTTTGTGTCTGCCAGTGTCCCCAGTGAAAGGGAACTAATCAGGCCATGTGTGGTGACTTCAGCACAAGTCACAGCTGAAGACCGAATCGGCCCCTCATCTCTCCTGGGCTGGGATGTTGACCACATGCTCAAAACAAAACCAAGATGTGTTTCCATGGTCTCCCCAAACAGCAGGGCTTGCTCCAGCCTCAGGGAAATGTCATCTTAATTTTCTGAGTGGTTAAGAAAGTAAAACCTATAGCCGACATTTTAATAGTTAGACCTATTCTCTGACTGTTCATATGGGCATTGAACACAGTTGGATCAATAGAAAGTTCTTTGAAAATAAAGACTTACGTGATAGTTGTCAGTGATTATTTATTTAGCTATCCCAACTATTTAGTTACTCCTAGCTTAGCCATAGATAAGATGAGCCATAAATAATGAATTTCCACTAATCGCTGGATACGCTCTGATCTTCAGTGACTTATATAGGAATTTCCTTGTCTGATATCCAGTTCTGTAATCCAAATGGGGTGGAAGCAATTACCTTGACTCATCCCCGAATATCCGGAGAATAGGGTAGCCCTTGGCTTACTCTCAAGTTACCCAATAGGCTTTGTTTATTTATCCTGACTATATTGGAGCCAACTTTCCCCAAAAATGGAATGATACATCCACACAGTTTATTTATTTATGGCTTCTCCAAGGGGCTAAAGCCACAGGGGTAAGCATAGTCAGAGGCATCTGAGAGGATGTCCTTGCTTGTAACTCTTCAGATCCAGCAGTCCTCACAATGTGAATGGCTGTCCCCATTGCAGGAAAGGAACTTCATCTCATTTTTATGCATGTGGGTATTTTGCCTGCATATGCATGTGTGTGTGTGTGTGTGTGTGTGCATGTGTGTGTGTGTTTGCACAGACACCTGGAACACCAGGGACTAGAGTTACAGATGGTTGTCATCCACCATGTGGGTGCCAGGTCCTCTGGAAGATCTGTCTGTTCTCCTAACCACTGAGTTATCTATCCAGCCCTGAGAAACTGAATTTTGCATGTGAAGTGTGCACAAATGTTCAGTAGGAAGGCATGGTGCAGGTATTTAAGGGAGGCCCACATGATAGCTAGCCGCAGAGAGTACACCAGCACACTGATCTCTGAAGTGTTTGCTTCTGAAGACTGTACTCAGTGGTATGATATGATATATGGTCTATATGATTCATCTCATTGCTTTCTATTCTTCCTTTAAAAATCTACTTTATTTCCTTAGTAAAAAATGTGCTGTCTACAATGACTTCCCCGTTGCCCTGAGCACTGCAGGTATTTATGTCATCCACTAACTGCTCTTGAAGGTCAGAAGTTAAGTAAGTTGCCTCAGGTAACCAAGATTGGGAGACCAGCAGTCTGACAGGCAGAGGGCTTTTCTTCTGTACCTCTCTGTCAGCAGCTGCTGAACTCTTCCCAGCCTGTTGGTGTGCGGCAGGTCACATAGTTTTTCCAGCTTGCAATGCCGTTATTACTTAGGACAGTGCTGCAGAATTAAGGAAGAGAGGCAGCTGGGATGTTTTGGCTGTTGCCCAAATACTTTCCTAAGTCATAATACATTTATTAAGGTCCAGGATAATGGTCAAAATTCCTGGTATGGGTTGGGAGAACTCCACATGACCCTACTCCTAGGCTGCTTTGTCTGCTCAGCCATAGCTTTGCAGGACTAGGACATTGTCTAGGACACAAAAGCCAGACCCAAGTCCTCATCTCTGAGCTACAGGCCACCCAGAGCTATCAAGGAGGCTGGTGTGGGAACGCCAGCCTTTGCCAGGACGACTTTAGAGGAAATGCAAACTTCTTCAACAGACATCCTCAGGCTCCAAGTTTATTTTGGAAAGTGGTTCCATCACCAGTCCAAGATTTTATCCTGGACATTGGTTATTTTAAATTGCTTCAAAATCACACACATTTAAGTACAAATAAGTGTTAGTTGTTTTTATTAATCACTGTGTACAAAGCCAAAGTACTTCGAAAAGTGTGCTGAGACAGTAAGTTTGCGACAGTTCATGTAGGGACATCAAGGGAGAGAGAGAGAGAGAGAGAGACAGACAGACAGACAGACAGACAAACAGACAGAGACAGAGAGAAGCACAAGTTGAGGACATACAGATGCCACAGTTCATCTATACCTTCAGTCCAGTCAGAACTTTGTATCCTGTACTCTGCATAAAACTTGAAAAAATGATTTCAAACTCTGGCCTTTCTCTTTAAATATTGGATTCCTTCCTCATCTATTTTTTTTTGAAACCAAAATGCTCCTCTGGACTTGAAAGAGAACAATTACAGTTATTCAAGGGAACACTTATAGATTCCTGATGACGAGCAATCTTGTTTATAAGCAATGTTTATAAACTCTTTCGCTGTCCCCATTACCCATTTGTCTGTGGCAGCATGGGCAGGAGCGAGATGCTCCCCCTCCCCACCCATCAATGACCAGTGCAGGTGGAAGAGTTGGTCCTGGCTCACAAGAGCAGGAGAACTGTTCCTGACCCCCACCAGCTGCAGCACTTGGGAGAGCAGGCCCTGCACCTTGTCAGGCAACACTAAAGCCAATCTGTCAGTGCAGCTGTGAATTAGCCAGCCCCAAAATTGTGAGCATGGCAGAGCTGTCCCCAATACCAATCTGTCGTATGGTGGCAGGGTGGGGTAGAGTTGCCCCCATCCCCCACCCATCAGTGTCTGGGGCAGGTGGGAGAGTTGACCCTGTGGTCATAATAGCAGGAGATTCAGCTCTGTTGGTGTGGTGTGGGTGAGGCAGCTGTGAAGTGGTAAGCAAGGAAGAGCTATCTCATCTCACAGCTGCCCAGGCCCAAACCCAGGGCTAAGGCTTGGCCTGTCCCATCATCCACACCATCTATGACCTTCTGGAGCATGAGAAGGAACCTGGCCTGCACAGACAAAGCTGCAGGATCTCCCCAATGGGACAACAACAGGATACCCAGGAGCGCCCTAGGAAAGGCCCAGCATGATAGTATAGTAAAAACCAGAGGCTTCGAACCAGACCAATGACTCTTTGCAATATGAATCATGATTAATAAAAACTCAGAAAGAGAAATTGGGGTTCAACCTGAAGGGTTGAAAAGAAAAACAGCCAGTCACTGGCTCTTATCTCTACCTCAGTCTGAAATGGAGACTCTGCCTTCAGGAATCTCAGAATGAGACTGTGAGTGAGAGCTGTCTCCTCCCATCTTAGAATCCTCTCTCGTTCTAGGATTAAAGTCATGCACCACTATCACCTGGTTTCTATAGCATGCTAGTGTGGCTACTGGGATTAAAGGAGTGTGTTATCGCTGGTCTATAAGGCTGGCCAGTGTAGCTATTTTACTTTTCTTATCCTCAGACAAGTTTTATTTATTAAAATACAGGTGAAAAGCCATTACTGCAATATGGACAAACGGTTTATGGCATGACTTTCTGTACCACACTTCAGCTTCCATGATGAGATTTTAAATTTTTCCCCTTTTTTATTTTGGTTTTTTTTTCCTCTTAAATTTTGTTTAATTTGTGTATGTGTGTACAGGGACAGGGGACAGATATGAAAGGATGGGAAAATGAATGGTATTAATATACAAGATGCAAAAGACACACAGCAAAAAAGAAAATGATTTTGAGAGAGAGAGAGAGAGTACAAGGAAGAACAGTATATGGGAGGGACTGGATAGAGGAGAGGGACTGTAAGCAGAAGTTTCTGTCCTTCAAGCTGCTCCCAAGCAATCACACAGAGGTTTAATATTAATTATAGATGCTTGGCCAAGAGTTCAGGCTTATTACTAGTTAACTCTTACATTTAACTTAACCCATATTTCTTATCTATTCTTTGCCACATGGCTTGGTACCTTTTATCAGTATGGTATGCCCATCTTGCTGCTCTCTGCATCTGCTCATGACTCCTCTGACTCCGCCCTTCCTCCCAGCATTCTTTCTTTGGCTCTCTCCCTAACTTTATCCTGTCCAGGATCACAACAACATATACTCACACAGTATACTCTATAAGGGATACTCTATAAGGGAAATGATGAAATTACATTCTAAGTAAAATTGTCATTATGGAAAATGATAAGAAATATAGTTTATGTAGAACCACACTAAAAGTTTAAAAAAAATTGTCATGAAAATTGTCTACTAATTTTTGTCTCTGATGTGTCATAGATACCTAAAATTTGAAGGTAGCTCTAAAATTGCACTTATATCAGCAACTAGCACTGAATTAAAATGTGAAACTATTATAATATTATATAAATCCACTCATAATAATGAAAGATCAATACAACCATTTCTTGCTTTTTTACCTTCATACATGAATAATTTTATTTTGATCAAATCCCCCTTTATTTCCCACCTCCAACTTCTCCTAGGTCTCTTCCCCCACATTTCCCTTCTAACTTCTTGCCTTTATTTAAAAATATGTTTATAACCTACCAAGACTATTGGTACTGCCTACCTGCACATGTGTATATGGTTGTATTATATAGTGTGGTAAGCCTACTATCTGCTTTACTGTGGAGAGGAGGGGGAGTCAATCCTGCACAAGGATTACCGGGTGGGAGAAATAGTCTTCTTCCCAGGGAAGAGCTCAGCAGCTGGTTATCCAATATCAATTGGTCGTTCCTGAAAACATATATACATACATATATGCATGTGTGTGTGTGTGTGTGTGTGTGTATGAGAGAGAGACTTTATACAGACTGAGAAGGATGTGTGTATACATACATATATTGTATATATATATAACATATGTATATTATACAATAACCGTTAATTTAAAATATGCCATAAATTTTAAAGAAAGCAAGTCAGCTTATATAAAATGGCATGGAGGAAGGAAGGCAAAGGGGGAAATGATGAAATTATATTCTAATCTTAAAAAATAAAGCACATTTTAAAAAATATAATTGGTTTGGAGAGATGGCTCAGAGATTAAGAGCACTGGCAGTTCTTCCAGAGGTCCTGAATTCAATTCCTAACAACTGCGTGGTGTCTCACAACCATCTATAATGAGATCTGGTGCCCTCTTCTGGCCTGCAGACATACATGCAGGCAGAACACTGTAAACATAATAAATAAATAAAATCTTTAAAAAGTGAAATAAAATAATAAGAAAACATCAAATAAAAAGTGGCATATATATCATATCAGAGAGACAAAAATGCAAACCATGGATTCTATACAATGTTCATGGATTAACTTGAAGGTTAAACACAATGATCACCAATAATACGATCTTTTTTCTTTCTCTGCTCAGTAGATAAAGTCATTCTGAGCTGTATATGGAAGTTCAGAGGTCAAGGTCTGGCTATAGTGATCCTGGACTGATGTGGAATGTTCTTCTGTGTATTTGTTGCTTTTGTTGGTTGATAAATAAAGCTGTTTGGGCCAATGGCTTAGTAGAGTAAAGTCAGGCAGGAAATCAGCATAGAGAAAGAGTCGGCAGAGTCAAGGAGATGCCGTGTAGCTGCTGAAGAAAGCAGATGCTATGTCGCTGCTCGAGAAGCAAGAGGTAACAAACCACGAGCTTCACAGTAAAATATAAAATAATAGAAATGGGTTAATTTAAGATATAAAAGCTAGCTAGAAATATGCCTGAACTTTTGACCAAATGGTGTTGTAATTAACATAGTTTCTGTGTGATTATTCAGTTTTGGGCAGCAGGGAAACGAATAGGCAGGGGAGCAATAACACTTGTTAGTGAGCAGCAAGAGCTGTGTACGGGTGCAGCTATAGCTCAGGTGGTGTCAACACAGGGCAGACAGATGAACAGTGAGGTGTACAGGCAGAAGCCAGTGCATCTGAACATGATTTTATGGAAGCAACAGAACTCTGGCCATGTGTCCACACAAAGGAAAACCTTTGTCCTTCAAAGCATATCCTAAAAACAATTTCAGGTGTATTATATAGGCACAATTAAAAGATGAGGAATGAAGTCTTTAGAAGACAAGATGGCATTTTCATTAACTAAGATAGGCAAATGATTCTTTATGCAGAAATACAGTCTCACTGCTAAGTATAAAGAAATATCAAAAGGATCATCTTAAAATCAAGTGTTGAGGTCATTTATTTAAATATAATATAAATACACTACACACATGCGCGCGCACACACACACACACTTACATAGCACACATGATAACTAGGACCAGATAGCATTCTAACATGATCTTACTACACTACACACCTACCTTCCAGGGAAGACCCATCTCCCAGGATGGGCAACACTGAATCCACAGTTCAGGGGTGGAGCTGTTGGGAATGCTACACACCATGGTGAATTTGGTACTGCCGTTCACAAAACTGCTGTAACTCAGTCATAAAAACAAGTATAACCCCATCTTTAGACTCCAAGTATCTACCTTTGCCAACTCAAGTAATTTATTTAAAGAATGTGTTTGAGAGAGGAAGAGGTAAGTGGGCGGAGGAGAGAGGATGAAGCAGGGAACAAAGGCCAATGAGGTGACACCAGGTGATGTCACAGGCTCAGCCTGGTCTAGAAAAGGGCTCAGGACAAGCCCTAAGTGAGTGTTCCCTCCCTTGGACCTATGCTGCTCTACTGCCTCAGCACGCCGTCTGTTGAAGTGTGACCCTCCAGAACATAGCAGCAAAGAGGCACACAAGTGATCTGGGGTAAGTTAGTGTTAAGTGGGGTCGACTGGGCCCAGAAGCACCCTGACATCGCAGAGATGCTAGACATGTAAATGTCTGGAGATCAGAGTGAGGGCAGATGCGCCAGGTGTCTAGCAGGGTGCCCCCTGAAAGGACATAAAGACAGAGGGAGATAGTGTCAGATTAAACCCAATCCTGACAGGAAACAGATGGACTTCTCGTGGGATGTGTGGGCAAGTCTGCCAATGCACATGGCGTTGAGAAGCATATTTTAGTTCTGTGTAGGGTACTCTTTGCTACTGTAAACATCAAAACATGACCACATCTCCATTCCTGCTGGCTCCATGAGTTTGTTCATCGTGGTTTTATTTATTATTGCTCCTGACTGAAAAAAAAAAGAAACGATATGTCAATCAACTATTATAAGGGTCAGTAAGTTAAGGGATCATTTTAATAATAGGCTGCCTTACAGGAAAGTCACATGAAGCTTGGGTAGATGCCACAGCATTGGGCTGGATGTAGACCTCTATAGGAAAAACCTGTGCCCACAGTTAAAAGCATTCTGATGAGAAGCTCCTTTCTGGATAGGAGGAGGGAGTTGTGATAAAAAGTGTGACTAGTGCCACCAGGGTGTGGATAGCTGTGTTTTCACCTGCATATCTTCAAAGGGTGAACCATTCATGAAATGCCGAGAGATACATCAAGTATGGGTGCATTTAACAGAAATTGATACCAGTGACTCCTAATGTAGTCAGAGGCCCAAGCAGGCACACACTTTTCATATATTAAAGTCTATTACTCACTATCTGGGGCCCAAAGAAATGAGGTCCTTGGCTTTCCCATTCTGGCTGGTGATGTGGTGTGTTGTAACTCTCAGAAGTGACTCAGGACCTGTGCTCTTAGGGAACAGATGCTCTGGGGTCACAGTGTTCGGGCTTCTTCCTCCACCTGTGCAATGAGAGTGGGTGTTGACACCACATCTGGCAGAGTGGGGCCTGAGTCTGCATTTGTGGTCCCCTCAGATCAAATCCCTTTTGTCGGGGTGTGTTGCCTAGATCGTCTGTTTCTGACAGACCTGATGGTGTGGGGTAGAGTGGAGTGTACCTGATCCGTAGTGTACACCAAGTCTCTCTGTCAGTGCCCCTGACACTCCAGCCTGGCCACATGATGCCGTAAAGCACGATGGCACGAAGGGTTTGGGCTTTGTCGGTAGCCAGGTTGACTCACCATTCACATCTCAGCAAGCCAGTGACCTCAGCCTGGCTCACAGCAGGTTCTGACTCGCTCCAAATTCCCCCAGGACTGTCCAGGACCCTATGTAGCTGAACCTTGAGAGCAGATCCTTCTCCACTAGGCAGAGGCGAGCGCCCAGAGCTTTTTTTCTTTTAAGGTACTCCAGTTTGGCACATGCTAGCCCTCAGAGAAATTGCTCAGAATATGACCCAAATTCTCCACTTCTTTCTCCCAGAAAACACGTGTGCATCTGACATTTGGTTTTTATTATTCTGAGTACAAGGAGCACCAGAGTTTATTTAAGATGCACAACACGATTGGATGTTTATGTCTTGATAGGCACACATAGCAATCTCTGCTGCTATCAAATGAAATACTGTGTATGAGCTGTGAAGGAGCATGTGTATGTATGTGATACATCTGGGGTGTCTAATATATATATATATCAAATATATATAGTGTCATGAGTGTGTGTGTGTATGTGGAGAACATAGATTGATCACATGTGTGTGGTTTATGTGTATTGCATGAGGATGTGCATGAAGAAGGTGTATGTACTGTACATGTACAGTGTGTGGTGTTTGTGTATTGTGTAGGGTGTATGTGGTGCGGATGCAGTGAATATCTGATGTGGAGTTTGTGTGGTACGTGTGTGTGGTGATGTTTATGGGGTATTTGTGCATGAACAGTACTTGTGATGTGCATATTGTGTGGTCTGTATGTTCATCTAAATTTACTTTTATTTAAGTTTAGAGTGTAGCGCTAAGGACTGGAAAGTGTGGGAGCTAGGTCAAAGGGTCTAGAGCCTCGGCTGCTCAGAGTCGAGGGACTGACTGCACAAAACAGCCCGCCATGTTTGTTCCAGGACTCGCAGAGACAGTAGCAGTTACTCAGGGAGCCCTGAACTGATGGCCCAGCCGCCCTGGCAGCTGCGTTCCCTTCTCTTGTTTCAGTGAGGCCAAGACATAGATAGATATCCTGGCCTCTGTATTTTGGGTAGACTGAGCAGAAGCAGCCAGCCTTCAATGAAAAGGCTTCAGTATACTGAATGAGGCAAAGACATATATTACTTAAAAATAATAGTAAAGTAATAATTAGAGTGACATTAATAAGAACCACAGAATCATAGGTCTTTCTACGGATTTGTTGTAAGTCAGAATGGTTTAATGGACTTACAGAGTCACATCAGCTCTGCTGGGAGAAATCCCACGACATACTTCATGATCCAAAGAGAAGGGAGAGAGAGAGAGAAAGGGAGAGAGAAAGGAAGGATAGCCCTAAGTTTTGCCTCACTGACGTAAAGAGACACTGAGCCTCAGACACTCATGTGTTGGGGGTGCGGATATTTGATGAAATTAAGTGATTGGCTTTTATGCTTGAAGATGAATCATATCCAGTTAGACTACTCATTGGGAGACATGAATGTAGACACAAACTATACTGAGTATTATTGGGCAATGTCAACTAGCCTCCTTGCTTGAATGAGTCAGGCCCTAACAGCTCCGAGCTCTGGTTCTCTTCAGTGGCATATAATTGGGCAAGATGCAAAAATGCCAGCGATGATATTGATTTTGCAGGTGCCCGCCACTGAATGAAGCTTTTGAAATAGTGGGAATGGTGGCCATAGAAACCCTCCCACGAATATCAGCAGGAAACCAGATTCCTGTGGGATGAGAAGGTCTAATGAGGGCATATCCGGGGCCGGGGGAACTGCAGTGGGGTACAGAACTATGTCAATGCTGGAGGCTGGAAGGCCACAGGCATCCAGGGAAGAGCAAGGCCAAGCATTTCTGCCCCTCCAGACCTTCTGGTAAATGTGCTTTATACGAATAAGCCTTTACGTAAATGAGCCTTGCCTGACTTGAATCACAGAGCTACACATTTAGAAAAATGTGACATGAGGAGCGGGCATGCTGGAAGAATGTCTGGACAGTCAAGTGGAAACCAGTTCTGGAAGACTGCAGTAGGAGGGCTGGAGTTTATGTGACCAAAATATGGAGTCGTAGACAGAAAAGGATGATTGTACGTTCAGCCAAGAGTAGATGCCTATAAGTGAAATAAAGTTCAAATCCCAAGATGTATGAGTTTACTCTCCCAAAACCATGATCAAATACTCTTTGAAGTTGACATAAAAGCTGAGTAAAAGTCTTAAACACTGTGAGTCACCTCATAGTATTCACTTTAAACAATAGGGAAATTCTTAGAGCTGAAGAGTTGGATGAGGACTCAAGACATTGCTGTGGAAACCATGTTCATGGGAACAAATCGCAGGATCACAACAGAGGAGATGCTTGGAGAGTGGGCAAAACAGAGACTTTCCTACTGGAATCTCAACAATGTGATCCAAGTTCAACCCATAGTGAAATTAGACCTGTTCTTCCATTGCTGACTTTTTTCTTTTCTTGCAACTGTTTTAATCTCGTTTTGTGTCCCTAAGGGAGACCTTTTATGTCTTTGCCTCCCTCGGAATACTCTGCATAGATGCTATAAATCACGCAACAGTACTTCTAGCAATTAAGGACTAACTCTGGGTCATTTAATAGGATATAATCAATTAATTAAGGTGACCAAAGAGTTGGGTTAGTATCATATAGTCAAGCTTAAAATAAAAAATGATAAAATAAAATAAGATTTGTCTTAGAAAAATATATATTACTATATGTGCTGTGGTTATGGGTATGGATGTGTCTGGCTTCTTCAGGACGCCCAGCAGGAATTTAGCTGTGCATGCTGAAGATTTGAACCTGATACCCATGAGAAAGAAGAGGGAAGGCACAAGGCCCTGAGGAAAGATCACAGGTCAGGTTCTGAGGAAAGATGTGGAAGAGGCAAGGTAAGGTGGGGTGGTGGTAGAAGAGGCCAACAGTACCCCAGACCATTGTAGTGCAGAGGTGTGGGACTGCCGCTTGTGCAGTCTGAGTGACACGGGAGGCAGCTGCTCTGCAGGGCCACTGGTGCAGTGTGAGTGACACGGGAGGCAGCTGCTGTGCAGTCTGCGGCCCTCATCCAGGCTGCATTTCTTTTCTGTCTCTAAAACAAACTCTTCAGCACCCCACGCTCAGTCTTCAGGTCAGATGGCCTCACTCCCTTCCTGCAGGCTCAGCAGCCTTGTGTAGGTGGCTTCAGCTTCCAGACTAACTCACTGGAAGGGTAAAGCACTGCAGAGGTGTGTGCAGGCCCAGGGCCTGAGAGGCCGGTGTCAGCAGGGAAGCTTTTCCTGCCCACTGCACACAAGTTAACAAGTGTTAGGGTTTCTGTTCTGTCCATTTCCTGTCCCAGAATCTGAATTCCAGTGAAGAGGGAATTACTTTAACATTGGCTCTAAACTATAAGGAAAATGAGGGTTTTGATTGTGCTCGTCCTCAGGCATCTGAAATTTACATTCAGACGCCACCTACTGAGCCCTAATCTGGTCCATATGGCATGCCTTCATCTTGATAAATAATATCCTGGGTGAGCCAGGGCCTTTCCATCCGATTCCATTCCACCACACACAGTCTTTCCAAATCCCCCAAAGAAGATCAGTCTGGAAGCTGCTGCTTAGCCTGGTCCTGCTAGTGGTGTGATGTTTGTGTGTCAGTGTGGAGAGTGTGTAAGGATATGTGTTGGTGTGTGTGTATACACATATGGTATATGTTTGTAGTATGTGTGCGGGGTGTTTGTACACTCACATGAGTGTGGGGGAGTGTGTAAGGATATGTGGTGTATGTTTTAGTATGTGTGTAGGATGTGTGTACACCCACACGAATGTTGAGGAGTGTGTAAGGATATGTGTTAATGCATGTGTACACATGTGTAGTGTGTTTGTAGTATGTGTGTGGGATGTGTGTACACTCACACGAATGTGTGTGCTTGGTATGAACCTGCGGTCTTGCCACATGCTTGGCTGTCCCAGATTCTTCTACACTGATTACAGAATGATGAGTTAGGAGGCTCCCTCTGCTCTTCCAGACGACCCCTTTCACCTCCTTCAGAAGCTGACTCTGTCTTTGTTGTCCAACTGTACTAGCAACTGGAAAAATGTACACTTTTTAACAGGAAATAGCTTAAATATTTAGTGGTAGGTTAGAGGAAAAGAAAGCATTTTAAGAACTATTCCCACATTTCTACCTTAAACATAAAATCCACAGACAAAGCATTTAAAGAAGGAGTCGATTCAATTTTTCCATAAACTTTCATTTCCCCCATATTTTTTAATTGGAAATTTGCCCAGGAAGCAAAGTCTGGCCACCAAAGGGTAATAGTGAGATGAATACAATGTATCCTGGGCGGCTAAGCTTTCAGGTAGCCATGGATACAGCCCCAGAAGGGTATTATTTTAAAGGATGTGTACTGAGACTTTCCCATGGTTGGAATAGAAGAGAGTCAAAGAATTGCAGAGGACTGTTAAGATAGAAAAAGACCTTTGGGCAAGTGGGAGCCTATGGGTGTTGCTGAAGAAGCTGCACCACCCAGACCACTATGGAATCTGAAGAGCTGAGGTGTCTGGACATGGTCAGGTACAGAAATAGAAGAGGAACTAAGGATCATAGTTGTCAGATAGGGCACCACAGTGAAAAAAAAAAGAAAGAAAACACAGGCAGATGAACAGATGGTATAGGAGTTCCTTCTGTTTATGTGTTGTTTTCATTGGCTAATGAATAAAGAAACTGCCTTGGCCTAGTTGATAGGACAGAACTTAGGTAGGCAGAGTAGACAGAACTGAATGCTGGGAAGAAGGGCAGAGTGGCAGATGCCATGGATCTGCTGCCTGAGATGGACACTGGTTGGAATCTTGCCGGTAAGCCACAGTCACGTGGCAACACACAGATTAACAGAAATGGGTTAAATTAAGATGTAAGAATTAACCAATAAGAAGTTAGAGCGAATGGGCCAGGCACTGTTTAAATGAACAGTTTCTGTGTGATTATTTCCAGTGTAAGCTAGCCAGGCGGGAACAAAGGGCCACCGCCCTCCTCATGCAACAAACAGAGATGTAAAATTTCTCAATAAAATATTTGCAAACCTCATCCAAAACCACAGAGAAATGATCATCCACCCGGATCAAATTGACTTTACGCCAGAGATGTAGAAATAGCCCGACATACATAAATCAATAAACCTAATCCACCACATAAACAGACTGAAAGACAAAAAACACATGATCACTTGATGTAGAATGTCTTTGACAAACATCTAACATCCTTTCATGATAAAAGTCTGGGAGAGACTGGGGATACACCCCAAGGCAGTTTATCGGAAGCTCAAACCTTCACCAGCAAACATCTTCCTAAATGGAGATAAACTCAAAGAAAATGTAATTTAAAACTACTTTGAGATTTCATCTTACCCGGTCAGAATGGCCAAGAGAAGTAAAACAAGCTGGAGTCGATTTGGAGAAAAGGGATTCCTTATTCACTGAGGGTGGGAATGCAAAATGATACAGCTTCTATGGAAATTAGCATGGAGGTTCCTCAAAAAGCTGAAAATCAATCAAACACAAAGCACAGCTATGCCAGTCTTGGGCATGTACCCAGAAGACTCAACACCGTGTTACAGAGATGCTTCCTCATTCCTGTTGTTTCTCTAGTCATGATAGCTAGAAGTTGGAGGCAGCCTAGATGTCCATCAGTTGATGGATGAGCAATTTTAAAATGTGATAAGTTTAGACAATGGGATATTATTCAGTTGTGAAGAAAGATGAAATTATGAAAATTTCAGGTAAATGGGTGAATCTAGAAACAGTCATCCTGAGTAAGGTAACCCAGACCCCAGAAGACAACAGTGCATCTTTTCTCTTGTATACAGATGCTAGATTTTAAGCTTTAGATATGTGTGCTGAAATTTGGATAACCACAGAGGTTAAGTTGCTACTAAGGGACCAAGGAGAGAAGGGGATCTTCCAAGGGGAAAGTAGAATAAGAAGATTAAATATGGGGTGGGGTGAAAAAGAAAAGTTGGAAATATGGGGAAGACAACTAACACTTACGGGCCATTTGAAAAGTCACATAGAAGCCTACTAAAATATAGTAGAAGCTTCCTAAAATATATACAGAGATGAGGAATTTAAATGGAGTAACCACATAATGGTCTCCAAATGCAGAAAAACAAAAAGCCACTTGCATAGAGTTCAAAATCAAAACCAAGACCTAAGAACAAGGTAAACAAATAAAGACCTGGTGACTATGTGGCGAACAAGAAGCGTGTCGTTAAGGCATGGGAATGGTAGATGCCGCCTGAAACCCATAGCCCTTCCTGTGGGGTTTTATTTTCTGTAATGATTTTAAACTCTGCAATTACTTTGCGTGCTAACTTTAGAAACATATTCATACACAGTGTGCCCCGTTGATCATCATCTTCCAACCCTCGGTTTCTTCTCTCCTTTCATATCATGTGTTTTGTTACACCCCTTTTCTCTCTTTCCTCTGCTCCCAATCCTTAAGACCTCTTTTTCTCTCCCATGGTCCCTTTCCACTCTTATGACCTATGCCTACACATATGCACTCAGCATAGACAGGAAAATCTAGGACCCACATATTAAACATATGGTATTTATCTTTCTGAGTCTAGGCTACTTTAGTATAATTTTTCCAGTTCCATTCACTTTCCTGAAAATGTCATGACTTCAATTTTCTTTATAGTTGAATAAATCCCACTATTTATAGGCACCACATTTTCTTTAGCCACTCCTGTTGATAGAATACTAGGCTGGTTTGACATCCCAACTATGGTAAGTAACCCACGATTACACTTTAAGCTTTTATAGGAGTAACTATATTTTCAAAATTAATGTTGGACATACAGTGTAATATCTATGGATATTACCCTATAGAATTTAGTCTTTCATATACAAATAAACTTATTTACAGTGGTTACTACTAGGTAGTATGATTGTGAGAATTATAAAATTTGTAAGTTACATAATTTTTCATTCCATCATAACTTTTTTATTTTATTTTTAGAGTGTTAGGAGTCACAAGCTCTTTCCTGAAGACCCTCATATCCAGCCTCAGTGCATATAAGTGTTTTAGATAAATATTTTGTGTTTATGATTAAATGTAACAGATTTAATGTTTCTTAGCTTTATGTAATAACAAAAGGCTCCAGCATCCCAAACTGTCAGTACTTGCTAACCTGGGATTCTAAGATATGTTTCCCAAAGACTATAAGAAAGTCCCTCAAATTCCAGACAAGGGGCAATTATCTCGACTGGTCATACCTACCTCCTTCAATATAAGATATATTGATAAACATACTTTCTAGGACAGGAGGGGTCGAAAGGATGGGTCATCCACACCTCCACAGAGACAAAATGCCTTTCACTTGGCAGACTTTTCTTTGAAGAAAATACAACAGTTTTTCTTCCCTGTTACTTCATTTTTTTTCTATTCCAGTTACCTTGAAAACTACAAAGTCTTCCTCCATGACTGCTTTTAGTGACATTGAATGCCCTCCCCACCACCAACTTCTTTCCCCAGCTCTGTCTTCTTTAGGATGGCTAGAAAGGCTGACCTCACACACTCTGGGTCTGCCTGTCTCACACACATGAATCCCTGTCTCAGCCTCACCTCCACAGATATAATATGATCTGGCCAGAACAGCAAGTGTACCTGCCAGACCCATGGCTGTGAGACAGCACTGACCACCATGATCCTCCAAGGTCCTATTCTCTAACATTCCTGAACACATAGTGGCTAGCATCGTATTCTCTTTGAGTTGTATATATTCAGGTGTCCTACATGTAATTACCACCACAGGCTCATGTACAGCCATACTCTCATTGCTGCTGTGTACAAAATCTCCCTGTAATCATCCAGTCTACAGTGCAATACTTTCTTCTGTTGCTCACCAGCTGGACCTTAACTCTCGAGACTGAACCAGGGTTACCTACTCAGTATGACTCTGACTTGCACCCTTTGTCCCCATATGGGAGTCCTCTTCCCTTGCTGCTATTCCTATGTTTACTTTCTTAGCTTACTGGAGTGATGGTCAGAGTTATGGTTCCTGCTTCTACCTGTACCATGCTCACTCTTGGTTGGCCAGGATCTTCGTCTTCAATGCTCTCTCTTGGTTGGCCAGAATATTCGTCTTCAATGCTCACTCTTGGTTGGCCAGGATCTT
>NC_022034.1:4018884-4030812 GCF_000317375.1 Microtus ochrogaster
ATCTTCGTCTTCAATGCTCTCTCTTGAATGGCCAGGATCTTCGTCTTCAATGCTCACTCTTGGCTGGCCAGAATCTTCATCTGCAATGCTCTCTCTTGCATGGCCAGAATCTTCGTCTTCAGCAGCACTTATGACTCTTACTGGAACCACATTCTTCTACTGAGAGTTCCTGTGACCCACTGGTATCACGACATGGAGCCTTATGGTCTATGGGCATCATGAGACTGAAGACTAAAGCTTGGCTCCACCACTGCCATGGGACTGAAGATGGTTTTGGTGCATAGTAACTGCCTGGTGGGCTCTTTAAAACTGAATTAAACTAAAGAGAACATTAGCATGTTTCTGCCAGAGAACTGATACTCAGATGATACACTCAGACTGACTCCTGCGTGAGCTGGTGAAGACGGTAGGGGCTCTGCAGAACCAGGAGAAGGCCATGGAGGATGCTGAGCCTCCTGAAACTTGGAGGTCTTGCTCTTCCTCGTACAAGTGGATTTTCCCCCATCTTAGAGACCTTGGACTGGGAAGGCCCCCTCCAGAGTGGCACTTTCACGTGGGGTCAGCTGGTCCATGCAGGAGCTCCATTCACATCTGAATCACATTCTTAGACAAGGGTAGTTACGTAAGGAAGGAATTCAGACTTCTATTCCGGTTCTAGAGAATTTATGATTATGTTCAGGAGCTTGGGG
The DNA here is from genome assembly GCF_000317375.1 of Microtus ochrogaster. Taxonomy (NCBI): domain Eukaryota; kingdom Metazoa; phylum Chordata; class Mammalia; order Rodentia; family Cricetidae; genus Microtus; species Microtus ochrogaster. Next base: position 4,019,574 of record NC_022034.1, read on the forward strand.
TTATGAAAAGCAGCTGGATAATTGTATCCTCACATGAACCAGAGGCAGGAGCTGATGCGGATAATGTCTAATTCAGGAAGTCAAAACTTGGTTTTCAACTTATGGAGTCCCAGAATCCCCTTCTCCTCATGAAACGCAAGTTAATTAAAACAGATTACAAAGCAACATCTTTTTCTAGTGCCATTATAAAATACCATTCATAAGCTGTTCTCTTACTTAGAAATACTGATGTTTTTAATGTAATGTAAGTTATTCCTTGAAAAATTTACTTTAGGAGAATTAGTTTGCCAGTAACTAATAGGGAAACCTAGTATATCTTTGCCCACCTGGAGTCAAGTTTTTTTGCTGGGCACAGTTGGGCAAAGCCCTTTAGAAGGTGGCTGTTCAATGCTAGCCCTACTAAGTGGTCAGCATCAAGGGGCTGGTCAGCAAGGGAAAAAGGGCTGAGGACCCTGGAGAGTGCATGTGTTCTCTGTAACACCAACACCACTGCTGGGCTCCCCAAATGATCAGATACCAGAGTAAGGTCTAAGGGTCCAGAAAATGGATCCTTCTGCACCCTAGCTGTGACAAGCCCAGTCCCTCTGCTGTGTTTCACAGGTCTGTTGATCTACAGAAGACACTGACTGTAAACGCGGCTGACAATGAAGACATAATGCCACCACTGAGAGACAGGTTCCATGTGAGATCGAAGTTAACAAAGACCCTGTCTAGTTCAGTGTCATGTGAATTTGCAACACAGCTTGTCTTTCTTCTCTGGCCTCAGAGAGAGGCTGAGGCTGTCAGGAAAGGAGCTGAAGAGCTGCGTCCAGGTGTCCTGTTGCACCCACGTGTCCCGTTGCACCCAGGTGTCCTGTTGGCATGACAACTGCCTTTGCAGAGGAGCTGGGTTCCATGGCCCTCTGAGCTTGTGAGTCTCCGACGGACAAGAAGCAGACTTGAGCAGACCTGTCTCCTTGGCATTCCTTGGCCTCACCGGTGTTTTCATTTTTCAGTCTTTTATTTTTCATTCTGTGGAAGAATTCTTGAACCAGCTCCCATGAAAACAAGCAGAATCCTAGATGCATTCCTGAGCTGGGAGCCCCGCCATGTTCTACCTTTCAGGGTTGGGGTGCTCTTAGCTGCTCCAATCTTGTGTCACTGGAAGTGGCTCTCCATACTGCTGTTTAGACAGTCTGAAGTCCACGAGTTCACTCCATGAGATGCTTAAATACTCCGGAAAAGCGAATTACCATAATGGGCTTAGGGTTTTCCCACATAGCTAGCTGTACCATCTTCCTCCTCTGTAAGCCCTGGTCTTTCTTTTTTATCAATCTTCATAGGCTGCTGTGAGCTCCAAAATGCAAGTCACTCTCTGTGTGTAATGATGTGCGTTTAGCAAGCTTAGACACTGTGCTCACATGCCAAACTGTTCACACGACACCTGCTGAAACCATGCTCAATGTTCTGACACACAGTGAGTCTACAGCTGGGGAAGCTAAGGAAGCCCTGGGCTTCAGCAATATGGATTCTTAAAGGAGCAATATGATGCCCATAAAAGCTCCCTGGGGTGATTTCCAGGTCAATCATTCCCAAAGCCAGGCATAGAAGGGAGAGCCATTGCTCTCAGACCACCTCCTTCTCAGATGCAGCAGGCCTGGCTTTCCAGTCTTCTAGAGTGTCTTTGTACCCCTTCTTCGTGCCTACATGAGTATAACCAGCGACTGCACCTTCAGTCTCCTGGCCACCCAGACCCAAATAACCACACTGAAACTTTATTAATTACAACACTATTCAGCCAACGACTCAGGCATATTTCTAGCTAGCTCTTACATCTTGAATTAGCCCATTTCTCTTAATCTGTGTATCAGCATGAGGCTGCGGCTTACTGGTAAGGGTCAGGAGGGCATCTTTCTCCTTTGACAGCTACATGGTGTCTCTTTGACTCCACCTCGCTCTCTCCATATCTCTGTTTGGATTTCCTGCCTGGCTTTGCTCTGCTAAATCCTTGGCTGAAACAGTTTTATTCATTAACCAATAGAAGCGATACATATACAGCAGGACTTCCTGCATCAGATGAGAACCCTTGTTCCCCGAACCAGGTCTACTTCTCTCCTGACTGCATTACTCTTACTTTCCAAAATTTGTTCCTTACCTCCGATCTGGGAGTCACTGTGTTGAAGTCTTAACCTCTGGACCCCATGGATATAGTCTTAGTAAATGAGTGTCTGCCATGGAGAACAAGATGGGCTGACTAGGGGCCCTGTGTTAGCACACAGGGAGGCAAACACAGAGGTAACTCAGATCAGGAGAGGCACGCTCACCAAATGACTTCTTGAGGGTAAATGAAGGGATGAGGGTAGCATGTCTTCCTACCAGGTAGTACTGAGGATCACAGGCAGTGATTAGGCCAAGTGGTTAGAGACAGAGCAACATCCTGTCATGGTCCAGGCAATGCACCATCCCCTCACATCTAGCCAGTTCCCTGCCCTTTGCTCCCTTATAATTTTCTCTGTCTTTGTTTGTCATCGCCTGGCACTCTGCTGTAGCTGGAGGAGTGCACTGGGGGATGCTGCCCGTAGATAAAGGGCAGAGGTTAGAGGCAGTCTTCTACCATCTACTCAATGCCATAGCCCTTGTGGCATTCCATCTGCTAGGAAACCCCTAGAGGTACATTTGAGTTTAGTGGAAGGTACAGAAAAATGGCAGACAGATAAGCATCCATGAGCAGACAGTCTCATCATGCATGCCTCTACTACCCTCGAGGACCTCAGACCCATTTCAACACCAAACATATGTAGCCTGGTCCCCCAGTTCATTTGCCAGCCCCTCTCGCTGGAGCACCAACCCAGAATTCTGCCTTGCAGATAAGAGGGTACCACTCACAGGACATACCCGACTCTGCCTGCTGTCTCTCCCCTGCCCCTGGATTTACCTTTGGCAACACGACGTGTCTCAGAACTGACTAACTCTCAGACCTGATGAAGTTCCCAATGAGTCCCAGAACCTGATCCACGGTCCTGGGCAGCAAGGAAAAGAGCATAGTCTGTCCAGAGAGGCGCAAAGGCAGTTTGTCTCTGAGGATTTGAATCCTGTGCTGTTATACACATCACACCGCACTTCACACATCTGCCCCCTTTTATCTACAGTGTCTGCAGAGAAATGACATCACCATTTCATTTCATTGTTACTTGGTTCTTTCTTACTCACAGCTCAAGTGATTCGCACACACAGCTCAAGTGATTCGCACACACAGTGTGGACAGAGAAACAGCAACATAGCCTGCTGAGGCTCAGGAGGGATCTCTCAGGTCCAGCCCCGACTCGACCACCCACCATGTGATCATAGCTCCAGCTCATCTCTCTGTCTCCACTTTCTTTTTAATCCAGTAAAATCTTTTCATAACGACACATTTTTTAAATAAATGCAGGGAGATGAACTAGATCCCAAACCTATACATCTCAATGACCTCAGTGACCTCCTCCGTAGCCATTTTGAAGCTCCGCTAACATTCCCTGATTTTGCCAGTCAAGATGTGCGAGCACTCTGCTCATGGCCGTCTGTGAGCGGTTAAGAGGGCTGTGCACACCAAGGACTCTGCCCCAAACCCCACGCCTCATGCGGGGTTAACTAATGTCTAGTTCTCTGTACTTAGATTTTATGGTGAGATTTGCTTGAGAATGGAGACGCTTTGCAAGTGGCTTGGGTGACAAGTAAGCTGGTATCTCTGCATTTTCAACTACTGGGAGATTAATGAGGAATATTTAAAATCCAAGCATTTTTTTTTTGTATCCATGAGCTTCTAACTTAACTTCCCAGAAAATCCTTTCCAATTAGGGTGTGGACAGGTCTTTCCTGCAACTGGGGCTATCAATCCTAAGTTCTCTAAAAATGTGTTTGTTAAACGAACAGACGAAAAAAAGATGCAGGAAATCTAGAAAAGGCAAACTTAAAGTGTCTACCCATAACAAATCAATCACCTTTTCTTAAATATCTTTTCATGTATTCTCATCTCTGGGAGTGCCTGCTTGTTTGTTTATTTCTTTATGTTTTTGAGTTTTCGAGACAGGCTTTCTCTGTGACTTTGAAGTCTGTCCTCGAACTCCCTCTTATAGACCAGAGTAGCCTTGAACTCACAGAGATCTCCTGCCTCCACCTCCTGAGTGCTGGGATTAAAGGTGTGTGCCACCACCACTCAGCTCAAGTGCCTGCTTTTTTTTTTTAAGTTATTATTACATTTTAAAAAGTTGGAGATAAGTGTATCGTTTTATTTGTTTGCATCTGTTTGGCTGCTTTCTTAGCAGGTTAATTTGCTTACAAAATAGCACTTGTTTTGAATATATATGTCCAAATTTCTCAGTTTTACTAAAACCACCTTAGGTCCGCTAAGAGCTAGGATGAGGGAGCTCACGTTGGCTAAGGGTGGGCTTCAGCAACTGCGGTTGTCATGGCAGCAGGGACACAGTATGACAGATGATCTGAGAGCCAAGGGAGCTAGATCTCTGCCTTGAACAGATGTGTGATGTTTCCTATTTGGGGACGTTTCCCTTTCAAGTTAGAAACAGTGCTCCAGGAATACAACCGAGGGTGTTCTGTGAAAGTGTCCGATTTGGGGCCTGTGCACACACACAGCCATCCTCTGTGCTGACGGAGGTGCATCAGGCTTTTAGATACTAGCTTCCCCAGCCTTGGAAAATCAGAGCCACTGCGCACAGCGGGGCCACAGAAGCAGCCATGTGTATGCGGGTCTTTCCTCCGGTTTTCTATTCATCAGGAAGAACCGACATGTTCATTGACGTTGTCTTCTGTGGTCTCCACCTGACATTATTTTCATTTCTAATTTAATTATGACTTTTTCTGTATTATTGTAAACCATCACTAAAAATACTAAAAGTTCTCCAAATTGGAAATAAATTTGACTCGATTTTTTTTTTTATCTAAAGAGATATTATTTTTAATGCCTAAATGTGGCTTAAAGATCTATGCCAGTTTACAGAAAGGCAGAATCACCACAAAACAAATTGAGAGGAAGTTCCTTTGTTGTATTTGTATAAGTTTAGTTCATATTGTTCACAGGGGGGAAAAGCCCTCCCTGCTGAAGCTCAGAAACCAGACATGCCTGTGGTACTTGGGAAAGTCTGCCTGGCGTTTCCAGTAATTCAGCTGTGGGCACACACTCAAAACTGCCAGCCTATAGGCTCTATTTTCCGCTGATTCAGTCTGTAGTCACAGTTGACCTGAGGGAGGAACCAAACCAGAGAAAATGAGAAGCTTCAACGTAGAGGCAATGGGATCCAGACTGACTTCTGTAAGCCATCAACGAAGTCAGCCCTGGGCCTTCTGCTTGCGGGGAGCCTCTTTGCCATCGGTCTTGGCTCCTCCTTAGAGGCTGGGCAAGGGGACTTGGCTGCATTTTTGCTCAGGCAGCACTTTCTCCCAGACCTCCTCATCTGTGTTCCAAGTATTCAAATATCCACTCTATCCCTCCTGATAATGAGAGAGCAACGACCTCTCCCTATCCTCGCCCTTCATTCTGTGTGTGCTCATTAAAACAGAGTTGTCTGCCCTGTGGAAAGATGTTGGGAAATCTAGTGCCGATCCCATAGAGGGTCTTAGGGAAATAAAGTCAGCATCATAGGAATGAGGCATGGCCCGTGCACACACAGAGGGGACACAGCTCCTTTGCACTCAGCAGGCCACGTATGCACACCCCAAGAGCATGCTGAGTGACCCTTTTCATACATTTCATGATACTTTGCTTAAAAAAATGTTCTGAATTTTTGTGTGTAAGAGAAACTGCACACTGCTGGTTCGGGTATTTTCTCTCCTCGTTTATGATCCTCTGTGTGGGGAGCACTTCTCAGAACCCGGCTTGGCTTCCCACTTTCTCCTGATTGTGCCCAGCCTTCTGGCAGCTGCCAGGGTCTTCTTGGTCCTTGGATTTCATCTTATTTGACGTGACTCTGCCAATTTTGTTGGTATTTAACCTACTCGGATTTCTGGTACTTCTTCAATCTTTGTTTTTGTACATCTCTATTTCGGAAAATTTTCCACTGTCATCACTTTCCCTAGGCCATCTGCCTCCCAAGGAGGAGTCAGGGCCCTGAACCCTGAGCTGTGTGAGTTCCAGTGAGCTCCAGGTGCCAGTGGCAATGCTGGGGCCCAGGCTGCTTCTCCTTCCCTTCTACCTCTTTCTTTTTTTATTTCCCTATCATTTCCAAACTATGATTTTTGGTGACTCAACCCTCATGAGAACATATTAAGTAAAACCTTTTAACACTAAATCCTATTTATTCTCTTGCCTTCTTTTTTTACTAATCTTAGACTTTCCATCGGCAGGGGCGTGGGTTCAGAAACTATCAGACTGAAGAGCAGGGCTCCTTTCCTTCCTTGTCCTCTGCCATGTAGCCGAGTCATGCCGTGCACCCGGGGACACTTGTGTATCTCCAGCATCTCCAGGTGACCTTGCAGGCTCCAGATGCTGCTTCATCCTGGGTCTTCAGTCCTGTGGACCCCTGGAGCCTCTCTTGACGACAATGGTCACCTCTGAGGCCGCTGGAGTCAGAGAGTTTGCCCCTCCCACAAATCAATAACTATTCCTTGATTCTTTCTTCCTTCCTCGCTTCCTCCCTCCCTCCCTCCCTCCCTTCTCTCTCTCTCTCTCTCTCTCTCTCTCTCTGTCTGTCTTTCTTTCTTTCTTTCTTTCTTTCTTTCTTTCTTTCTTTCTTTCTTTCTTAAGAAAATGGTATTCCCATTTTCATTGCACTGAGAAGTTTGTCTGGTTTCTATCTGTAAGCAAGGGTGGGCTGTCATGTGCCCCGTTGGTGACAACAGGGGTAACTTGGCTTATTTTGTAAACAGTTTGCTCGCTGAAGGGAAAATCATGCTGTTTTCCCTCTAGCCCTGTCTTGACATTCTCAGACATGGGGGCTCTTGTTGCTGCAACATTCTTGGGGCTCAGAGGGGAAGTCAACGAGAGGGGCGGAGACATGGCCCTGCATGCACCAAGCCTTCAGGACCCACCTGCTGGAGGAGCAGCTAGTGTCACTAAGTCTGTGACCTAGGCTTGCTCAAGTCTCCTAGGAGCCATTGGAAGAAGCACCCACGCGTGTCTGAAGCTCTGGGCACTTTGTTGAAGGTGAGCTCACTCTCAGCTCCACCTTCTCTTGTCTTCACAGCTCTCTCTTTCCTCCAGACACAGCAGGCTGCTGCACATCTACCTCCACCTTGACCTGTGTCTGCCACACCGCCTGAGTGAGCAGACTCCCTGCCTGCCCCTCACCATTCCATACATGTTTCTTCCATGTGACGTCTTCATTCAGGGACGACTCATGGAAATCAACTCTGAATCTCCCCCAAAGCGGCTTGTGTCAGAGAAGATGTAGGCCAGACAATAGCCCTAAGAGTCACTCTCACCTGCATGGCTGTGCTCAGCATTCTCCAAAACAGATCTGTTCCATCATCACTCACTTCTGGCCTTAAATGAGAACCCAAAGCAAAATCTTGGAGGGCTGTGCACAGGGGTCAGATAAACCAAGAGCGGTGTCGTGAAGAAAGTTGTGTTTTCTGATGTTGTTTTTCTTTTACCAAACTGCAGGACAGGATGGATCCTGAACCACTCATTTTCGTAGCTCTACCACTAACATTTGTGAAAGCATATGAAGCCGAGGACTCGGGTATTATTAAAGGCAGCCGCTGTGGGCTACCACACGTGTGCTTAATAAGAACCGTTCCCACCGAGCTGTGCAGGCCTCGCTGTATGCTGTTCTGGACAGAGAGATTCCACCTAAGCTCTGGCTACTTGTTACTGCTGATGTGGAATAAAATCCACTCCAAATCTTGAAACTGATGGCTGTTGACATTAATACAGAACATGAAAGAAAGGCTTGAAAATGGGCTTAGGTAGCGGAGCCAACATCCTAGCTGTTCCACAGGGATGTCAGTTTTGATATGCACAGAACTTGAAAGAAGCCAGGAGTCTTGAGAGCTTAGACTCCCGGATCATCAAATAAAGGCCTGGGAGTGTGGTTTGTGGGAACCCATCGGTGGGCTATAAAGGGGACTGGGGTGATAACAATGAGTAAAGACCTTGCCCCTCAAGTGTAGGACCTGAACTCTATCTGAAGGACTCACGTGGAAAAGCGCTGTGCATGGTAGATAGAGCATGCTTGTAACCCCAGCATGGGGGAGGTAGGGACAGAAGGGTCCCCGGGGCTCAGGGCCAGCCTAGGCGAGCTGGTGAGACACAGGCCAATGGATGATCCGTGGGAAGTACACTTGTACCACCATCAGCAATACGGAGTGGTTTTGCCCTCTGCACCCCTGAATAGCCCAGGCCTGGATCCAAGGGGAATGATTCTCTCCTGGCCACCATATGCCAATCAACGTCCAAATCTATCACTTTTCATTTCTATAAAACATAAATAATAAAGATATTGTCTGTACTGAAATTAGTAAAAAGAGGTATCTATGTTTGAATTGGAATTTGATGTTACTGAATTCTGGCAAAGCAAACACACAATTAATTCAAAGGGAATGAGAAGGCTAATGCCTTGTTGGGTTTCAATTCCTCTGGCTTGAGAGTTAAGAGACATTTCTTCCAAATACAAGATCTCCCTATTCAAAACCATCAATGTTATTATACAAGTGATGCTAGGGAACTTCCAGCACTTTCTGTCTATATTGTGACACAGGGAAGTACATTTTAAATGTATTTAAGCTTTCTGCTGCCTTTGGGCAGGGGGATATGCTAAGCAAAGCAGAATTTTCGTGTGATGCTAGCTAGCTTGGGCACACTCTGGGCTGGCACTGTCTCAAGGCTACTGTATGCTGCTCTCTTCTTTCCCTGTGGCATTTCTGACTCCCTGCTCCTCCTGGTGCAGACTTAGGAGGCTGTGGTCTCTGGACATGTGAACTATACATTTCTCTAGGTCTGAGTCCTGCTCTGTGGTTTCTGGGAACTGACAACAGCAGGCTCTCTGATCTTGACTTTGGCAGAGAAGGATCCTGGGCCTGTTCCCTTTCTCAAGCCAAATTTGTGAGATAATGGAGAGGGATTTGGTTTGGCCAGAAGGGGTTCAATCTTAGGTCAGAAGCTCTGAACTTCAAGTGAGGACATACCGTCTCCAGTAAGGAATTCCCCGAGGTGAAGGACCCACGGTGGCAGAAATGGTACATGAGGAGTTAGCACTTGCTTCAACTTCACGGTGAGGCTGGTGTCATCTTGGGGTGGCCTATGTGAGACCATGTGTCCCCTCCCAAAGGAGGGCATCTCTCGGGGAGAACCAAGGATGCATTATCCCTGGGGAGAAGCATATCACAGGTCTCCCTATGTTGGAAGAGGGGACATTGTTTCGTTAATATTACCTCCAGCTGTCTTGGAGGTGATTACACCCAAGACTCTCACTTCCTGAGACCCTCGCCTTGTGGGTACCACTCTTAGAAGCAGTCGGAAGTCTTCCTCACAGAACTCAGCAGTCCAATTCATTCAAAACTATCTCCCCCAATCAATAGCTCCTAACCTCCCTGACCACACAATGAGAAGACATCATGACTCCTGCCTGATTAGCTGCATATAAAGCTGCATCTCTGAAGGATGTTTGTTCCCCTGATGACAGTCTCACAGGTGTTCATAAGACACCTTCTCTCTCACCCTACAACTTTCGTTTGTAGGTCATTTCAAATCAATCGTTAGAAAGATGGAAAAGTTCAGACTGGCTGTGTTGGCTGCTGCCTGCACGGAGCCCATCCATCACACATAGAACGGCAGATGTGGGGCCCAGCAGCAGGGAGCAACCGTGCTCTGCACCTGCAGTTATCGGAGGGAGAAGGTTGCTGTTTGCACATCTGACCGACAGTTTGCACACCGCAGGTTCACACTGCCCCTCCCCGAGTCAAGTCCAGACCCAAGAGCAAATGCCCCTGAATGGCCTCTTGGGAGACATTATTTGGTTAGCCTGGAACATACCTGTGCAATGAAGATGGCGTTAAACTCCACACACACAAACTGTGGATGCACGGTCTGATTTCTTACAAAGGACAGAAAGAAGCACTTTAGCCAAAATCACTGTAAAATGAAAAGTAATGAAAATAAAAATAAATAAATAAATTGAAGACTTATCAACACTTAAATAACAGCATGCTCCTGAGATTTATTTTTTTTATTTAATGTTTTTAGTAACTTCTAGGATGACAAGTATGCAGATGAATAATCCAGTGGATTCACAGAAAATATTTGAGGATAGAGTTGATGTTTTTGAGGATGGAGAGGGATTAGGTACCATAACTTGTCCCCATGCAAGTGTGTAAGTGTGTCACCAAAGTCTGCACTTGTACCCGTGCAAGTGTGTAAGTGTGTCACCAAAGTCTGCACTTGTCCCCATGCAAGTGTGTAAGGGTGTCACCAAAGTCTGCACTTGTCCCCGTGCAAGTGCGTAAGGGTGTCACCAAAGTCTGCACAATTTGGTGTCAGCCTTGCAGCTACACCCAGGAATATACAGTGTGAGGATTTGCTGTCAGAATAAAGCAAGCATCAGAAGGGTCCCTGTAAACCTTCAGAAGCCCTGAGGCAACATCAGATGCCATCTACCTGATACCTGCAGAATATTCCAGCTGCATCTACAGCATGGATAATCGTTGCAGATATACCTCGCATATTCACAAGACAGGTTGTGTTTTTGTCCACACGCAGGACTCAGCGCATTAGAACATGCCTGTTGACAATCTAATGGAAGCATTTATTCACCATAACAGTAACTCTTTAGAAAGCCCTTCCAGAACAGCATCTGAAAAGACTGGGAAACCAACATCTGAAGCTACTGGGTGAGAAGACGCAGGGAAAGCTAAGATACACTGAAAACATGAATAAAAATAAAATTTAAGGAGTGTGGAGATGGCTCAGTCCCTAAAGTGTCCGACACACAAGCATAAGGGCTGGCATTGGATCTCCAGAAACCATGTAAAAAGCCAGGTATGGTGGCCCTGTCTGTCACTCAAGTGCTGAGAGGAGATGGGGGATGCAGAGAGAGGAGGATGCCAACTGCTTGCTAGCTGTCTCAGCTAATCTATGTGGCAAGTCCCAGACCCTTGGGGCACCTTGCCTTAAAGGATGAGATGGCTAGCACCTGAGGACCAACATCTAAATTGGAGCTTGCCCTCCAAATGCACACATACATACATGTACTTGCACACACACATACACAAACAAGACTCCTCAAATGCAGAGTAAGAAATCCTTAGAGATGGAGATAGAGACAGAGAC